>NW_009260435.1:5170170-5207541 GCF_000687185.1 Egretta garzetta | reverse complement strand
GGCGGAAGAGCAGGTGCTGCCCTTGCCCAGGGCGGGCGGGAGGCCAGCTCGACCCCCCGCCGGGCCGAGACCCGCGGCTTGACGCCTTTGTGGGGCCTGTCCACCAAGGCCACCGGGCCCAGGAGGTGCTTCCGTCTCTAGCCCCAGCACCGGTGGGGAGAGCTTCTAACTAGAGCTGGCTTTTCCCCCATGACTGTTTCACTGGAGCTGCATCAAGATGATGCCAGCTGCCTTTGGAGTCTCAAGACCCACACGTTTAGCAGCCACGCAGCCAGAGAAGGCAACGTTTCAGACAATACCTCTCTTCCAATGAAGTATGCTTTGACATAGGACAAAAGGCGACTAGCAAGGTGCCAGAAAACCTCTAGATCTGGTCTGAGTTCTGCAAATGCTCTTGTGCAATTCATAGTCTCAGTAATGATCAACTCCTTGTCCATTACCTGATTTTAAAGTAAAGTAACAGCTACCATGAACAGCGTGCTGAAGAACACATCCCTTTTGTGTAACAGAGGCCATGTTACATGCAGCCCTCCTGCCTCCTGCCCAGAAGGCGCTAAAACTTTGACTCTTCTGACTGGAAGCATGGCCTGAGTAGACCACAGTATTTATACATATAGCAGTGTGAGCTTTTTCCAAATGTGCAAGCAGCTGATATGACACTTTCTGCTACCCAGGACTGCAGCTACAGCTTTCGACACTTGCTGGTGTTGGTACCTGGTGAAACTCGTAGGTAAACCCTGGACAAATCCACATGCTGCAGTCTAATCACCAGTATTGCACTGCTCCGTCACAAATGGTGGCTGCTCACAATCAGTTGTGAAACATACCAGGAGTCCTGTTTGCACCAGGAGCTTGTCCACAAATTGGATTACATACTGCACTGCTGACAGTTCTTTCAGTGGAAGGGTAGAGTCTTCAGTCAGTTGATTTGGAGGTCCTGAAGTTTCAATTACCCGTGTCTGGAAAAAACAAAGCAAAACAAAACAAACCACAATAGTTCTGATTATCTGTTGGCTGCTTACATCTGAAAGAGGTGGGCAGAGATTGCAGAAGATACAGTAGCACTAAGAATGATTTTGCATTTCTTTTCAGAGCGTGAATAAATTCAACGAGGTCAGAGCTAGACTTAGAGACCTTGCCCATTGACTAAGCCTGTGCTTGTTCTTGACAGTTAAGTAATTGGCTACAGCAGGCCTGGAAGCCCTGGTCACAGACAGTGTTTTCCACCAGTGAGAAGTGAAACCATCTCAAGCCTGACAGAAGCTGTTCCTAGACAGCAGACTTGGAGGGGGAGCAAATGAAAATGGAAGAGGGAAGCAGTAGTTTGCTCCCAGTGCCTTATCTTGAGGCTGTGGGGAGCACCCCATCGTTAACACTGGAAGACACACTGGCACAGACAGGTTCAGGGTCTTTTGGCGTGGCATGGACGGAACCTGCAGAGGGCAGCGAGGTGGTCCTTCTCTGATGCAAGTTTGGTGGATTAGAGCTGCAATTTCCTGCAAACTCTCTGCTTTTACTTTTCACTAATTGGCAGCTTCCAAATAGAAGCAAGAATTATGTGAGCTGTGGAAACTGAACTGCCTGTTATCCTGAGAGAAAGCTTATCCCTCTCTCTTCAGATTGGGGTTTAAGCAGGCTGACCAGGCAGTGTGTGTTGGGAAACTTGCCCAGCTAATAAAAAAAGGACTTCATTCCTTAAAGCTGCCAGACCACTGCCTTTCACCAGCACTGGGAACAATTGGAGCACTCGCCACAGTAAGGATTATTCACGTGAGCATTTTGCAGGACTGTTTTAAGTATTGCAAATACTTCGAATTATCAGAGAGCATGGGGTGTTTTCTCCTTTTATCTGTTAAAGGCTGCTGAGATCTAGTACACCTACCTTAGCCATACAATGGTCATTTAGTGTATCTTTTCCCCCATTTTCTAAAACTAAGCAATTTTTCAGTTTAATTTCTTAGAGGAGAAAGAAGAGAGGGAACCACTGAAGGCTACAATGGGGCAACATACAGTAGAGCTTTGTTTTTCAAAAGAAATGGGGGGGGGGAGGGGGGGGAGGAAGTCACAGAAGAGTAAACCCAAGTGCCTAGAACATCTGAATCAATAGAGAAGAAAAATTAGTTTTATGTTGTTGAACAATATCTCTCATAAATCACTAGCAATAAGAACAAGCTAAGGCAGGACAGACTTGTAGCATGCTTGTAGAAGCAACAGTCTAAGAGATTTTTTGTTATCACCTACACAAACGAAGAGACAAAGCAGCTTTGCTCTTTTGCAAAAAGAGAGGGTGCCTAAAAAACCTGAAAGCACCATGAGAGAAAGAATAGGGTGACAGTTCACTTGAGCTTTATATAATGGAAGAAAACCATCACGACTTTTGCCAAGCTTCCTCTCCATGAAGCTGCTCCGCCAAGACATTTCCTGGGCAGGCACAGAAAAGGTCTTCCTCGTTCTTTGGTCTTTTATTTCTAGCTTCCAACCCATACCAAAATGGTTCATTAACTTTGATCACTAAACTTGTTTCAACAAGTGAGATGGCATTAGCAAAGGCAGGTATGCTGAAAAACTTGAGAAGTGTTTGGTTCAATTAAAAAGGGCTTTAGAAATTGCTGCAGATGTTACCTGGAATGGATCCTACCAGAAGTAACAGTAATGGAAAGAAAGAACAAGTACCACCAAACATTTCCTGTTGATTTTGTTGATTCCATATAGAGAAAGAAATTAATAATTTTTAATTTTTTAATTTAAATTTTATAAAAAATCACACAAATCTCGCATGATTCTGGAGTAGACAAAATACTAAGATCACATGGACACTTTTTCAGAGCCACAGTAAGTGGCAGAAAAGGTGTAAAGCACATAACCACCAAACACCACAGAAAACATGCTCTCATGCAGACCGGTGCAAGGTACACAAAGCACACACACGCAAGAAAATCATAGTTCACAAGTGAACAGTACACCACCATTTTGCCGTAGTGTTCATGGTCCATTAATATGTAAGCGTATTTTGAATTCAAGGTAGTCAATAATGGTCTTCTACATACACAACTAATACAGCTGTTGAAATACCCCACTTTTAAAAGAATCATAGAATCAATCACAGAATCATAGAATCGATCACAGAATCAATGTTTTGGGTTGGAAGGGACCCCTAGAGGTCATGTAGTCCAACCCCCCTGCAGTGAGCAGGGACACCGCTAACCAGATCAGGTTGCTCAGAGCCCCATCCAACCTGGCCTTGAATGTTGCCAGGGATGGGGCCTCCACTACCTCTCTGGGCAACCCGTTCCAGTGTTTTGCTACCCTCATTGTAAAGAATTCCTTCCTTATACCCAGTCTAAACCTACCCTGGTTTAGTTTAAAACCATTCCCCCTTGTCCTGTCACAGCTGTCCCTACTAAAAAGATTTTCCCTGTCTTTCCTGTAGGCCCCCTTTAGGTACTGGAAGGCCACAATCAGGTCTCCCCGCAGCCTTCTCTTCTCCAGGCTGAACAAGCCCGACTCTCTCAGCTTGTCCTCATAGGAGAGGTGCTCCAGCCCTCGGATCATTTTTGTAGCCCTCCTCTGGACCCGCTCCAACACTTCCATGTCCTCCTTGTGCTGAGGGCTCCAGAGCTGGACGCAGTACTCCAGGTGAGGTCTCACCAGAGCAGAGTAGAGGGGCAGAATCACCTCCCTCGACCTGCTGGCCATGCTTCTCTTGATGCAGCCCAGAGTACGGTTGGCCTCCTGGGCTGCCAGCACACTTTGCCAGCTCATGTCCAGCTTTTCGTCCATCAGTACCCCAAGTCCCTCTCGGCAGGGCTGCTCTCAGTGCTTTCTTCCCCAGCCTGTATTGATACCGGGGGTAAAATGCCAGAGTACATTCCTGGCCCAGGAAGTATATAATAGCCCACATTTCCTTCTGTGGATCTGGTCTACAGTGACCTCTGGCCACACCACACACATGTCAAAGGGGACTGTTGAACCTTCCTAGGATACTTTGCTAGCTCTAGTCTAGCAATTGTAGAGAACATATTGCTGCAGAGCTGAATAATCATGACGGCAAAGCTTAGATGGTATCAGACAAATAGAACTAGCAAGATATTTTGGTGCTGGTGGCATTTCCTGTCGTAGGTGTTTTGTTGTGACATTTTCCCAAATTCTGCCAGTTACAGCTCCTCCTCCCGTACAAGTTGTCAGCGCTAAGGCTCATTTGCTTCTGTCGGACACAATCCCCTGTCTGTGGCTTTAGTGTCTTTGCAAGAAAAGAGAAAGAAAAAGGTCATAGGCTGAAGACATTGAGAAGAGCAAATTTCGGAGTCATGCAGGTAGTAAGACATCCACTAGGTCCTCAGTGGAGTCAGCTAGTACAATTCTGATGTACTCATGCTTATAGACCAATCTTGAAAGAAGAATTTAAATCATATGCATCCATTCTTTGTAACTATATTCTATGGCATATCTTTTAATGGTTTACAAAACCTTATTTAATTAAATTTTACAGTAGGACAAGGAACTGCTTCCACTTGAAACACATCCAGCCTATAATACCTGAAAGCAACTTTCTCAAAGTTATGCACCCCATTCAGCTTCAGCAAAAACAGGCAGACCAGTAAACTACATGTATAGAACCTGAACTAATTACTGTAGCTGAATATTTGGCAGCAATTAAATTAAATACTACTTTAACAGTGTTCTGTCTTATTCTAGACAAAGACAAAATAAGAAATAACAGGACAGAAATAAGACAACAGTGCTGGAGGCACTGGGACTGGATGCAGTTTCAGTAGACCCTTTCCTAGCGTCTTTATCGCTAAGCAAAGTGGAAAGCTCATCAAACAGTTCATCTGGAATTTACACTCACAGATATAATTTTGTTTGTTCTAAAGACTGAGGAGCATTCGTTAACTAGCTAGCACAGCACAGATTCAGTGGAATCTTCTTCTTCCTGCTGCAAACTCACAGTGTAAACTATGAGCTGCTTTTCATTGTTTGTTAAGCCTCTATTTCCACTTCCCTCTCCTGCCATTTGGATTCATTCCTTACTGGATTTTCTGTTTCTGAAAAAAACTGAAGTGGAGAAGCATACAACATATTGAAGTAATGAATCCTTTGTACTTACTTGTACAGCACTATGTCCACAATCGGCATCCCCTGATACAAAGGGTAAGCAGCAATAGCACAGGCCAGTTTTTAAGAATTCAATACTTTTTGTCAATGAATTAAGGCAAAAGGCCCAGAGATATCTGTCTTTCTCAGCATGCTGTCTTCACTGCTGTTTTCTTGCAGATGGTTAAAAAAATTACTGAATATTTTCCCTTAGCAAGATGAACACTTTTCTCGTATTACATACACTGGCAGACAACATCTTCCTCCCACAAAGGTAAGCTAATTGAATTAGAGAAGCAAGCTAGCCTGCCCAAGAGAAAAATCTGATTTAAATATACATTTTTCATCTCAAGAAAATGGAAGCTCTTTTAGTGAAGATCAGTAAGTTAGGTACCATTTCGGAAACCTGGATCACTCCTGGTCCAAAGTGGGGGTGGCTGTTTTTTTATTAACGCTTGCTTCAGTACCTTCCCTCAAATACCACATTTATTATAGAATTCATCCTTTATATCAGACAGTATGATAACTCATACTTTTTGTGAAAAAAAAAAAGTGTTTCTCTAGAAGTAGTAGTAGGTCAAAAGCAGGTTAAAGCAAGGAGAAAAAAATAGCTTCTCCTTAAGATCCTAAAATATTTAAGTTCAATGCATTTGGAAAGCTAACTTTCACTCAAAATCATTAAGGAAGTTCGCACTAGCCAAGCAAAATGTGTCAGATTAGAAGTTCATAGTTTCAAATCATTCTGAATAGGAAAACTACAAGTTACCTTGTGTTACTGTACATTAACATGCAATTAATATACTTTCTAGAAACTAATGCACTCACAGGAGGGCATAGTTAAGCTGAAACACAAAGTTGCATGTTTGTGGTAGTCTAAAACATGGCCAAGTAGTATTCTTTGCAATTAACTTTTCCTAAGTATCTGCAAAGAAAGATGACAAAAAATACCTGCACATCTGAGGCCTGAACAGCATACCCACACTGACACTTAACCACAGCGAGGTACTCACACAAACCTATTACAGCACGGCCAAGCTTTCTTTTCAACAGTCATGATGCTAAATAGTAGTATACTTCACCTCACCATTAACTCACAACAATTTCCGACATGGTACTTTCAGAAAGGTGGGGAATTTCTGATAGAAACTATCTGCATTTTCTCACTCCGTCACTACCCACCCATCTAAGAAAACATTCTTAGCAGGTGGTGGGAAGCTTTCTCAGGTTTCCCACTACAATGGCAAGGAGCCATGCCTGAGCACCTTCCAAATTGCCTCTTTTTTTCTCCAGGTCATGGAACTTTATCTTCTAGCTAGCTTAGAAATACAAAATTGCCTTCACTGAACACGTACCAAAAAATTACACCAACCGTCAGTTTATTCAAGCAGCCCAAATACACAGCAGAGACATTACAGCTTAGATGAGCATTAAAACTGAATTATGCCAGAAAGGCAGAAGTGAAAGTTGCAATTTAATTTAAAATAATTATTCAGGTTTTACATAATCTGAAGCCTCATTTGATTTATTTAAATGCTGTATCTAGTAAGTTATTTTTATTTCAAGGAAACATGGAAAGCCATCTACTGCATGCAGAGGTCAACAAGCATGCCCAGCATTACAGAAAACATTCTCCTGTCTGCTTTAACTCTTTGGGAACTTAACATGCTACAATAGAACACAAAAGCCACTGTCTTTTATAATAGTAAGTCCAAAAGTTTGTGTATTTTATACAGACTAGAAGGATGAATATGAAGCTTCAAGTCTTATGCTGAAAAAAAAAATCCTTGGAAGAAGAATTTCATAGTGAATATATTTCAACGTGTTAATGGAACAAATGTATAGTAAGAAGGAAAAGATCCATTTTTTCCTGTGCTTGAAGATGAGAGGGAAGAGGGCAGAACTTTTGAACCTTCACAACTGACAGTTCTAATAGTGTAAAAAAACCCCAAAAAAACTGGTGGTTGTTAGATCTGTCTTCATTTTCTATAAAGCACCAAAATCCAAAACAAGCTTTGCAATTTTTTCAGCTTTTTTCCTGTGATAAAAAATAAGATGGAAAAGTACCTTTTAAGCAAACAAAATATTGAATTAGACCCAAAATTAAAAGATGCAATTTGCACTGACTTTTTAACTTGTTAAAAAGTGAAGCTTAGATATACTTCAAAGTAAAATTATATTTTCTTTTTTAAAAAAAACATTTTAACATGTTTAAAAAGGAACATCAAAGTCTGGCATATTTTCCAATTTCTTCATCAATTGAATAAATCGATGACATAATAGAGTTCATTTAACTGAGCCAACTATGGATTTTTCTAGCCAAAAAAAGCCACGCCATTTTGGATATGATAAAGCTACTGATAGCTCTTTGGTAGCAGTTGTACAATCGACATGGTGATTCTTGCACAATTTCAACTACAGAAGTACACATGTAATGTAAAGTAGGCTACTCAGTAATAGCATCAGGAGAGCCTCTCTATATGGCTTAAAGTAGGAGACTCAACTATCCTCAAAGCCATTTGTTTACATATCACTGTGAAAAAGTTAGGTCTTACTGTAACATTAAAAATGGCTTTCATACTTAGGTTTGTGAGTAGGCACAGGTGTTGTGAAGCCTATGTCTGTGTTAGGCCACAAGAAACTCTACCAAGACAAGTATTTAGATCACTGTCAAGTTATTTTACGTGTCATTTTGGCTGCACATCCTTCTTGTTCCACAGCTATGGATGCACTACCCTCAACAACCAACAGGTGCTTGCAGCAGTAACCATCGCCATATTACAAAAAAAAAAAAAGAGAAAGAAGAGGCAGCTTCTGTCTCTCAAACCACCAAGACAATCTAACCAATCTATAAACAACAAAATAAAGAGCCTATTACAGATGAATTTTCAAAACTTTTATCAATTAAAAGTCAAAGATAATGCTGGAGGGAAGAAACACACACTGACACTCAGTCCGTCCCTGTAGTCAAGGAGGAAAATATAAAATAGAGATCCAGTCTAAATAAAAATTATTTCAAGGGTGGATTTTTTGATATTTTGTTTATTTGCAACCATATTTAATTTAAATAAATCAGACAGGGTTGTTAGTCAAATAGCTACTACCTTCAACTCTTTTGCCAGAGGTTTTTATTTACATCTCAAATTATGCAAATTATAGAACAAACCATCAGATTTTTCCTTCTTATTCAAAAAACACAGAAAAATAGCAAATTTCAGCTTAAGTAAACCTAGCAATGCAAGATCCTAGCCCCCTATTTGAGCTTTTCCAAGCCTATGAATGCAGTATCAACTGAGCCAGGTAAGGCAATTCTCCTCTTTCTTCCTGAAAAATTCTTTACTTTTCTTTTTTAAAACAAGCTATTATTTAAAAGCAAAAACAGGCTATGCAAAATATCCTCACAAATGCATTTAGACACACTGTAATCTCTCATTTAGAAAAATAATTGCCTTACCGGTTTCATAGTCAAAATATGAAGCTCTTTGCTATACAAAGTTTGCTTTAGTTGAGGTTTGAATCTTGTGACTGGGAGACTTCATGATAACCCACGCAGTTATTTTTAAGTTTGAAGCAAAAATAAAACCTACCATACTCCATAGATTGTTAGAGTGCTCTTCCATTTGAGCTCATCACTTATAGAAAATTTATGCTACGTTTCTTTCTATCTTTGCTATCTTCCATAACGCATGGGATTCTTTGATAGATCACCTCGATGATCCTTTTTGCTATTGTAGAAACGTAGCCACCATTTGAAAATAACATAAAGCAGCAACTCGGGCAAAACTACTAAAGATTTAAAAAAATCTATGAAGGTAAAATTCTAGGTGGTGAATAACTAACATGAAAATCAACTTATAAAAAACAGAATATATTTTTCCACATCCTTCATGAATATGTTACCTTACAGACACATTCATGTACTGCCCACAGGACTTTTCCCAGTTTCTTTTTTGCAGCTTTCACATGTTTCATCTCTGCAGGCCTGCCATTAGTCACTCAAAGTAATCAACACAAATTTTCACTGGCAACAGTATGTTTTTCCTCGCCTTAGCATGACGGCAACCATTTGCCTCTAATTTAAATAGATTAAGCAAATACTTTAATATTTACAGCTCTAGCTTTACACTAATACAATTTTACTCTTCTTCAAATTATCTATAATCTTTAGAATACACTGATATTTTCCTGGTACCTATACCTATGAAAACTACTGCTGTGCCTCCCCTCCACTGAGACTGGCAGTTTTAAGTCCTTTATGGTGATGTTCCATTACCATAAGGAACAGCAAGATCAGTGAACAATTTTCCAAGGAACATAGAGTGTTTCACTTTTAAGTTCCTTACTAATGTTTGTGGGTTTTCATAAATCAATACAAACATGCAAAACCAATGTAGCAGCTCTACTTAAGAATTTTTGATTGTCTGAGCATAAAAGTGAACTCATAGCAAATACTAGCTTTAAATTCTCTTTTTTCCCTAGTGTTGCAAAATTTATCTGTGAGGAAAATGTTTGAAATCAAAGAGTTTAGATTTTGAGAGCCAAAAGATTTCTATTTCTCACAAAAAATACCTTAAATATTTTCTATCTACTGTACACCATTGTTTTTCATAGTGAAATTTTAAGTCTTCCCCGCTTCAAAATGTTTGGCATCAAAAACGCCAAAATCTAACAAAACTAGGGGAAAGAGGTTTAAAAAATAAGAAACAATTAATATGGCTTTTATTATAAGTTCTCCATGCCCCTCTGCTTCAAGTAGACAAAAAGGAAGAAGCAGCATATAATACTCTTACAAAATAGATTACATTAGCTATTCTGTCATTTCAGGTTCACTAAGAAATCCAGGAGAGCAATTTCTTACTTCAGATTAAAAAGTCCTTAATACTTTTTCACCTCAGAATCTTCCAGTTAGATTCAGGGATCTTGTGTTCTTTCATTTGGCATGCTGGGCCCCCGTCTGGTCAGCTGTGAGCTTATGTTCCAACCAAAAAAAAAAAAATTTTAGGCATGCTCATTGCATTGGTGCTCAAAGTACGATGCAATATAAAGTTTGTGTTCCTTCTAATCTGATCTCATAACTCTATTCCGTAGGGACATCTTTATCAAGGAATAGATTCTTGGCCTAAGATGCTGGAATTAAAAATTCCTTACTAATTAATTTTTAGCTGGCACAAATCACAGTCTTTTTAAGTTCAGTAGGAACTGTAAGTCTATTCTGCTTGTTTAACCACATATAATTAAAAGATAAATAAATAGCTCAGCTCTATTTTTTCCCCAGATGAATGCACTTGATTACCACAGTAGGTTTTTCTGCAGAACTTTGGTTTGTGGATGAGATTTTTTTTTTTAAGAGTTCAGCTCTCCAAATGCTTTCTCCCAAGAGTAAAGGGATTAGGAAAGGGGGAATAATTCTGGAACTGATCATAAAAAGTTTCCAGAAATGCTTTTTTAAAAGCCCATAATTATTTTTAATACTCAAAAGTGGAATATTTGTTTAAATGACCGTGTTTGCATATGCTTCTACAAACCCTTTTATAAGCAAAACTGTGTCTACCCTCTAAGGCTGCATACACAGACATAGGACAACCATACATTTGCTCAACACTTTCTGTATCAGGTAATGCCCCTTTTGGCTATGCACAATTAATAGAATGTATACCTCAGACTCTGTGGGCAAGCAAAACATCCAGAAAGCAAAAAACTCAGTGTCAATGGAGTTACACGTATTTATACTGTTAAAAGATTAAGTTTTTGGAGAAGTAAGGCTTGGGAAAGCATACAGCTAACAGAGTGAAACTAGTCACATGTTTTACATGATACATGCTTAAATGCTTTGCTGAACTAGGACCTCATAAATGCCAGGAATATGGTCTTTAATATTCTGGATTTGAAAAGGGACTATTAAAACACAATATTTTTAAACTATTGAAGCTTCATTCTGAGAAGTACAAAAGCTTAAATTAAAACATATAAGGTCTATTAGTTTCTTTCTTTTTAAACACCCCCCATTTTAAAAGATTTGGTTCTAACTCAAGAGACTCAGTGGTACCAAGATAGACAGCTGCACTTTATTTCACCTTATTCTTTTTCCCCAAGAAATATTATCTTGTATTAGAAGTATTTCACTGTTGGAAAACTGAGCTGCCTTTTTTGATTGGTCACATGATACTACTTCTGTTCCCCTGACAGCAGCTATGGAATTACCAAGAGGAGAGTTAGAAGAAGCCACAACAAAAACAATCCTCTATATGATCATTGTGTTCATCCTGGAGTATGGTATATGTCCATATACATATGTATATATACACACTGTGTAATCAGACTGCTCACTGTATGTACTTGGTGGTTTGGTTTCTGGACCATCAGAAACAGAAGAAACAGCACAGTGGCTCAAAACAAGCCCCTTGCTGTAAATGTATGTGGAATCATTTAATGCTCTCAGTATTAGCTGTGAAGAAGCTAAATCAAGTTACAGTTCTTGTTTTGCCAGTACATGGAATCAAGAGGTCAAGAGGACCACAAACAGTTAAATATCCCTCTGTTCTTATCAGGCAGACTGACACAGATACAGCAACCTGCTTGAGCTTCTGAGGAAGTTAGACCAGGGAAATAGCAAGCCTCAGGGATGACAGACCTGCAGCTGTAGCAGTGTACTGAGAGGAGTCAGTCACGTCAGGAGCCATCTAACCATGATACCAGTCAGCTTTTTCAGAATCCTGATTCTTTCCCAGATGTGTCAAGGTGATGTGTGATACTACAAATACATATATTCAAGCTTTTATCCAGATGCTCCTTGGTTTGTGACTGTCTTGAATTTACACTGCACCCACCTTCTGAAGTGCTTAAATGGTGGCAGAAAGCCCTTAAAGGCAAATAGAAAAATGAATGAGGACATGCATGGTTGAAGTAAATTTATTTTTATGTTTAAGTGAATACACACAGAAACTTCGCTGTGGTATTCAGTTATCTGCACTTTCTGAAGCACCGTTCCCCACAAATACAGAAATTCAATAATTAACTTTCAAGCTATTCATTAAATTTCTGGGGTAGATAAATAATGAATAAGAGCCAGCTATTCATTAGTATGCAATATGTGAGAACTATCTGTTATCCCTTTTGATGAATCTGACCCAAGGTTTCCCTGCTGTTGCAAGGAACTAAAATTGTAGCTGACAGAATAGTGCTTTACCTATACGAAAGCAGAAAGAACAATATGACTTTGTTACTCAAATAAGCAAGTAGTTTACCCCAAATTTGTAAGAACTATGGAAAAAATTCTTTTTAGAAAAACAGTTTAAAAGCATGCTGTAGTTGGTCTAACACATCCAAACAGCATGCAAGCCTTCCAAGGTACAGAATAGGTGTCAGCTGTTCATGACTTACTCAGCAACAAGTTATCTGTTGCCTATGAACCCTCCCTGGTAACAGGGAAAGGGAGAGGCTCCTGCATGAAACCCTCTCCATCATTTCAAGACTTCAGTCCTGACTCATCCCTGCCACAGACTTGCTTTTGGTTACAGAGAAATTGTTTTGTTTGATTTTAACTTCATTCTGAATTGGAACATCATTATTATTATTATTATTATTATTATTATTATTATTATTATTATTACCAGGAAGCAGAATGGGTTAGTGTGCAGATATTTTATATTTAAGCAAGATTGTGCTTAATGCTTTCAATTTTAGTGCCACTGCCTCTGGAGAATCTGTGATATTTCAGTGCTTGGTCACTGCTACTTTCTTTATCCCAGCGGGTTCCCAATGCAAGCAGTTCGTATACTGCTATGCCGGCTCAGCCAGGCAAGACTAGGAGTTTTGTGTTTGTACTGCCTGTGTCGAACTAGAGTAGCAGCTATTGGTGAACTTTCTGAAAAACAAAATCTTTAAATGATGGAGAAAATAGTTAAAGCAACTCTCCAAAAAGAAAAAAAAAGATCAGATTGCAGTGCAGTTTGGAAAGTACTGTGAAACCCGTTAATAGCAACATGTTCTCCACACATTGAAAAGATGAAGCTAATTAGTAAATTTCTGCAGTTCCCCCCAAGAAGCCTTGTAGATTACTAAATGGGTCTACAATACTACTGGCATCATTCAAAGATGTGCATTTGATCATTTACCAGAGCATTTCTCACAATTCTTCTAATTATGGACTGAGCGCCACGCTGCTAGACTCCTAAAAAAAGACGAAAAGAAAAATCTGCAAACTCTGCATTATCTCCCTTCCTCTTTTAACTTCAGGAAGAGCAATTTTTGGATGGACTAACTTGTGCACACCTCTGTAGCTTCATTAGGAAGAAAAGGATTACTGCTCCCTTATCACCCTCAGGCTTGCTCGTGAGAGAGGCAATTCTACAGCCTTGTGCTGCAAGCAGGGCTCCCCCACTTTTTACTCAGAGAAGGCCTAATCAGCAGCAATCTGAATCACACCACTCCAAAACTGTGTGTCAGACAGCATTGGTTTTTCCCCCTACACCCTCAAAAATAAAGGGTTACCACATTCCCAGCATCATTCCATGACCATACTTTGCAAACTCTTGCTGTAGACAGTGTTGCACCTGGTCAGTCAAAGTGCTCAGAGGCATCCATAAAATAGGAAGGATCCTGATATTCATTAACAAACAGCAACAGTGGACAAGGGAAAACCAACGGACGTCATCTATCTGGACTTCTGCAAAGCCTTTGACACAGTCCCCCACAACATCCTGCTCTCTAAATTGGAGAGGTATGGATTTGATGGGTGGACTGTTCAGTGGATAAGGAATTGGTTGGATGGTTGCATCCAGAGGGTAGTGGTCAATGGCTTGATGTCCGGATGGAGACTAGTGATGAGTGGTGTCCCTCAGGGGTCCGTACTGGGACCAGTGCTGTTTAATATATTCATCAATGACATAGACAGCGAGATCGAGCGTACCCTCAGAAAGTTTGCAGATGACGCCAAGCTAAGTGGTGTGGTTGGCACACCAGAAGATGGGATGTCATCTAGAGAGACCTGGACAGGCTGGAGAGGTGGGCCTGTGTGAACCTCATGAGGTTCAACAAGGCCAAGTGCAAGGTCCTGCACCTGGGTCGGGGTAACCCCCGGTATCAATACAGGCTGGGGGGAGAAAGGATCGAGAGCAGCCCTGCCAAGAGGCACTTGGGGTACTGATGGATGAAAAGCTGGACATGAGCTGGCAATGTGCGCTGGCAGACCAGCAGGTCAAGGGAGGTGATTCTGCCCCTCTACTGCCCCTCTACTCTGCTTTGGTGAGAACTCACCTAGAGTACTGCGTCCAGCTCTGGAGCCCTCAGCACAAGGAGGACATGGAAGTGTTGGAGCGGGTCCAGAGGAGGGCTACAAAAATGATCCGAGGGCTGGAGCACCTCTCCTATGAGGACAAGCTGAGAGAGTCGGGCTTGTTCAGCCTGGAGAAGAGAAGGCTGCGGGGAGACCTGATTGTGGCCTTCCAGTACCTAAAGGGGGCCTACAGGAAAGACAGGGAAAATCTTTTTAGTAGGGACAGCTGTGACAGGACAAGGGGGAATGGTTTTAAACTAAACCAGGGTAGGTTTAGACTGGGTATAAGGAAGGAATTCTTTACAATGAGGGTAGCAAAACACTGGAACGGGTTGCCCAGAGAGGTAGTGGAGGCCCCATCCCTGGCAACATTCAAGGCCAGGTTGGACGGGGCTCTGAGCAACCTGATCTGGTTAGCAGTGTCCCTGCTCACTGCAGGGGGGTTGGACTACATGACCTCTAGGGGTCCCTTCCAACCCAAAACATTCTATGATTCTATGAAATAAAAATTGAGATTTGCATTACGTCCTGAATGTTCCCCAAACTGGGTACACTTGAGATCATGTGAAAATGGAGGAAAGGAGTAGGAAATCCAGAGGTGGGTTCATCTTACAGAGACTTCTCAAACACCAGGCTTTTCACATGTACAAACACAGATTCAGTCTGGGTACCTGCACTTACAGAGGAAGTTGTTAGACAGCCTAGACTTGTTTCTTCAAGTTGTGAACAACAGTAGGACCTTATCAGAGGCTGGCTGTTGTCAGGTCCACAGAACAGTGTCTTCTGCATTAAGCTAAAGAGGTGCTTTCAGACCTAAAGAACAGCCTAGCTAGAATTGCTTTTGTGCTGTTATGGATTTATCAAGCTGAAGATGCTGAGGGAGCTAGAACTTGTGAAATGCAGCTTGCCCAGCTGAAGTTACGCTGGGCACTTCTATGAAGAGGTTGGGCTGTGTCTCATGCTATTTGTCAAGTTTTCTGCTTCTGAAGTGCTCAGAGGGACAAAGCAAAATTGCTGAGCTGGGATATTACCCCATTGGTATGCTACAACCACCTCCTATGTTTTAGAAGCACCTCTTACACACTTAGAAGGGTGCTCCAGCTGCAGACTTTCAAGGGTAATTTTGAATTTTGGATTTTAAGAGGTTCTAACAAAGTATAGAGCTATAGGCATATAGGTTGATGGATGCTTCAATACCGAGTATAAAGCCTTTTATGTTATTTGATTCTATATTTATGCTTTAACTCATTAGTGAGTTTAATTATGCTGCACAAGCTAAAAATGCAGCTTTTTCAAGTTATTTCTCCATATAAGGGATTCAGATGCTTTTCCTCTTCTCTGGTGGGGGTCTTTTATATGATGTGATAAAATAAGTAAGTACAAGCTAGAATAACAGCCATATATTAATCTGTTGAGCATTCCCAGAAAGGAAGACTCCTGTTTAAAGTTTCTATGCACCATTAAAGCAGCCAGAAGAGGCAGAAGGGACTACATTCAGAACGGGAACCTTAGGAAGATCTCTAGGGGGAAAAATGGTGGGGTTTACTCTTCATAAATGGAGAAAGGGATTTACTGAAGAGTAGTTAAATAAAAAACTAAATGCTGCTTTCTGGATTCTGGTGATCATAATTAACCACTAATTTTGCTACTTATTCTAGTTTTTCCTTTCATCACTTTTCATAGATAAAAGCAGCTGTAAACATCTCATTTGCATCCATCTCAGCTATCCTAAGACAACTTAGGAAAATATACTCAAGTGAATGACATTATATCAACTTAATATGAACTATGTTATGCATCTAGAAAGTCATGCCTTAATAGTAGTATGGTGAAGTTTGGATAGAGATACAAATGAGGTTTGATACTCTCAGTCAGGTCTTCAATCAAGGAGAGCTACACGTCTTTGTAAGTATCACCCAAGTGATACACAAGTCCAGAAAAAAAAAAATGTCCAGAAACTCTTGTTTCTTAAGGGAATGTTCTAAGCATTTAGTTTTCTGACAAATTTCAATTACATCTTATTTATTCAGAATACAGGTTTTTCTACTGGCTTATCTAGATTTTTCTCAAAGGGATTAGTACAATGTATGAAATGGGACAGTGAGAATAAAGACTACTTGCAGAGGTCATATCAAGATAGAATATCATATAATGATACTGAGAATGGTTACATTGGAGCGAAACCTGAGAATTATTTTTGGATAGTGCTGATTGTCTGTAGATCAGGAAGTTCAAGTCCCTTTTCTGTAGAGGCTCTTGTATCGCCTTTGAAAATCAGGCTTAGAAAAAAATTACGTATTTTCAAAAGCATTCATGAGACTTTGGAACAGAATTCACAAAAAGGCTTCTGCACAGTGACACTGAGCTTCACAATGTCTAACTCACAGTCAAACGAGATTTAAAACAATCCTCAGTGCCCAGTTAGGTAGCCAGGCTTTCTCTACAACGCAGAAGGAGGGTTAGACAGAGATGAGGTTCATGCAGAGTAACAGAGATGTCTTAAGGCTGCAGACACCAGGTGAGCAATCTTCACTGCAGGGAGATAAGCTGCCCCCAACTCTCTGAACTTCTAATACTGAGGCTTTTCCTACCATAAAACAGAGGGTACACCTGTCTTTTATAAAGAGCTGTAGGAAGAACTCTTTTTTTCATCTAATAGCTCAGCAGTTAGAGCACTCACATAAATTTTAGGACACCTCTATTTCCTCCACCACACAAGGTCCACACCTTTTACACCGGGAGACACTGTTTCTCACAGCATTTTACAAAGACAGCTGCAGTATAGACAGGGGAAGCAGAGGTGCTGAGAGAAACATGACGATAGGCCCACTGTGCACTGACCTCAGCTAGAAACCTTCAGAGGCAAGCTCTATAGAGCAGAGAATCTTCTCAGGTTTAAATGCAAATTATCCTCCCAACATGACCCACCTAACTAGTGTTGATTTGACCATAGTTTGATCCACCTCAAGAGGCCCATGGTAAGTGGAGGAAATTTTGCTCAAATCTAATGGATGTGCCCTTGAATTGGTTTAATTGCTCAGCTCTACTTTTAAATGAAATGGGCCAGTTTCAACTCATTACTCTCCTTTTTTGGGCAACTGTCATAAGACTGCTAAAAAAGCTCAAAATTTCTAGTCTGCTTCCTCCTAAGTTCTATACAATCTCAATCCAGTAAATGCTTCCACCTCTGTTCCTGTGATTGTAGTTTACTTGCAATTGGTATTTAAACTGTTGCATTTGGTTTTGAGTTGAGTGACACTTGCACCACTTGATGCCAGGTTTGCCACAGATATGCAGAAGATAAATGGATTGAGCTCTGCACAGTCATTGCTATAAAGACAGCGTACCTCCAAGCTCAGACAAGAATCACAGACACAGCAGTATCTTAGAAAGTCTTTGGGTTTTTTTCATGGTTTGTATTGTATCTTAGTCTTACAGAGTTGCACTGGAAAACACTGTGTGAAATAATTTTGAGAATACACAAAAAGTGCAAGACTCAAAAAAATCTAAATATTTACCATTGATAATGAAAACCATTTAACTGAAAAGTATAATACTCAGCATTTTGATATGACTCAAAATATGTATCAATGCTACTTTTTCATATACAGAAGAGGTTTTTAAAGGTACATTTGGGAGAACTTTCATACCTCAAAGTTTATAGCATAAGACAAGATACAATTTATGCTTTTTGCTGCTTTAAACCTCTTTCAGCTAAGGAAATTGCAATGAGAAATGTATTTGAAATGTCAGACAAAGAATATTAATATCGCAGCCACTCTAAAAAATCAAATAGTCTTTTAATTAAAACTTGTTCTAAGTTTCTTGTCAAAATAAGAAGGTAGGCTGCGTCATAGCTCTATTTAGGCAAATGTAAATAAAGTTCTCAGGCCTGGAGGAAAAGAAGTTTAGTAAGAATTTGGTGCATCTGGTTTGACCATTGATGGTTCTCATCTGATTGAGTTCTGACCCCAACAGATGTTTGATGAGAAAAGCTCAGCTGCTACACATATTTACAAGTACTGTAAGTCTTGGAAAAAAAACCTTAAAATCAAAATTGAGGAAGGTACAAGAGACAGAGTGTTTTTAGTGTGGGAGACAGGGAGACTGCATATCTTTTCCCTTTCTCTGACCTAATACAGAATTAAAAGGCTTAACTTCTTAGAAATTAGGCATATTAATGTACCTGAAAATCATGCACAGCAGTGCAGTTTACCATGTCTATAAAGACATCTACCTAGGCAAAGCTAAAGTTCTGTCAGGAAGCACTGACATGTGGGTATTTGTCCCAGGGCAGAGGGGCAATTCATTCTTTTCACCCAGACTCATATGAAATACATTAGCCTTGGCAGCATTTCACTTTTTCAGCCTAAAGCTTCAAGTGGAAAGACTGAGAATATGAAAGCCTTGCCTCAGCTCCCATTTTACTAACTTAAAACTTCCACTGACTTCAGAACTGTGAAAAAAGATTGGTCTGTTTCTGTGAGCTAGGAAACTGAACTTGGCTCCTCTTTGTATACAACCAGCGTGAATTACAAAGCTGTCAGTCATGACACATGGTTGCAATGTATTATTTTGATGCACACACACACCCCTGACAGATTTCACTCTCCCATTCATCCACATTCCTCAGGCTTTTCTATTTTATTCCACACTGGAGTTCTGCTTCTTGACTAGATATTTTTACCAAGAACTCACCTTTATTTAACTTCCCCTGAGAGTTTTACCTTTTTATTATGGCCCTGTTTGCATTTTTGTGCAATGATATTCCAGGAATAGTTGTGTTACCGACCTGCAAATTAATGAACACCACCAGATGGTGAAAATATGTCCGACTGATTATACCAAAAACATGAAATGCGACTTTGTTCATAGTTCTGTTCATTAAGATTTGTAAAGGCTTTTTTAGCTCAAGATCACGACCACCTATTCAGTGGTCAAATGACATTACAAAACCATTACTAAACAATGAGTTGCAGTCTGTAGAAAATATTCATTCACCCCGAGATTACAAGAAAAATCTCTTCTCAAAAGATGTCACTTTTCAGCCAGTGTGCTGTATCCCACAACTGGGTTTAGCAGATTGACTAGAATGAATCTGCGTTTTGCCAAAAAACTTGGAGGACATACTGAATACATGAATCTAAAGATACCAGATTTTCATAGCTATGAACAGCAATATTCAAACTGAGAATTTATTATTTGTCTTCAAATTATTCAAGAAATATTTCAATTTCCTTATTATATTCTACTGTAAAAACATTTGCTAGACATAAACAGTAGGTAATTCTTAATCCAAGTACTATGGATATGAACCTATTACAACTCCAAAGCTCGTTAGCTGGTTTAACACATTTTCTTATGTAAAAATCTCTGTTTAGATTGGTGGTTTGACTTTAACCAATATTTCCCAGCATTCATTCACAGTATGCTCTGTCTAGGGCAGATACAGATTACCCAGTCCCAACTACTGCTTTCCTATTTGTCTTTTTGTTTAAATCCTGACTGAATGCAGAAGAAATACTCCCCAGACCTCTTGCTATATTCACACACAATTCTCTTACTTCAATTAAGAGTGTAAGGAAAGTAGAAATTGTATAGGTGTTATCCTCAATTGATAAAGTGTGAGCATTCAGTCCAGTCATAGGAAAAAAAAAACAACCAGGACTAAGCCTTCAAGGAAGGAAGCACTCTCAGCTGCTATTAAATTAATGGACACAAAGGCACTATGTACTTCGAGAATTTAACAGTTCTTTAGAGGCAAAAAAAGCATTTTCCTGCACCAGACTCAAACTTCAGGAGTGTTTTAAGGAAACTAATGCAATATACATTAACAGAGGTCATGATAGTTCTCCTCTAATTTATCCTTAACTGCAAGCTAAATTCCTTTTTCTTTCAAAAATCAGATATAAATAAGCCAAACAGATAAAGTTCTACACATTGCATAATTTGGACAGCTCATCCTTGTCCTTTAGGGGGAAAATTTGGATGCAAATGCTTTTGACTTTAAAAAGAGGTAAAATTGTGATCCCAGATTGAATTATTTGAGTGCATCTAGTTAAAAGATACACTGTAAGAACTAAGGTTTTCCATATTTTCCAAAACTTGAGTGCAAACATCACAACACCCTGTCTAAGACATCCTTCAAAGAGCTTTAGAAAAAGACAAAACTTCTTGCATTCTTACCCCAAGGCGTTAATGTTTCTTTTTCCTTGTGCAAAAACGTTTCCAAATTATTACTTTCACAGACTGTAAAACTTACCAGATGCTTCACGTAAGAGTTGGCTTTACATCAAGCCCTGATTAACTCAGTTCTGTTTTTTAAGGAGCACCCATAGCAAGAATTTTATTTGTCCTACCTCCGTGCTATCATAGCCTCATCTTCTATTCTCTGTTGCAAAATTAAATTCCATGTGATTTTCATACAATATAGACAAGAAAATACCTAAAGGAACTTTTTAACTGATTAGACTTCCAGGAAATTCTTCTCAGTGATTATACGAATGAATAAAGACTTCCAAATTCAGGGCTACAGAAAGTAATCCCAGAAAACCTTGAGCTATAAAAATATTTTTGTTAATACTTTTCATCAGCCTTTTTGTTTTAAAACTCTCTTCAGATTTTCTTAAACAAACTTCTTAATATCTCTTAAATATTTAGAGGTGATCTTGACACAGATTTTATAACAACATAAACTTAGATAAGGGGCTTTTTTAGATTTACTTGCTTATTACGCCACAATGATATGACTGTATGCATACTCATATAATTGAAATCATACTGCTTGGTATTACTTAACCTCCTCTGAGCAAACTGAGGCAGATGAACTGGCTTTCAGAAAAATAATAAATTTCAGTGACAACTTATAGTCAGCATTCTTTTCAAAGTCCTTAGAAGTTCAGTATTTGGTTTGCTAATGCTACAGAGAAACACTTATTTACAGCAGCTCCTCCAGTATGAATTTTAAAAGGAGTCTCCAAATTTGATTTTATCAAATGTAGTTTTAGAAAATGCTTGCCTTGATGTCAAATATGAATGTTAAGTTGTACTGAAATACCATACCAGATTTTCATAACAAAAATTGGGCAGTAACACCAGAAAAACCCAAACTGAGCAAAAAAGCAAACAAGCCAAACTATAAGAACATCAGCTTAAAAAAAATAAATCAAAGAAACATCAGAATAAAAAGTCATCAGTTTACTCTTACTCATGATGTAGCCTTTGATTACACAATAACATACTATTTTTTCTATTACATTCTTACCTCATACAAAAAATACATGTATTTTTCAAGCAGTGAGTGCAATTCCTGCCTTACATGCCATGTAGTCTTCAAACTTGAAAGAAATTATTTTTTCATTTTTTAAAAAAATATTTTTACCAATTGTCTCTACAACATTGCCAGTGCTGCTTCAATTAAAATGGTACTTTCATAAGCACATTCCCATAAACACATACAACTATAAAGCAAAGGGGCACCAGAAGAGTGCAGTAAGAACAAATACCAGCAAAATTGCAATGAATCTGTGGATTTAAAAATTATTTTCTAGATAATCTTTATACTTAATCATATTGCTGCTTCAATATTTCAATACAGTTTAGTTACTTCAGTTATTTTCAAAAAACCTAACTTTGTATATATTTTCTTCCTTTTCAGTCTCGCTAGTTTAGCCTTTGTTTCTTACAATTTCTTTTGTCACTCTCTGTTTCTCACTGATTCTCTTCCTTCTCTAGTTACCTTTAACACATTTCATTCTCCTGAAATCTCCATCTCAGCTTTATTCCCCATCTCCTATTTCTGGTTCAACCTTTAAGTTTCAACAGTTGTCTTATTTTTATGATAGAGTTTGTGTCACAGATCTAGCATAATCTCAGCTGCACCCTTTTGATCCCTGCAATCCTCATTGTTTCTCTAAGCAGAAGGCTTTGAAAAGGAACACTATATTCTGATTAAAAGTCAGAGACGCTGCTCTCCTCTTACTTCCTCTCAAAAAAAGTTTTTTTTTAGGGAGCACCAATTAAAAATGAGAAAGCTTAACTTGAAAGAGTATCTTTGCACCTCTACTTCAAGTTCCTAGGATATAAGGCAAAGCTGAGGAAAAAGCAGATCCCAGGACCACATACATCTTGCATAAAATGCAATGCTTGAAATGACACTATGTAGCTGGACTTCTAACATCCACTGCTTGTATTACATGAAGTCCGTAGCTGCCTTCAAAAGCTCACCACAATTCATTTGGGTACTTGAATTTGCTGCTTAGCAGAAGCAGCACCTTAAGGAGTTGATATGAAATTCAAGTGTATGACTAATTGCATTTTGATCTGCTTTCTGATGTCTGTAGAAGCAAGCAAGCAGCTCGACATGTTCACAGATTCTAAGTTCTCCCTTGCAAGGCTTCATTTGTGTTCAGATAGCAAGCACTGGAGTTACATAAAGTAACACAGATGGATCTAGCTCAAAAATAAGATTCTTTTACCCATATTTGATAATGGCAAAGGTAACCTCTTTCTGTCAGGCTTTGATGCAAGTCTTACATTCTAGAGACATGCTTATTCCATGAAAAAAGCAAGCTCTCTAAAGGCAAAAGCAAAACACGTTCTCCAGCTTATTACTTTAGAGACATCTCATAAGGGACAGTCTCCATCTCAAGCTTATTTCTAGTATTTCAGTCCCTTCACTCTATATTCCTTCTGTGCATATGCTTGGCCACAGAGTTCCAGCACTGCTGTTCCTGTTACCAGAGACCCTCTTAAAAGCATGCAGAATAGTGCAGAGTCCCAGAAGACGTGCATGAGAACAGTAATTGCCAAACCCGAGACACCTACTATGCAGAGGGAGATCTCAGCTGCACGAGGCAAACAAGCTAAAAAAGGCAAAGGTTTAACACATTTTTTCCTTCTAATCTCATGAGCTCAGGGTTGCTGCAGAACAGTTCTACTGGAAACGTGATTTACAGGTTGACAATTATTATCTGTTTTAAGAATGAAAGATTCTACAGCTAAGAGCCATTTAAAATTACATAATGGATTAGGGTTAGCCTTCAGAAAACTCAGGATGTTAATTTCTGCAGTGAATACCCTAACTGGAGTTACAAGATAACCAGTCTTGGTTTTTTCAGTCAATATGCATCTCCCAATTGACTACTGTTATACAGTTTCAAGAGCTACTGCAAATTTTTATTAACAGTAATAGAATATATTAGATGTTAACTCATCCTCAGTAATCCATTCTTCTGTAAGGATTTTCTTCTGTAACTTCTGTGCCTTCTCCTTTTACTTTTAACTTAAAATATGCGGTTCTCCTCTTCCAGAGGGCTACAAGCTTCAGATTCTCACTGTGGTTGCAAGAGACCTTACTTCTCTATCAGATAGCATTAGACTCCTAAAAACTCTGAGCATGAAATGGAAAATGTCTTTTCAAAGAAGACATTAAGAGAAACTCTCTCAAGCTTTTTAAAAATCAGTAACAATGAGTTTAATTTGTCCAAAAGTTCAGCTCAAGGCCCTGCATATAGCAAAGACCTCAACCTAATCTTGCTCACTGTAAAAGATTCAGTGAGTCCCTTCTGTACCCTAAGGAAGCCAGAGAAGTTCCACACTAGGGACAGGGTATGTATGTCACACTGTGGCCCAAAGAAGGGTGATTCTGGAAGGGACCACTAGTGGTCCCTTCCAACCCTAAACATTCTATGATTCTATGATTCTATGATTCTCTGAGCAGGCAGTATGCAAGCTTCTCCAGCTCTAGAATTCATGTAATTCCGACAGATGCAGACCAAATAACTTTTCTGGTGGATGTTCAATCCCCTGTGTCAAACTTCCCTTGAGCAAGGCAGTCATGCTGCCTCTTGGCTGTGAAGCTCAAAGGAGGTTATTCCTCCACCACATATTTTTGCAGTTTGCAATCAAGTACTTTCTTTGGGAGAGGGAAACATTTGGGAATCATGTTAGACCACAGAGAAGTATTTCATCTCCACTACACTGTCATCTCTGGACCATTTGAAAAGGCTATTGCCAAGTAGTTGTCATTTCCATCTCAGGAAGCCTTTGAAAAGCCTATTTACACTTTTGTCTTTCTTCAGGATTAGATTACTGTCGGTCTTTATTGACTGGCTTGCACAACAGGGCTCTGCGTAGTCTCCAGCAGGCACAGCCTGCTGCTCTGTTTTTTGTGAGAAAGGGATGATTTGAACATATTGTGCTGATTGTAAAGCCTTTCCATCAGTGGCAACAAAGTCAATTAATTGATTATAAAATTGTTCTGTTACTTATGGCAGAAATCATGGTCACTGTCTTCTTTTATCTGGCATGCTTAATCAGAACTAGTTGAATCCTTACAGAAATTCTGTATTGTATAGTATAGAACACGTCCTTTCTTTTCTCAGCACTGCGTGAAAGCTGCATGAAGCAAAATATGGCAGCTACATCCTCTTAAGACCTACCACTCTATACCTCCCAGGTTGAAGGGGGTTTATCTTTTTAAAATTGAAGCTAAAAAAAGCCCCCAAAACCACACACACCACTTTCTAGCAGTTCATGGTGTTAAAATTGATTTTATGGCAGGCTATTTCACTTGAAGTACTGATTTCTGTGTTTTATTATCCATGTTTTTGATTGCTTGCTATATTCACTTCAGACTGCAGGATTTAGATTATTTTCTAGCCTCTCTATCGTTTAACAAGATAAAAACTCAATTGCACTTAATACAGCAGGAGGCTCATTCCACCCCTTACAGATCTAAACTACCACTCACGTCTACTCTGATAATGCAGCTAATGCTTCATTTACTGCTGTAAACTAAGTATTGCTCAACTCCAGCAGTTTCCTTCTAATGAATCTACAGCTAATATTTATTGTCCTAGACAGGTTTTTAGCATCTTCTGGCTATCAAATTATTTAGCATTATTATTCATTCTGTTTAATACAACAAGGCATTGTTTCTCCAGAATTGTAAGGCTAATTAAGAAATGCATATATTAGACCCATATGTTAGCTGTTTTGAGAATATTCGTCAAAATTAATGATTTATAGAGTTGTGTTGGATCAGCAGAGCAGAAACTGGCCTCATCTTCAGCAGACCTGAACCTGTGATTAGCAGTTAGCCCTTCCAAGTTCACCACAGGGTTTTTCCAGTGCTGGTTCCCATTTGCAGCTTCTTGTCCCCAGAACACCAGGCCATTTCCCACAAGATGATCCAAAATTTATTTCTTCTTGGTCTGGTTGCTTGTTTTATGAACAGAACTCTCCTGCCTGCATGCCTTCTAAATAATTATAATGTTATCAATGTTTCTCAGTATTTGATAAGGCAAACAGATGATTCCAGCAAGAAATCTACCTCAAAATTAGTTTTATTGATCTTTAGCCTCTACTTCATCTTGTTTAGATCTTCAGTCCTGTGCGAGAAGGTCCTTTTTGCAGTGTGCGTAGCAAGGAAGACTCAGCAAGCCAGAAGGACTCAGAAGGCCTCAACACATTTACAGTGAAAACTTCCTGCAGCATAATAGGCTTGGTGCCCACTTGACACCCACTAGAACGTTGACTAGTGAAAAATTGTTATTCTAGTCAGACTTGTTCCCAGACACTTCTGACATTCAGAACTGTAATAAGAAAGTGTATTTTTATTACACAGAAAACATTCTTTGAAACAGATTCAGAATTGCTGGAGATCTATTGATACAATTCATCTCATCTGAAACTAAAGAACAGTTTGAGGCTTTTTCTTCATTTCTGTGTTTGCATATTCAACAGTAGCTGTTTCTGTATGCTTAAAAAAAGTGATACGTCTGTCGGTTATTATTTAATTCTCCTCTCAATCACATTAGGCTGAACAAAGACAGGTCAATTACATACTCTTTTTTAAAAAGACACTTTCATTGAAATCAAGTTTGATCACGAATCAACATTATTTGAAATCTTTTCTCCTGTCATCCCTAAGGCATCCAGAGATGTGCACTGAAGTTTCTTAGCCAGAAACAGTGGAGATATTCCCTTACCTAATCTTTCTCTGAAGACAACATGGCTTGCACTTACCACCATAGTATAAATATCTAATGGAAAAATGTTGTTTAAAGAGTAGATTTTGGTAGGATGGTACTAGCTATTCTGGCTAGATTTTCATCACACTGGAAATATATAAAACAACATGGAAAATGATCAAAATATTCAAAATAGTCATAGCAAGATAGCCCCACTTCTGAGTCAAAAAGTATCTTGCAGAATTTAATCTTTCTGAAT
Source organism: Egretta garzetta (assembly GCF_000687185.1). Classification (NCBI taxonomy): domain Eukaryota; kingdom Metazoa; phylum Chordata; class Aves; order Pelecaniformes; family Ardeidae; genus Egretta; species Egretta garzetta. Next base: position 5,180,942 of record NW_009260435.1, on the reverse strand, counting down.
TAAGATGGTTTTCCTAAAGCTTGTGTAATATTAAAATTAAATGTTATATGAAAATGGCTTCACAGAAGTTGAAAGTAGTGCAAAAGATTATGATCTGCAAGAATTACTTGGAAAGAAGAATTATCTATTTAATAAAGAATTCAACCAAATTCAATTAACACAAATATAGTATATATGCTTGCTCCAAGAGTAAACCTCCAGACAGAATCCATGCTGTGAGTGGAGCTGTGAGATTTTTGGATCCAGAGTAACAGACAGGATGACAGAAGATACAGGCTCTTTCATTTAGCTGGTAGTTCATGACCAGACTGCATTACCTTCTACTTACCTACTTTTAGTAAGGATACCAGAATACATTTTCTATAAGCCTGATTTACGTTTTCAGTCTGCTCTCATGCGTTTTGGAGAGGTTTTAAAAGAAAGAAGATCAATGGAGGACTTGAAACAGAAGATCACCTCCTCTGAAGGTGAAGCAGAAACTGGGACAGTTTCCAAATGTTTAACAAAATCATCTAATAGTACTGGCAGCTCCAGAGATCATTAGAGTCTTAAACGAGAAAGTAAATCAGGGAAACATACCCAGGACATCTGACAAAAAGACTAGCTATTTAGAAAATTAAATACAAAAAGTGTATCAAAAGAATATTAAGTGCTGAAGAAATAATTATGCTGTTGTATCTCTGGCACCTAAAACTATTAGAACAAAATAAGAGAACAGGGAAGACCCTCCCCCTATGCCAGAGCTCCGCTCAGCATGGAAAAGGAAGAAGGGAACGGTGTCACATACCTGGTTACAGCTCCTTACTTCCAAGACAGTTTGCCCTAATTTATTCTGGCTCCTTTAGGTTGTTTTAATTTATGCCATCTGTGAATGACTTAAAGAGTCACAGGCCAGAGGAGGATCAGCAAGCAGAAATTGATTTCTGTCCACTCACAATTCTTTCCTCCTTTCTCTCAGTTATTTGCAGATAAAAATCTTGTCATTGGTGCTACTTCCCCAGCTTGGAGAGGCTGATAATGTGGTAACTAATCCAGCCTTACATCTAGAAGCCTTAGTTCTTTAATATAAGGGAGATTTTCTATTTTAAATACAACACTTGAAGAGGTTTACATTTACAGATGTTTCAGTGTAACGTGTGCCTTGCTCTGAAGACTGTAAGAGCAATTTAAGGTATTAGCGTAGGTGACGCCTAGAAACGCATAAGAGATACCTTGCAGAAGGTCAAAGTAAGATAGAGAGATTGCCTGAAGATACACAGTACTGAGTTTCACAGAGCATGATGAAAAAAATATAGAGTATGGAATGTAGATATGAAGAAAGAAATTTGAATAGTGGAAGGAAACAAGGACAGAAATTTAGCTAAAAATACATTATAGAAAAATCAAGATTCTAGTACCAATGAACTACTACTCCCAAAGAGAAACAGGTTTGATCATGGTATTTTCTGTTTTCTTTCCAACTTCCTCCAAGCTTACGTAGATTTTCAGAATTAAGTATTCAAGCTCACCCATTTTAGGTCAGTGCCACACAGATGTTCAAGCTTCTGAAAATCCCACCAAGAACATGCCAAACTTTGTCAAAATACATTCTTGATGCATTCTACAATAGAGCTGGAACAGAAAAGTACAATTTCTGCAAAGGTATATAATCTTTCTAGCTTTTTGATAAATATTTAGATTAAATACCTTACAAGGGGAAAATCATACTGGTTTAACCTCTGTCACAAGACACTTCGGGGCACAGAAACTCATCTCATGCACAGGAAATGGCCCCTTCTTGTGCACGTAAAAGATGTTCATAACCTGTTCTCATATGTATCCACACATGAAAAAGAACATGGGCATGGGCAGAGATGACAGTGGTTTACAGTACAAAGAGATGCTTGTGAATCCTGCCTGTGCAGTAACCAACAAGCTTAAGGGTTTCAAGAACAATGCATTTGCAGAGTGGCTTTTCTTATTTTAACATGCCTAGCAGTAAACAAAGTGACTTTCATTGATGGATAAACCATATATCTTTGTAGGACGAAGTCCACAGGACTCCTGTCAATCACTAGCAGTACAGAAACATTCATAGGCAAATCATGGCTAAGCTAATTTTGGCTCTTTCAGAGCCAAATTATGGTGGTTTGTGCCAAACCTTATTATAAATTAATTGCAGTCCTAGTGCAGTCAGGAATTCGAAAAGCAATACAGAAAGGTGTTGCTGCACCTGGACACCATTCAGAATTATGCTATTCAGTTTTTCATCTTAAACAGAGAAAACAAAGCACATCAGACATAATGCCATTGAAATAGATATCCAAGCCATCCAAGAGATTATTGCAGAATGTTTTGATGAATTAAGCATTAAAAGCCTCCTTTTGTAACTCAGCTGCTTTAGAAATAAAGACTGAAGGATAGTTTGTGGTTCAATTCCTGACTGGCCTCCCAAGACCTAAAAGCAGATTGGCATTGTTACATAACTTTAAGCTAATTACTCCAACCCTGCATTCTGTATGTGAAAAACAGTAATGGCAGTTCTATTCAGACTAAGCTCTTTCTTTTGACATACTTTTATTGGAAGCTGCTAAAATGCAAAGCTAGTTTATGTCTTCAGCAAATTTTTTAATCCTTTCACCTACTTCTCCATGTGCATATACAGCAAGACTCACAGCCACTTTCTTCCATTACTGTTCTCCAGTACATGAAGCAATCATGGTTAAGACTTTCTGATGAGCCTCTGCGGATCTACTAGCCCTTCATATAGGAGAGATGTCTGGTGCTCCCTTGTATCATGTATCATGAGCCTAGATGGATTTTTTCATTATTTATGCTTTTCTTCTGTAACCTGTCCAACAGGAGTTCATGTAAGCCCCAGTCCATTTTTCTCACAGTTCAAACAGCTAGGTGTCTACTGATTCATCATCACTTTGACAGCACTGGGATGTAGTCAATTGTTTGAAACACTGAACACACCTGACAGGTCCATTTACTGTCAATAACCAATATAGAACTGGCCAAATGCATGGAAAAGGAACAAGTAATCTGCTACCAGATCTTCACTGCATCAACTTGGATGCTCACTTCAGCGAGAAGTTACCAGCTAGTGTGGTGGGATGTTAAAATCAAAGGGTAGTGGAAAAATCCATGCTAGCTTGCTGGAAGTATCTAACATGGAAGCTTGTTTCCATTATAGTATACAAACCTAGATGTGGTGTGCACATGGCCTTTTCCTCAAAGCTACCCTCCATTCTGATTCATTTCTTAACAGCATAATAAAGAAACCATTAACCACACAGACATTCTAGGCTAAAAAAAATTCTGGGAAAAAAAAAAAGTGAGGCAAGCTTGCAATGATTCCAATAATTTACCTCTTTTTCACTCCAACCTGTATACCCACCTCCCCAAATAAAAAAAAATAAATAATTGAATGCAAGCCCTCAACCATAGAGCAATACACCAAGCCCTGTTCTGGATGCAACATGCCTGCTAGTATGTATCTCCCTGTTCTTAAGTGTGGCTCACACACCAGTCCTCTATAACTGCTTGGTACTTCTTTCGACAGGAGGAAGCAAAGTTGACCTATTTTTGACAGTTTTTAATGAGATGAGGCTAAAAAAGTTATGAGGAAGCCTTGCTGAAAAGGATTGCTCTAAGTAGACATAACAGTTTTAGCAATTGTTCCTCCAGTGGCAAAGGGGTTTGACCGCTGCGGGTTGAAACCTGTTTAAGAGATCAGGCAGAAGAGTAGGTATCAAACTCATCTGAGTTAAATTCTTTACCCAGTCTTAAATTTCTTATTGTTGCTACAAATGGGAACAGGGAGCAAATCACAATTGTCCCTATAATATAAAAGTCCAGAGAAGGATTTTAACTAGGTAGAATATAGTACTCTGGTCACAGCACAAGCTCTTCTTTCTAGTTGATTTTGGACCAACTGGAGTACTCTTTCCAGTTGTCTAAAGAGAACAACTAGCCAGCTTATCCTAGAAATCCTCCCCTCCAATCAAAAAGGCTATGTAGAAAAAAGCAGATTCTGAACAAAGAGTAAAAATAAAAATAAAACTTACAGAATGAAGCCTCCCATGTGTCCTGTAACTGATCCAATATATTGAAAGAGACATCATCTGGTAGCTGGCCACTCTGCTGTGCACACTGGTAAATGACACTATTTATTACCAGAATCCATACTGCTTCAAACACTGCTGTCATGTAATATAGTTTCACACCAACTTCTACAACTATCTGTTAAATTAACAGGAAGTCTTTTACTTCATAAAAGTTCTTGGCCACTTGGTCTAAAAGCAACTCTGGTCTAACTACTTCTTACATGCTTAGGTCTGAATTAAAACTGGTAAGTTTGTCTTAACAACATCTAAACATAAGCCTAAGAAAACTCTGAAGTGTGCAGACTCCTCTACAGAAATAGTCTTCTGCTCTTTATACTTAATGACTAACTCTGTCATTAACTCAACAGCCTAAGAAATGTATTATTAGCCTCCTGAAATGTCAAACTTACTATTAAAGCTAAAATTGAGGTCAGTTGGTTTTCCACTGCTTGACTTTTGACAAACTGATCCTAATAATTTTCTTGACTTTACTGGAATAACACAGCAAAAATAGCTTTTTTTATTTTGCCACAAATACATTGATCTCCAGACAAGCTCTTCTGATAAAAACACCATTGCAAGAGCCATAAAAAATGTAGACAAAAAGAAAAGCAAGTTTAAGGATGTTAATGGTGAATAAAAATAAAAACAGAAGATAATTTTCTTACTGTCTCCAAGGTCTCATTGGCTTTTTCTGACTTAAAGGAGGAGAAAGAAAAATCAGGAACAACCAGGACCAAACTGAAGTATTTGGCAGCTTTATTTAGGAAAAGATACTATTAAGCCACTTAAAGGTTAACTGATATGCATGAGTTATCATATACTCCTTGTCTTCAAGGTTATAGACTGTTTAGCAGAACTCTGCCAAACGCCAGTTATCTGAAGGGAGCTAGAAATCATCTCTGTTGATGACAGACCTCTGAGCAGATGGTAAGTAAATCAAGGTCCTGATGTGAAATGTTAAAGCTTTTATGCTGGAAGACACTGTTAAAGCATTACCCAGGTTAAATCAGATTCCTAAAACACCAGTTTACTAGTAGGAGGCGTGAAGTCTTCCGCTGAGGAACTCTACAAGTTTGGTAGCTTGTTTTTTGTTTGGGGTTTTTTTGTTTGTTTTTTTAAAGATACCCTAACAGATTATTTAGAATTTTTTTTTTCCCTTTTGAGTAGACATTGCAGCAGTTCTATCAAAAGGGCAGGGTGAGCAGGGGAAGGGAGGACCATTTGTTTATTTGCCATTAAAATAATTTCTGATCTTGTTTAATTAGGCACCAGTAGCATATAAGAAAGGCAGCTTTCATAAACACCAGTGAGAATATAGTTGGACAGCAACTTTTTTTCTAAAATTTCTATTTAGATATGCCCAGGCAAATCTGAGAGTTTGAAAGCCTTTCCAAACAACATTTTAGCACTGAAAAAATTTGGAAAGGATGAAAGGATCTAGTACATCAGAAACAAAGTAAACACCTACAAAGTAAACACCTACCTGCATGGGAAGCCTAGGAAAAGATCTGTAAATAATTTTGTGTGACTACAGATGGGGTGAACCAATCTCAGTGAAGCAGAGGAAGCAATAATGCTCCTTTAACTTTCGATGCTTCAAATCAGCTTGACTACCAAAGTTAAAGCCAAAGCACCAAAATCTAGTGTCTTCACAGGAAGGAACAACATTTATTGGTTTGATAATTTGGACTGCTAAAATTTATAAATGGTTAACCTCAATTATCAAATAGAGATTATGACTTGGATGACTTTGCTAATTGTTCTATCACATTCCATGGCTGTTACAAGCTACTCAAGTTGTAGAATATCGCCTTGAAAATCATGTTGAATTGATCTATCATGTTGAACACCCAATTCAAGTTTACAGAGCTATGTACCCAGCTAAATTCAACCAAAACCCTTTCAATAGCAGCCATGACATTCAGTTTCTCCAAATCCTAAAATTCCCATGGGAGTATTAAAGGGAAGGGCTCAGGGAAACAAAACAAAAAGAAGACAGTCAAGAATCATTCATCGAACCTATCCAGAGGACTTTGATTTAATCAATTACAGAAAGTCACAAGCTACTGGAAGACAATGCTTCCATTGGAAAAAACAAAAGTACATGTTATGTTTCTTAAAAATTTTCTTTAGACCCTCACACTAAACTTGCAGCATAATTATTTATTTGCCAGCTATAGAAACAGCCCTTTCATACTCTTTTCAGTGGTCTGAAAAGCTTCATGTGAATAGGGACTGCACTATTGCTTCTTTCTTATGTAGAGGTAAGCAGTAGTCTAGCCACATATTTTAAATTTCCATCCTGCCAATAGCAGGCCTCTACCTTCTTCTCCCAACCCCCATCTTGCACATGAAGATCCATAATCCCTGTGCTAATGCTTCCATTGTCCTTTAACTTCTGGAGTCATTTCCAGCTTATGCTCCAAGGAATGGGGGGAGGGATAAAGAAAAGTACATTTTTGACAAAGACCCTAAGTGATGAATACAGCTACAGGGGGGAGAGATTTTTTTTTCCCCCCCTAAACCTTTAGTCTTTTCATTCACTCTCCGAATGCATTGAGATTAATAATGCCTCTGGGCCACTGTATGCAAACCTCCACTGTGCACACAGAGAAAAGATTATAATTGAATACCCTATTATGATGGGCAAGGAAAGAGAAAAGCAGACAGACAGACAGGGCTCAAAGGCTGAATTGGCCTGGTTTGGCTTTCAGCCCACAGCACCTACAATTATCCTGCAATGATTTTTATTTATCTATTAAGTGTTCCCACTAGGCAGAGAGAGAATCTAGTATTAATTTAGTGCTCATGGTTAGACAGAGAGCTTTAAATTGAAGAAAGTTATGCAAATGGATAATGAAATGTGGCTGGAGCCCTAATGTCCTGCTTTGAATGAAAATAGTACAAACCATAGCAAATGTTTTACAGTCTGATAATTTATGCAAGAATTCTGCTAAATTACATTTTTACAGAACAGCCTTACCAGTGTAGCAGTAGTGGACTTTTATGTAGATAAGCAGCTAGCTGTTGCCAAGCATCCCAGAGCCTCACAGCAAAATAAGAAGTGAAGGACAGGAGCAGAAGAGAAAGAGCAGCTGACTGAAACAGCTCTGATACATATGAAGGAAAGGATGAAACCTGAAAACTGGGATGGCACCTCCATAGCTATTCATTTGCAGCATCTCAATTAATTCAGCTAGTTTGTTTCTAAACATCTCATCTATCTATGGCAAAACATCCTCTTCCAGATTAGTACAGGGTATTGCTAGGAGTTACTTTCCGCTAGATGAAGACCTTACTATTACCAGCACCTGACTAACGACCCTAAGCAGCACACATAATAGGAGTTAGAGAATGAAACACCAAATCAAATTCTCATCTTTAGACTGTTGTAAATTCAGATGAGCTTCACAGAAGTGCCTGCTTGAATTAAGCTGGTGCTCTCTTCAAATGTTTAAAGCTGCACTTCATGAGAGAAAATTGTAGCATAAAGAAAATAGTTGCTGCCTTAGCTGTAAGTCATTTCATAAAAGCTTTCCAGAAAATATGACTATAAGATTTCATATGAAAAAAGTATGTGAACAAATTCAGAGCGGTAGCAGAATTCTGAGTGTACAATCAAGAATGTACAAGTGATGATCACAACAAATCAAAACTGTTGCTCTCGCACACATGGGGACATTTCTCAAATCATCTGCAGTCTGAAGTTTAAAATATATTCCATAAATCTAAGGATCAAGCTTAACTTCTATGGAACATTAATGCTGCATTCCAGAAAATAATCTAAATTGATTATCTTAACTGTATTGTCACTGCTTTTTTGAAAAGACACTAACCGCCACAATTACTCCATTACTCACCGCAGTGCATAAAATGTCTACAGCTTTGGAAAGCAAATAACAGAAAAATATGGATTAAACTGATAAAAATGATAATTCCAGACATGATTAGATTCACTGTGTTGTGTAGCCTGCACAGCAGGTGGGGGATCCTTCAGAAGAATTAGGGAAAGGTTTAGGGAAAGCAGATTATTGGGGAAAAGATTAAATGTGCTCTAAAAGCAGGACAAAACATATTTTTAAAATGACAATTCTAACAGCAGTGTTTAGGGATGCTCTGGAATGCAAAGTACACATACTCCATTTAAATACCAGATGCAAAAATGTCTCCTACTTACAATTATGCAGTGCATTGTATGACTTCAAATCATAATGTCAAATGCTTATTCAGCTTAAGTGGTGCTAGTGACAAATATTAATCAAAATATAGCCAATAGCTTCTAGCACACAGTAGTCAAGCTCTATTTTCCCCTTCTTTGCATGCAACTTTTTTCAAAACTGATCCTATGAAGGCCTACCAATCGGTTTAGTTTTATATCCAGAAATATATTACAGTTGAAAATGAAACACAGTAACAGCAATTTCTAGAGACCTGAATAATACACGTTGATGCCACCGCCCTCTCTCCAGTGTTGAAGGCTTTCTATCTTCTCATAGAAGATGCTCTGCATTTAACTAGGTAAGAACAAAAATTATAGTGGAAAGGAACTACTTTTATACCCCAATAGGAGAAAAGCTGTTTAGCTGCTGAGTATCAGTTGCAGTTGCATCTGCTGGCACCAAAACAGGACAACTATTGCAAGACCTAATGTATCTTACAAAAGCATTAGCAGCAGCAAAGCAAATATTTTATATTTCATACTCCTTTATGTAACAAAAAGTAGTAGTGGTACACTTTTACATCCAAAAAGCATGAGTTACACTGCCTCCAGTGTTCATGGGAATTTTAATGGATCCCTCCTTGCTTTTTTAAATCTAAGGGGTTTTCATAACTCTTCAGAACCTCCTTTGTAACCTTTTTCCAGCTTTGCAGCCACCATTACTATATGTTTACAGATTACTCCTTAACTATTTAATGCAATCACAAATAGGAGGCTCACAACAAAAGTCAAATTGAGTTTGCCACACTGGGAAACAGATTTGTATTTCCAAAGTTATTACAGAAACACCCACAGATCTTTCTAACATCATTTCACAAAGAACATTCTCTTTTCAACAGAATAGTCTAGCAAACGTCTATCACCCGAGGCTAATTGATCAGAAAATGCAAAAAAGGCAGCTTGAAGTAGAGGTATTGTATCTGGTTACTTCTACTCTCCAGTAAACTGTTGGCATGTGAGCTTTTGGGGCAAGCCTGCTGGACTGGCCTGAGCAAAGCAACTAGCGCTATGCTAGCAGAAGCCAAAGACTTCTGGCTTTTCCCATACTTAAACCCAAGCACTGTTAGAGTCAGCCAAGTCTCACTCAAATCTTGGCATGCCAGCTTTTCTATTTTGTTGTCTTGTGGTAGATGAACCACTTTTAATCTGCTTACTTCCTACCAATTTGAAGTATATGCTGCTTAGCATCACTTTTGCTGTGTCCATGATGCTTCTCAGACCTGTCCCTGGCTTTTAATTCTACAAATGTGACATCACTGAGAAATCTGAAGTTTTACAAAATGAAATCCATAGCACTAAGATTTCCGTATCACTCCCAAAGTGACCACATGGTCTTGCAGCCTTTCTCCTCTTTTCATTCACCCTGATCTCTTTTGTTCCCTTGTATCCATTTGTTATGTTATGTCTGCCTACACTGTAATCTCCTCCAGGCAAGCATGTCTTCTCTATGTTCTGCAAAGTGCTTTTTCAGGCAATAAAGCAGAAATTATGTCTCTCAGTTTCCCCATTTGCAGAAGCAGCATACTAACACAGTACTCGCCTACCTCACAAGACAGCTGGCAAGTTAAATTTGTTGATTGTGAGGCATGTGGAGATCCTCTTATGGAAAGCTCTACAGAAGTGCGAAGTGTTGTCATAGGTCAAAAGCGAGGCTTACAGCTTGAGTTAGTTTCCCATTCTGAGGACGAACCAGTGTCTTTCCATAATTAAAGAAGGGTTTAACTACAGAGTAAAAGCATTGTTTATATAGCTTGGGCATATTAGTTTGGAAGCAAGTAAGGGGAGTGCTTACCAAGTACCCTGGGATCATATGGAGAAGAACGAAAATAAGGTGTCTCCTCTTTTCCTTCATTTAACGTTAGGGCATGGGGAAAAGTGCCTTATAGGATGTCATTAAACTCAAACCAAGTTTCTTATCTCACAATGTTTCAAAAAAGATATCAAGAATTTTCTAGCTTCTGTCTACAATAAAACTCATCTAACACCATACAACATTAGACATACAGAAAGGAATGTTATTGTTACAGTCCAAAAGATTTCAGCCAGGAACTCCGATTTTGTATTTTATTTTTTCATAATTAAATTTGCAAGTGCTTAACATGCTATTTCCTTAAATTTTTCCTAAGTGCTAAAAGTGTTTGGAATAGATCCAGCCTCACTCTAAGCTCCTTATATTCAGCCCTCCCTTATGGTGACTATTGTAGGACCAAACATCAATTTATAGGGGTTCTCCCCCTCAACTTGTATTTTTATTCTATTACTGGCAGATATTCTAAAATTCTAAATAAGTTCTCTTCAGTCTTAGATAACAGGTATCCTCCACACTCCTAATAGCAAAGGACATTAGAATCATTAGTACTGCCCAAACACTTTTAGTAAATCGTGCTCCTCAAACCTCTGCTAATCCCAAAGCTGTAGTACCCCCCCCCCCCAAAAAAAAAAAAAAAACAACCCAACAT
>NW_009260435.1:5168173-5169458 GCF_000687185.1 Egretta garzetta | reverse complement strand
TCCCTTCACTCCCCCATTCAAGTAGGCAGCAAAAGCAAAGCTTTTGTACTAGGCACTATGGTATGACATACACATTAAACAAATAAGGGTAACCCCAGGGCAGAAGGAATGAGGAGGAAAAGTGCATGCGACAGTGAATTTGCTAGGCTTTGTACCATTAAACTACAGTGTGAACAAGTTGTCATTCTCCCCCACCCAGTGGGTAATGGAATCGGTTTTAGCATTTGCAATACTTAGAATTACACGCTGCTGAAAATCAAAACCAGAAAATGTACACTATATAAAAGAATATTTATAAACTGTTCTTACATCTCCTTGTTTCCAGTCTGTGGCTTTATTTCCATACCCTGCTCTTTTGTATCTTGCTTATAATAACTGTACTCACCATATACAAGTCCTTAGCATTCCAGGAGAAATCTGCTCACAGAAAGCGGGACATGTTGGTCCACAGTGAAGACTTCCATCTTTAACAAGACTCTTGCCACAGATAAAACCCTCTCTTGCACTTGCACAGTTGACTTCAGGTAGGATTTACCCTGCAGCAGGGAGAAAACCAATGCATTTACTGTAAAATGCAGTTTATAGGAATGCAAGTAGCTTAAAGAGATCTGTAAGTAAGTCTACTCATTTGAAGCCTGTCACTGATGTCGACAGTCCAGGTGACAGTTGGTGTCACCACCACGCATGCATACATCTCTCTCTTTGTTAGACTGTGCCATTTTCCTGGGTCAACTGCCATATTGTCCTGAGGCTGTTAAACAGGACCTCACCAAAACCACAGAAGAGCCACAATCAAATATGAAAAGCTAGGTAATTCTGAGCAGTACACATCAAGAAGCCACTCACTGTCTACAGTTAGATAAATTAAAATATTCATAAAAGAGCAGAAGTACTTTGCAAGGTGATGATGGACTTCGACATCACAGAAGTAATCGAGCTGCCATTTAAGAGCCAAAATACCAGAAAGGAAGCATATTAAGTGGAGGGGCCCACAAACTAGTCCTGTCAGGGATCTGAGGGGTTCAGCTAAGGGACAGCCCGGCACCGCCAGGGGTTTCAGCGGCTCCTGCCTGGCGGCACGCGAGAGAAAGGGCAGGCCCGGCACCTCTCCTCACAGGCGGGACCGGCCAAGCCCGGGCCCACCCTCCCCGGGGTCGTGGCGCCTGCCCCTGGAAGAATCCAAGCTGCTCGCACTTGACACTGGCGGTCCCCAGTGAGGCTCGGTGACTGAACCGGTACCCATTTACCAGACGATTTACGAATCGATTCGCCAGCCCGCGCGGGA
>NW_009260435.1:5154429-5168138 GCF_000687185.1 Egretta garzetta | reverse complement strand
CCCGGGAGGGCTCAGGGCAGCCCGAGCACCCGCGGGGAGGGCTCCCGCCGGGGACGGGCCGGCGCGAGGGCTGCGAGGGGCTGTGCCGCGCCATTTCAGAGGGCTATAAATCCAGTATTTCGTTTCCAGATACGTTACTGTTAGAGCTTTTAAGAAATACCGAGTTTAGCTGGCACCTCATCTTCGTATTTGTTTTGCAAAGTGCTTTGTAATTAATTACCAATTACTTGGGAAAGTAAGTCAAATTCAGTGCTTTGCACGTCTCCACATAAGCGGGCTGTGTGCAGGCGTGATCTGGCACAGGGTGGTCTACTGCAGCCTGGCTTTGCTTTACTTAGCAGGGTTGGCGTCTTTGCCTGCCAAGTCCAGGTCCTTCTGAACCCGCTCCTGAGGACAGTGCAGTCCTGCAGCAGTTGCAGGGGATTTGCGAAGCCACCTCTTAAGTACAGGTGGACGAGGGAGAATGGTTTGAAGTTGCGCCAGGGCAGTTTTAGGCTAGACATTAGGAAAAACTTCCTCACCGAAAGGGTTGTCAGGCCCTGGAATGGGCTGCCTAGGGAGGTGGTCGAGTCCTCATCCCTGGAGGTTAGATGAGGTGCTTAGGGGCATGGTTTAGTGGTGGGATGGCAGGGTTAGGTTAAAGGTTGGATTCGATGATCTTAAAGGTCTTTTCCAACCAAAGTGATTCTGTGATTCTACACTGAGGCCATAATCACAGCTTTTACCACAGCTTGATAAAAGGCAGCAGAATGAGTCTGAAAGGTATTTCCTGCACGTTCTAGATGGAGAGGGGATAAGGCCCTCTCCATACAGCTTTAGATTAATAAAACCTACACACCTCAGTTTCCAGTGACCAAAGCAACAGTAAAGAATCACCTTGAACACTTCTCATGTGGTTCTATTTATGACACTGAAACATCGGTCAATAAAACTAAACATTTAAATTTAATTATTACTTTTAAATAAGTGTTTCTCTACCTGAAGGTTCCCCACAGTTTCTAAAGAAAGAGCAACGTATAATACCCACCCCCTCAATAATACATCAGCACATTCCCAAGTATTTCTGTATATTTCATTCAGGACAGTGATTTCCATTAAGACCCAGTTTTTAGAGAAAAAAAAAACCACTGCATTTGAACTTGCTGACAAAATAGGCACATAACCAACTGTAGTAAGATTATGTTTTACTTTTCGTCCTTTGAGAAGGATACAGAAGTCTTAATGCTCAATAAACAGTCTGAATACTCAGACTTCTCCATGTCAGCTACGGAGTGACCAAGTCAGTTGTCAGTGCCCAGCCTGAGAACGCAAGCATATGCTATGTCATGGCATCCATATGAAAGCTAAAAAAGGCTACCTCTCCCTTCTTGAGTTTCAAGAGTTTTCTTCCACTCTGTCCTCTGACATACTTCAGAACTTGGTGAAGACTCTGTTCCCCGTCGTATTTCCCCAGAAGACTGTGCAATGTTAAGAGTTCAGACATGGTTCTTTGCTTCGTTGTATAATTGAGTTGGTTCATATTCCAAGAAGCTTTTGTGATATTTTAGAGCTGTCTTGAAGACGACCATGCAACTAGTCTCAGCTGCAATACTATGAAACATCTGGGAGCAGGATTATTTCTGTCATGTGCTGCCAAAATAATATTTTGCTTTTGGAATTAAAATTTTAGGGATTTTCCCAAATCCACGTAATGTTCTTGAGTGATTAAATTTGCATTATGACATTTACATTAGCATATACACGTGTAAAAGACCATCTTGCGAGCCAACTCCTATTGGTTATTCAAAAGCTTAACTCCACCTAGAGCTAAGATTAATGCATGCTCCTGAAACAGACTTCAGTTACAGTACCAGATTTTCTTCAGCTAAATGCCTTTTCCCATCTGCTCTTACAATCACATCCACAAGTGATCACCTGGCCATAATTATTGATGCCTTCCCAACTCCCTAGACAGGGACTGATTCCCTGTTTTCTATATGTGCTATTTCTGTATGCTCTGAAGTTTCAGCTCCTTTGTAGAAGTGACCACAGCAAAATGCTGAACATGATGCAGTAAAGGAATCTACTACAAGTCCTAAACTCTTTTCAAAGACAAATGCTTGCTGAAAAAACAAGCCAGCTTCTAAACACTTTGCCCATATACCCAAGCCAGTGCAGCATACAGATAAAGCAGCCCTGTGTTGTTAATTGCAATGCTTATTTTCACTCTTGCAGCAAAAATAAGCTCTCCTGCTAAAAGGAACCCTTAACTGTATTGGTTTTAGGTGTGATAGCAGGCAGACCAACAGGCCAGTGCTCCCACTTTGCTGCAACCCCAGAAGAGAGAATGAAAAAATGTTATCCTTAATTCTTGTAGTTAGAGATAATCAAGAAAATGCTAATTGTAGGAGAACCCATTCAACACAACTTTCCTGGATTTGTTGAAAGTCAAAACAATAGTAATACAGACTGTGAACTATCCAGGCATTTCAGCTGAATTGAAGTTGAAACTATATTGTTTGCTCCTTCACTGTTGAAGGCAGAAATCTGCTCATACCCAGCTTCCGAATTATTTCCCACACTACTCCCAACACTGACAGTTCCCAAATAGCCTTTACTCAGCTGCCAGAACTTCTCACTTCCCTGTGACAACCTCTACTGTGCATCTATATACATTAACACAAATCTGTCACATCAGAAACAAGAAAGGGAGGACAGTGTAAAATAAACTCAGTTTACTATCCAAATATCTGACAGAGGACATATAACCGCATAAGTAAATTTCAGACTTCATGAAAACTCTTGTTGATTATATTAGGAGAAGTGGCAGCAGATTACTAAGTCAGGACCAAACCCTAAGTTTGTCAGTACCTTACCTCACTCACCAAGCCCAAGCTGTACCACGCCATAGACCACATGTGCTTACTCTTTCTTAGAATGGGTTCGTATGGTTTTGGCTTTTGTCACTGAGGCAGACTATCTTGAATAATTGTGTTGGAAAGTAACTGTCCGGCAATGATCTCAAGGAAACGAGGCTTCAAAGGCTGGTTACTCACTCAGGCCCCCACGCTGCTGAGCTGGAAGCGGCGTTAGTGCTGCCAGCCTTGGAGCTGCCCCACTCCCACCACCCGAGGTGAGCTGCTGTCTCTGGGTGGATTACAAACCCAAAGGCTGCTGTTCCACACCTCTGCAAGGACGTGCTCTTCAGCCCAGAGTTTACTTTCTTAACCTTTCTCACATATAGCCTAAGATCTTTCTACCTTCTTGGTAAGAATAAAATCAACAGCTTCACTGACCAGGAGAAAAATCAGCAGACTGATAACTGCACAGGTAAATCAATAACCAAAACCTCTCTCATTTCCCACTTATGTATTGCAGTAATTATTTGATTTGTTCTGTTTGAGCAAATTAAAGCAATTGCCCAGAAGCATCCATCAGACCCTTGTAAATGCCAGTCATGCCTCTTCACAACCCCAGACAGGAGCACGGGCCTGGCTGATCACTGACAACACTGATGGTCAAAGTTAATTGAGTTCCGGGAAGCGAGCAGAATTCAAGGTTCATTATTAGATCCTGTTGGCAAGCCTTAAAACTCAATCGTATTTTTCTTTCAAGTCAAATGGTCTCTCTACAGAAATATGTTTTCCCCAGAAATACATTCATTCGTGTCTGTAGCTGACTCTTCATTCAACACAAC
Organism: Egretta garzetta; assembly: GCF_000687185.1. Classification (NCBI taxonomy): domain Eukaryota; kingdom Metazoa; phylum Chordata; class Aves; order Pelecaniformes; family Ardeidae; genus Egretta; species Egretta garzetta. The sequence continues at coordinate 5,164,462 of NW_009260435.1, read as the reverse complement.
ATCTTCTGTAGTCAGTCCCCCATAGCCTTACTTCTTTGTTTTAAGATCTGTTTAAAGAGCATAACCATAATTTCCCGCAGCAATTATTAAATGAGATCATAACATTCACACACCAAGTAGAATTTCTCTTCTCACACTCATCTCCGATTATAGCCCAAACTATATCACACTGTTGTTCATTATGTATCACCTACTGCTCCCACATATTTTATGCTCCATACTTGGTTTTAATACCCTATGCACATATTGTTCACAAAATGGAGTAGTTTATTTTTTTTAAATGCCAAAAGCATGCAGCTAACAAGGCCTTTAAATTACCAAAGCTGTTATGAAGGTCATATTTATTTGCTTTTGTTTCCTTAAAATTTAACATATATATTTAGGCATTTTTTTCTTCCTGATTATTCACATTTGACATGAGAAGTATACGACCTTTTAACTCATATTAATAGTTTATGCTACATCACATGTACATTCTCCATCTTCCTCCTCTCCTACTTACCTGAATTGAGTGAACTTTGCCATCTACTCATAGGCCTTTAAAAGGCTCCAGACCTCACATGCAATATACTGTGTTCTTTCATGAATTATTCAGTGCCAGTGCTCTTCCATCATCCATCTCTGGCTGGCTCTATTTCTTCCATTCTATTGAGGTCTTGACTTATGAGCAGAATCTCCTGTTATTCTTTCTCGATTGTCACACTTTATTACAATTAATATTAATTATGTGGGTTCTTGTCCAATATGTAGCTTTCTGGGCATAAAAGATTGTCATGTTGTAATGTGCAGGGTTTTTTCTTTGCAAACTTCTATATAATAAAGCATTCTCCTGTCAGGAGCTGTCAGCACCACATAGATCTACTTGATAATAACTGTATAGCGATAGAGTTAGCTAAAGAAGTTGTGTGCAAGCCGACGTGAATTCCCATAGAGAAGCCAATCTTGTAGCTTATCCATGATTTCCTATGGCTGACATGGAGTTAAACAAAGTGTTGCAAACAGCCTGCTTGATGAAATGAATAACCTGTTACAGCCTTGAAAGAAATGCTGGCCTAGGATGTTAAACTTCTATTGGAGGCTTAGGTATAATAAGTAGATTCTGACAAATACTGTTCACACAAATGTTTGCAGAATGAGAGTGTTCCATGAATATTAATGAATACACATTCTCAAGAGCATTTGCAATCCACACAGTATGCGTAGGAGTCTTTGACCCTTCAAGTGCCTTGTCCATGTTAGAAGGACAAATCTGATATGGTTTTAAGCTAAGATATTTTATCCCTCAGTTGAAAAAGGAGGAACACTAGTTTAGCTGTACAGGTCAAAATCCACAGTAGACTTAACAATAGTTCTAGGAAGTGGAGAAAAAACATACAGTTCTTAAAAGACAAGCAACAATTAGATATTCTGCACATTCTCATGTAATATCATTGACTTCAAAGGTGGCCATCAGTTATGGATCACAAGCAGGTTAACAATAAAACCCTATCTATTAAGCCTGATTAAAGGGTCATACTTGGACTGAAAAGAATAAAGAAAAAAACAGTCTAGAATCAGTTGATCAATGTGCAGTAATGGCAGATACAAAAAACCACCACATACTGTACTGGAAGGAGAAGGTTGCCAGGACAGGAAGTTAAGATGACACAGAATGATGCAGTGTGATGGTATGAATCAGGGAACATTAAAACTCAAAACCACATCATGTTGCATGGGAGGCATTAGGAGAAGGGAGGGTACCAACAAAGAGGGACCTAAAGATGAAGATTCAACTTGGCATGCAGCTGTGAATTAGAAACAAAGAATGATTAAAATAATTCAAGCTGGACATGTAGTGAGTATAACTAGGGAAGAACAAGCACTGCTGCCCTGTCTGCTAAATACAGAGCAATCCTTTCCCCTCAGGTAGATATGAGAAATCAGAGAGCATCACAGCCCAGCAATATCTATTAGCATGGTGCTGACAAGCACCCAAGAAAAATAAAATAAAATGTGTTCTCTCAAACTATTTCTACCTGCTAGAATGAAACATTCATTCCTTGCTGCAACAGTATTTGCAGTAAAAGGAGTAACACAGCTAGAGAGCACTAGTCCAAAAGCACACTACTGAGCACATGTAGTTATCAGGACAAATGGAGATCAAGTATAGATGTTCTGGGTTTTACCAGCTGAGCTAAACATGCAATACCCTAAGGGGAAAAAGTAGAGCTGAGCACATGATCTTGACAGTCTGTTGCAGTTGTCATCCTGCCAGCCAGAGGAGCCACACAGCAACGATTTCACTTTCCAGCGTAACTAACATGGCAGGCTGCGGAATATCAGTGGTCTGTGTCCCACAGTTATCCTACCAAGTGTTTGTACCAGCAGCACCTTCTCTGCTCGAAGGTCAGCACACTTTGGTTTTGCTGCTTTGGAATTGTCTATACTTCTGATTATCTTTTTCCAGTTGTTAATAACACCTTTAAACTGTGTGCTGCTGTTTGTGCCTTCAGAGGCATAAATATTTTGAGAACTGAGGGAAAAAAGGTATCTAATGTAGACAAGAAAGTATTAGAAGGTACAGAAAGAGAAAACAAATCAAGTCCTGGACCATAATGCTAGTTTCAACTCAGCTGCCAATGGCTACATTGTACTATCAGCCAAGACCAGCATTTTTCCCTAATGGCATCAGAAAAATACTGGGTTTGTGTCTGAATGTGCTGTGCATAAAGTCCCATTTGGGTAATAGAACTGTTCCTCTTTGTTACATCTGTCCTTAACTTAAAAATTCCTCAAAAAAATTTCACCCATTGCCAGGGGCTGGCAATGTTCTCCACTGAAATATTCTTATAATTTTTGTTCACACCATGCGATTGAAACAGATTACCAGCAATAAAGAGAAAGCATGAACAAACTCATTAATGGCTTTTTTCTACATCAAATAACCCTTTTCTAGACATGATACATGCCCTAGAAGTCCTGCAGGGTCTAATGTGTTTCATGATAATAAAGAGCAAAGCAAAATGTGTTCCCTTAAATTCATGCTGACCAGACAGCTTATTTCCATCACAAAACTAAAATAGCAAAATATTTTAAAATTTATTCCAAGGCCAATTTGCTAATACATAAGAATATTTCACTAACTTTGGCATATAATCACACCTGCACCTTGACAACGCATGGCCTCAACAGTCAGGTTTCTCAGCTGGTTACAGTCCAGACCATAACTATGAGTCTGAAAAACTGTTCTCTTCTGGAGACATTACACTTCCAGCACCCCCCAGTAATCTCTCAAGGCACGAGCAGGAAGGTCAGCATAAGAAGAGATTATCCTTCACATGAGGAAAATGCTTTCTTCTCTCCAAGAGGGAGTTTTATTGTTTGTAATCACACCAGAGCTCCTAACCATGAGGAAGGGAGAAAAGGGTCTAACAGGAGCAAGAAAAGTGACAATAGATTTAAAATAAAGACATTAAAATATATTAGCATGCCTATGCCATAACATTATGGACACCTATCAGCACATTTATCCATCTATCGGACTGATCAGTCCCCAAAGTTATGTAGTACTTAATTCTTTTGAAAGATTTTTCTTTTAAAGCATTGTTCCAGGGTAACTGGATACCCTTAAAATGTATTTCCTCTGAAATTCACAAAGTATTTTTGTTACAAATACCAGAAATCAGGACTTGCTATGCAAATGAGCTATTGCAAAGTAAACTGGGGTGTGAACTTGGAGCACGTGGGGCTCCCCGGCATAACTGGAGAAGGCAACCTGCGCAGGCCATCCCCCAGCAGGAAGCCTCTTACACCAGGGGTTCTGCAAAGTAAGAGTACGTGCTCGGGCAAGTACTGCAGCATAGCTGATGCGCTGTAACACACACCCTGCTTTCCCTCTCAATGTTTTATGTGCCCATGTCCATTATAGCACCCTGTCACCCAGTGCAATCAGATAGCCTAACAACCAGCCTCAGCTTCCTTTGGAGGTAGAAATTCATCACCGAAACTATATGCCTTGCAACAAATTAAAGGAACACACACAGCTTTTGACATTTCTGGGCTTTTGATCAGTCAAAGTAGTTATCTGCTTTAAATTATTTTTCAGTAGTTACGTGAATTTTCCACATACGAGACATTTTGCAACCACTGAATGTTATTTAATCACACCGCAAAAATAATATTGTTAAGCAAAATTGAAAACAGGTGTGGACTGTGTCCTGATCCAGACCTCCCTGAACAAACTGGAAATGGAACTGTTTTCCATGGGCGCTGGATGGATACTGTGATTATGTTGATATCAGCACAGTAATTAAATACTGCATATCTTTGAAACCCAGTCTGTGGTGTCTTGTCTCTCGAGTGACGCTCCTCTTTCCCACTGTGCTGTTTAAAAGTCTCCCACAAACATGTTAACTTATCCGTTAAAAGATAAGTTACCTTACCCTACCTATTTGTCAATGCAGGAGGCTACTCGCATAAGGTACTTCCAAGATGTTCTTCTCTCCCTCCTGGAATGAGCTATGCCCAACAAAGCTAACATTTCCCTCAAGGTCACTTTATCAACAGCTGCTGGAAAAGGTATTACTTCCCACCTCACCAAAAAATCTGGCTGTACCAGTCAGAAAGACCCATCTGGTGTTGCCTTTGTGCTCCTCAAGTCAAACGACAGGACTGCAGCAAACTGCCACAGATTTACACTGGCAAGTATACACCATGGTTCTCCCTGGAGCACCAGGTACACAGCATAAGGACCGTGCTAAGAACATGATATGGTTGGGAATATATCAGCACAAAGGAGACCCAGTACTGGCACACAGTGCGCCAGGAAGCTTGAAGCCAGCGATAGAGCAGACGCCCAGCAGCTCAAAGCGGGAGGGAGCGCTGCCCAGGGCTGACGCCCAGGGTCTGGGCCTGGACCCCCAACACCTACAACCATGCCCTACAGGAAGGGGTATGTCTGCCTCAAACCACATTTCTCCAAACCAAGCCATTGCCACTCTGAAAGTCTCCCAGTCCCCTCAAGAGCACAGTTTTTCATTTAAGTTGATGCAACTGGACACAGCTATGCCTCTAGAGCCTGCCAAATTTGCTCTGAATACAAGCTGGACAATATTCCCCTTCTGCTATTTCCTTCAGGTTGTGCATCCATAGACACATCTCATCATAAAATTCTATACATTTATTTCTCAAGACACACCGAAAGCAGCTGAGGGAGAGGAATTGAGTGTTTCAATGTATCTGATTTAAAAAGAAACATACATACATCAACAGAAAGTGTTTACAAGGGAAATAAGCACAAAAGATGATCTGGCATTTATCACCTTCCTGTATTGATGGGTGGGCATCCACTGACCTTGCCTTGGCAGCATTTGCTAGGCAATAAAGAATGAAGCAAGTGACAGATTTATTTTTTTTCTTAATCACTTTTTCCCAGACTGTTATGATAGTGAAAATGATCATGTCTGTTCCCTATGCTAGGCTAATAAATCTTAGTCAGGACTTTAAAGTTACACTGGTATGTGGTCTCTCACTGTGTAGTGGTTGCTGTCCTGAAACAACTAGCTTTCAGGAAACACAGGTAGCAACACATGACAAGCATTGAGAGAATTGCACCAATCTGGTTTACCATTGGTACAAGTCCTACATGCTGAACAAGAGCTGCCTCCGCTTGTACTAGAACCTGAGAAAGCAAGGCACTTAAGGCAAGGACCCTTATTAGAGCTTTGTCCAAGTAGTTTTACAGGCGCCTAAGCAATATAACACAGTTATGTTTTCATCAGATTAAAGTGTGAGGGTTTTTTTCAGTTCATATTCTAAATTTGGCACAACTTGCTACTTTATGTCAGTAAAATACATCATCTTTTCTGTATTGATGTTTGCTTAATTTGCAATTTCAGTAGATACATATGACAGTCTAATGAATCATGCATTTTTATAATGAATCCAATGGTGAATGTAAGAATCAGTCTTTGATCTTTCTTATAACAGCCCAGTTATTCCTGGATTTATACATAGTAAGTGTTTATGGATTACTCTCAATTAAACAACCTGTTTTACTTTCTGTTCTGTTATGAAAGTAAACCCATTTTAGGCTACAATGAAATAACAGATGGCTCAGTACTCCTACTGGAACAGGTAGCTGTTTAAGCTCCTGATCCCTCATTTGCTTTACTGTTGCTGAAAGACCACCCCAAACCCAGAAAACCATCCTCATTAGGACTGGACAAAGAGGACTGGGGCACAAGAGCTAAAACAATCACAAAACTACAGGCATTTTGCCATTTTTCTGCTCATTCTGCCCCACTAGCAGTATCAGAACAAAAAATGGACAGCTCGCTAACTTGCTCTATTCCACAAATTTCATAGAATCATAGAATCATTTAGGTTGGAAAAGACTTCTAAGATCATCAAGCGCAACCGTTAACCTAGCACTGCTATCCCACCACTAAACCATGTCCCTAAGCATCACATCTACCCTTCTTTTAAATACCTCCAGGGATGGGTACTTCACCAATTGAAATAATTTTTCCTAATGTCTAAATTTCAACAATAAAAGGAAATATATGCCATGCTGCTGTTACTGATCATAGACCAGAGATGGAATATCACAGGTTACACACAAACGTGGAGAGCAAGGAAGAGAACAAGCTACTGCAATGGTCTGTGGCAGCTTTGCACCTTTAACATACTCCTATAGCTTACTTGTTTCCTTATTATTGTACGAGTGTCCTTTCTAGCCTGCTCTGCAGCCATGAGAGCTTTACAGTTCCCTAGTAGGGCTCTCGCATCCCTATCTAGGGCTGAAAGCCTCACTACCAAATTTTTCTAGTCCCTCACTCTGGTTGTTTTGTTTTCCCTGTTGTGTCACTTCCTGCTCAAACACCTCTGCTGCTGCTGTTTCTGTGAGTTGAGATAGCGAGGAAAGAAAGAAAAGCTGGAAGAAATGGGGCAATGAAACAAAGCAGCAGTGCTCCAGCTCCTCCATAATGTTATGGGGCAGATTCTTTTGAAGCAGTTTTCCTTCTTTCTTGAAAAATGTGCCTTAGTACCCATTTTCTTTGGCAGCTTTCTCAGAAATTCATGTAAGCCATTCTGGAGAGGGCAATTTATATTTGCAAGTACAGATGAAATATTACTGCGTTTCAAAAGTGGATTTATGTTCTTATGTTCTGATGAACTGTAAGTGCCATTTGTTCCACAAATAAACACCCACTGATTGTAGAAAGCAATAGGGCTCTTTCATACCTGCTATAATGTTGCTACAATTGCTTGCACAGGGATACAAACACAACTCACATTTCTCTGCAGTTATTTAATTAAAGAATAATGCATTCTCTAGATATTAGCATGGAATTAATTCAGTAGACTATTTACTCACAGAAAACTATTGGACACCATGTTGTAATCTGTGCAATACCTACACTGTGAGATCTACTTCGTTCTGGACACAGAAGAAAGGACAAGATGCCTAGGCTGGGATTTAATTAAGTTTCCATTTTATTAACTCACTACATCTGGGAATTGTCAGCAATAGCTTGTACACTGCTGACCCAAGATCCCTTCAGCTGTGGAGAGCTGCTGTTTCTCACTCACATTCACTATAGCGTGTTCCCTACATATTACTTGGACCCTGCCAGAGTCATGTGCTGCGAGCTAGTTCAGTGGGGTGACAAAGATGCTCTCTCCAGATGCGATAATTTTTACAGTATGTCGCACCCTGAGACAGCCCTGGGCTACCTCTTTATAAATAAGAGATCATGTGAAACCAGCATCTCCTGCTGCCGACCTAGGTGTACTCCTGACTGCTACAACAGGCAAAATACTCCACTATTAACCTAGAAGGAAAAGTGTCTTTGCAGTGCCAAAGTTGGGAACTCCATATTGAAGGGGTGACAGAAAGCCAGGGCAGTGGGATTTACCTTCCCTCCCACATGTAGCACACCAACATCCATGCTGTTCCACCCACCTCACAGTACCAAGTCATACATCAGAGGAAAATTTGAAAGGGATATCCCTTTCCACAGGCTTAAGCACAGTCCTCTACCTGAGCACTGCAGAAGTCACACTGAGAATGAACTCTCAAGTCCTCATCCCAAAGAGGTTACCATTGCTTTAGATGCACTTACTGCCCAGTAACCTCCCAGCCACTGCCCAGCCTAACTCAAAGGTCATATAGAAGGTAAGATACTTACAGAGCACCTATGTATTTGCATATACATAAATCAGATATAGAATAAACTGTTTCTGAAATCATTAGAGGTAAATAATGCATGTAGGTGTTCAAAGTAAGCAACTTCAGTTATTCAGTTCCAGCTACCGAAAGCAGTGAGTTTATACTCCAGTCTACTCTAATGAAATACATATCAAAAAAGATTTCTAGAAAAAATAAAGCTTAGGAGTAGTTATCTTCTAATTGGAGTAATGACTATAAATTATTAAAAAATTTCTGCATAATAGCTAAAGGTAAGGCATGCAGTAAATCTCCAGTCCAAATGGCATCTTGTTATGTGGAACTTCAAATCAAATGGAACAAACGAGGTTAGAGGCATATTATGTTCTGCATAATGCTCTTTTGTATCTATTGTTTAGTTTATATACAGATCCATCTTGAATCGAGTTAACTAGTAATTAAAGCTCTGCAAAATTCAGTTTTGCCTGAGATCCTGCTGCAATACACACCAACTCATTTCACGTGCTTTTGCAGTGGTTCTATTTTGCTTATTTGCCATTACTTGAAAATCAACATCTCTTATTGCAATTTGAATTTACAGACTATGTTAGCTTTACTTCTTGTGGCTGGTACAAGAGACTGCCACTTGAAAATGTACCAGCACTGCTGCAAAAGTGTCCATTAACATAGGTCTATTTGTAAATTAATTTGAAAAGCTTTTTGAATTTGGAGTAGAATTTCATTATGAATACTTTAGCATGCACTAATTTTGTAATTAGGATTAAATATTTCTCTTTGTTTCTTTTAACTAGTTTTAAGGACACTAAATATCTACTGAAACAGTATATTGGTTTTGCCAAGAGTTACCTAGTTAACATCCTTTTTTATGGCACTACTCATATTCTTGGGATTCCAAATACATTAGTTAACATCAAAATGCAATTCAAATAAGTCTTGTATCTGAAATAAACTCTACTGAAAATATTTTAAGCGTAAAAAGTATTTGTGATACAAACAGCCCACTAGGCCCAGATTCAGATGGACATTTTTCTCTCATGTAAGAGTTGAGTAAAGAAAGCAGTTTACAAAATATTCTTTACTGCTGGTCTTTGCAGTTCAAGTAGCCAAAGTAGAGGGGAAAAAAAAGTTCTGTAAAGCACTGTTCTCACTCTCATTCCATAGTTATTTTAGATTTCCTATTCAGATTTCATTCCATAGTTATTCAGAAAATAACTATGAAATCTGAAAACCTTACATCTTTGCCCAGGATCTTAGCTTATAAAAAGCTTTTGGATGTATCTGACTTTTTAAGCTTGTTTCAATGCGCCAGGTTATGCCAATATAATCAAGAACATACAAACAACACCAGAAGCTTCTGTTATCTAGTCTGACTGCAAGGCCAATACAGTAGAAACATCTCCCAGTCTTCCCACTGTGAACACCAATAACATATCAAGTGACCAGAAACAGACCTCCCCATCAAGGTTTGTTTACAAACTAAATGAGTCTGATGCACCCCACACAGTCCCATTAATTTCCATGCAATATCTTGTAAAACTAATAAAACCACCCTTCAGCTTGTCTCATCTGTTCTGTATGGTGGTTCTGACTTCCTCAGCACTCGCCCATTTAATGCAGCATCTCCCCAAAACTTTAATATACCATTAAATACTGAACATCATTCACAATCATATTTTCAGACGTTACATTTGCACACTCAAGTGAGGAACAAGCCAGCAGCTACTAAACCCAGTCAGCCCATAGTTATGAACACAGCATCTCTCCCTGTGCTTTCAGACAAACCTGGGATAGAAGAAGGCAGGCAACGCACTAGAAGCTCTCATTACCACCAGCAGTCTCCTTCCTTTCCTCTTCTCTCCAGAA
>NW_009260435.1:5122000-5154403 GCF_000687185.1 Egretta garzetta | reverse complement strand
ACACTGAGAACATACCACACAATTTGAAACAACAGAGATAAGAAAAAAGATTGGCCAAAACCTACCGGCTAGGGCAAGGTGTTACACGAGTGCCTTGGCAGCCTCCTCATCCTTTATGCAAAGGCAAGCTGAACCCCGCCTGAAGGGGAGGGCAGGTGCCATGCCAGCCCCATACACAGGGCTGTGCATCCTCCCAGCTGCCGAGAGGCAACTGCCTGAACAGGCTGCCTGAATCAGAACGGTATGTACATGCCTGGGGGAGCTGACTCACTCCAAGGTTTCTGTGCGGGTTGAATAAAGGAGTGGAAGACAACAGGAGAACCTCAGTGGTACTGTAAATTTTGGGGGAGAAGCACGGGATGTGATGTGGAGTCTGGAGGAGGTATTAAGCTGGATAATCTGCTGATGACCCTTCCAGGGGCCCCACATGGGAGTTCCAGCGGGAATGATTTTCCTCATGCTGCAACCACTTGAAGAAAAATGTTTTGAAGACAGAGTTAGTCAACTCGAGTCATCCTACGTTCTATAGGCAAAGCTAATCCTAACCCATGATTTTTTGGTTTAGCCTAGCTTGAAACACTGGAGCTACAGCTATTGTGCAGAGACCTCTCCTAACAGGCCATCAGATGGCCCCTGAACTCCTAAGGCAGGGTTGAGAAGAGCATCAGCCTGTAAGCTCATGCCAAACCTGTCTTTGCAATCTAAGTCTGAAGTAACAAAACATGAAGTGATGTTAACATTTGACAATAAAAGGTCGTATGCCTCCAGCCAAGCTTTGTACCATTTCCCTTCTTGAGTAACAGCTGGGCTGTCATTGCCCCACAGCCAGCCTGGCTTAAAGACAATCACAGGACAAAAATTAAGGAAATAATCTCCCTGCAGCAGGTTGATGTTGGCAACACACAGCTACTATTGCAAACATCATCCTCTATTTTCTTCCATTTTCACTGCACTTTATCTGCTTTGAGGGTTGAGCATGTCCAATCTCATTTTCAGAAGACACTGGTATCTTGTTCCTGTATGGCTGAATATCAGCCATCAGTAGCACAGAATCTCAAAGCAACTTCAAGTCACTTCAAAGATATGCTCCGTTGGAATAAAGGTAAAAATATTCCTGCCCTACCCAATCTGACACAGTAAGGAAGTTCTCCCGAAATTGCTGTTTCCACCCATCCCAAGGTCCATGCTTAATAGAATTAAGGACAGCTGACAGATCTCATTAAGTCATCATGGGCATCTTATCCTCATCTTTTACTAGGTCAAAGGAAACTACCACTTACTTTGTAGTACAGTAGTACGGACAGAACATAATATAAAGTCGGTAAACACATTAGTCCCTGCATGGAGAAACAGTCCTTTGCCCCAGAGGGACTAATTGCCTAATTAGAAGATCCTGTTCTTTTTACTGCTCCTCAATCACAGTGCAAGAAATAAGGCTATTTGAACTTGGATATAAGCTCCATGTGTTTTTGTATTGCTATGCAGGTTATTTATACATTATACCGCTCAAAATCTAGTCAAGGTTATTTAAACTCATGCTCCTTTGAGGTTAGCTGTAAGGGAATTAAAGTTGTTTTGTAATTTAAATTCTTCTCTGCAATAACTATTATATATGCACCTGTCACAGAATAACTGGCCTCATTAAGGGAAGTGTAGTCCAGCTGGGACAGTGTACACATGGGCTCCTACCTCCTGCCTTTGGGCCAAGCAAAGGACCTGTGCCACCAAGGGAAGCTGGACCGGCTAAGGAAGAGGAAGACTGCTAAGTGCTATTGAGGAGCCATAGCAAGCAGAGACAGAGGCGCTGAAAGGCTCACACAGGGATTCTAGAGGGAGAATGATTAAAGCTGGATGAACTGGGAGGAATTCAGGAACAAAAGGTAGCTGAGAGAGAGGAGCTTCCTCCTCATTCCTTCTAAAAGCACTCAAGGTTATAAGGAGGTGAAGAAACCAAGTACCTATGTATTCATCCTCAAGTAAAATTAAACCCTGCAACGCAGACACTCTAGCACCTTAGATAGCTTCAACAAAGTCTGCTCACAGTTTAATTGAAAATAAATATTGGCTAATGAATATAAGAGCAAACGCGACTTGACGTTGGTTATGAGTCATTCTGGCATACGTATAAAACAGTGCAGGACTGTGCTTGACCAGAAAGGAGCAACAAGACCAAGTCTGGCAGCATTTTTAGCCTACCTTAAAGTTGTAAGCCATCCTGCACAAATATTATGACTTTCTATTTTACCAGATGGCTGCCATCATAAAAGGAGTCTTTGGTCCCTGTCACAACTTTTCATCACTGTGTACAAAATACAGCAAATATTTGCATCTTTTAGCATCAGTTACAGAGAATTTGCCATCCTCTCTGGTGTGTACGGTAACATTGTATGGTAACATGATTGGGCTGCTGAATATTGCTTTATGCCTGAGAAGACCTACCAACAATTTTTCTGTATCATATCCCATTCAGATGACAAGGTAAACTTTTGCACTTGGATAGCATCTGCTCTTCACCCGTATGTCATTCTGAAAGACGCGTGCATGTTTTTTTTTTTTTATTTGGTTCATTTTGCCTTGAACTGGACAAGAGGATTCATTAGGGTCACAGCAATTAAGCTGGCTGTGACACACAGTTGTCTACACAGCACCAACTTCTACACCATCTTGACCAGGTGGAGAGGTTTTGGCACACTGTGAACAGTTATTACCTGCTGACTAAACATTGCTGCACTGCTGCAGCCACACATACCTTGGGAATAAAGGGTTGCACTTCTCTGGGGGAAAGTAGTTTCCCATTGTAAAAAAAACCCCACAAACATTCCTGAGCTATAGATATGGATACTAATGCTAAAATTCAATTAAAATGTATATTCACGTTATTGCAAGTCTGAAGTTTATTTCCTTCCTGTGTACAGAATTGTAGGCCAATAACGTGAACCAGATAGCATCCCGCCCACTGTTACAGCTCTGCAGAAGTAGGTGGTGTTGGTGATAATGGATGGCAGAATCACACTAAACATTGTAATCGTGCTCCCAGAATTGCAGTACCTGAGAAGTGCAGTTAACACCAAGAATATCTTGTCAAGAAGATGCCAGCAAATTTAACAAGCATGGAACTTCAAAACTTTACTTTTTCAAAAGCAGAGTACTGAGTCACCACAGAACTACTGGCGGGGCACATTTTGTAACTGCCAGAATGTTTCCTTAAACAGGAAAATTAAAGTGTAGAACAGCTGCTGTAACACTGATGTGCCCAATATGAGGCTAATTTCTGGTATTAAGAATACATCACTCATGTCATAAAGTACAACTCGTAAGCACGGACTGAAATTCACCTGTTTATGCAGATTATTACCACACAAAACCCAATCATCAGCTTGCACTTAAGTAATTAAAAGCTTGTGTTTAAACTTTCTAGTTGCCAGAATTAACAGAAATCTTAGGCTGTCCCCACTAAAATCAAATTATAAGTCTACAACACTCACAGAAATCCTCCAAGCATTCCTTGTGACTCTGATTTTAAATCTTGCAGTTGCTGCTTACATCCAAAAAGACAGAAAGCAGCAAGTTTAGAAATAAAGATGTAAAACTAATTCCTTCTGTATCATTAGCATTCTTCTAGGAGGAAGCCCAGGGAACTGGAATTTCCTTGGCTTGCTGCAGAGCTAACCAACCTGGCTGATAAACACTCCTCACTTATTTATAAGCCTGCAGGTTCATATATCTGCATATGGCAAATTCTGGAAGAGATTCTTGCAAGATAGTTCATCCATCCCAAGTATCACCTGTCACCACAACAAACACACAGTGCTTTTTACTGTTACCGATGGGCAAGGTTACTACCATACGCACAAGCATGATTTGAATCACTCCTCATTTAAACTCGTTGCACTGGAGTACAGAACCAAACACTGCTGCACTGTAGTGGCAGACCAGAGATGAAGACAAACACCACATACTTGCACCTTGTGCTAATGCAGTACGTGGCCCGGTTTTCCTGAACACAAAATTTTGCGGGATTTGGGGATTTTCTACAATGAGTTCTGCCAGAAGAGCTCAGCAGTGCTGGATGTTCTGTCAAGCACTATCCTCAGAAGTCCAGATTAGACCTGTTGGCATACATTATGCATTAATATTGTTTCTTGAGGAAATATCTTGAAGACAAAAGTTAAATGTCTGCTTCTAGTCCTCTTATGAAGCAAGGTCTTTATCTATTAAGAAAGGTAACAAAACCCTTCTGTGACTAATTACCAACCCTTTTTACCCATTCTCAGCTCTGCACATGGAAGAAGTCATTGAGGCAGGTCTGAGATATGCAAATATGCTCCATGCTTGTCAGCTTCCTGCTTAACTTGTTAATGCTCAAGCCTGGACAGACACTTGCTCTGTATTCCCTTCTAAATTTTTATGGCCTTTCTTCTAAATTTTGATGGCATTTAGAGTTCAAATATTGAAACCAAGTTTAAGACCTAAGCAAAGAACATCAATTTCTCTTCCTTTGCTCACGGGAGTCTTGCTGAAAAGTTATTTTGGAACTTCTGTCTCGTATCTACTATGGTTCCTACTTAGGCCCTCCTAAAGGGAGTATATCATGCTCTTTTCCTAAGGTCAAATGCTAAAAATATATTTTGTTGAATTGCTGTTTAAAATTGTTTTGTCTCAAAATCAGTAGAAATAGATAGCAAAGGAAGATGTTGTCCCAGCAGGAAATAGAATATAACAAGAAACTCAATGCATCCGTTCACCCTACAACTCCAAAACCTAAAAAAGCAACTGTACATCATCTGCAACTGCACAGAAAAAAAGCTGTTTTACAGTCAAGTATTTAAGTAAACTGACATTGTTCTTGATCTCGCATATTAAATACAGAAAACGGAATGACACAAGTTTCACCCAGAGGTATCATAATTACCTTTTATACCAGGCATGGCACCCGAGCTGTGAACTGAGGATGCCCTGGGCAGCAGCCACAGGTGGGTATTCCCACAGGCAGCACACAGAAAGCCCTCGCCAGTACTGACAGCCATTCTTCAGGCAGGAGAGAAGGCACACACTTCTGCTTTGCAGTTTCTGTGTCACACTGTAGCATTCAATTACACTATAGCAGAAGTAGAATATTCTAAGCATGCCATGTAGCCTAAATCCCATGAAACAGTAATGCTGATATTTTATAAACCTTGAAGCAGTACATACTAGCTACAGTAATTCCTCTTTCAGGAAGAAGAATGGAAGAGAGCAGGAATTATTCCTGGGCAATAAGTGAAGCTCTTTGATGACTGACTTAGCTGTTAGCACAACACCAGTAGAGACAAGTTCCTTTGCTGCTTGGTGAGCAGGGGGTACAGCTCTGGCCCTGCGCCGAGGATGCAAGTCCCTGGCATTGAGGAAGTGAGGGCTGGACCCAGCCATTTGAACTCAGAACCATTTTTGTGCCATTGCTCTCAAATGCTCAACTAAACTCTGTAGAAGTTGAGACAAATCCCAGCTTTAGGCTTCAAGCCATGTTCTCACACAAGCATCAAAGCGAGGTGAGGGCCAGACACTCTCCAAGGAGTCCAGACCAGCAGGGTCCATGGCTGAGCACAGATATAACTATGGCTGTAGCTGGAGAAAGGCACACCTCCAACAGAGCTCAAACCATGAGTAAAGACCCCAGGCTGAGCTTAAATGGCCCCTTGAGTCCATGGGTAGGATCTGAGGAGGCCCATGTAAGGCTCATCAGTGCAATTAAGGTGCCTGATGGAGAGATACCTCTCTACCAGCAAAGCATCAGCTATGATCGCACCCTCCCGCAACCAGGGAGAAGGTATGTGGTGTTTCTAAAATCCCTAGTTCTCATTTCTGCCAAACCAGTTCGGAGTTTCATTGTTGACAAACATCTGCATGCAGACCATGTGCTCTCCTACAGTATTTTCAGCTTGCTTAAGGATTCACTGCCCTTCGTATTTTGGCATCCTAAAGTGAACAAACACCAAACTGCTGAGTACTGTGATTCAGTCTTTTGTGTGTGTCTAAGATGACTTTTTCAGCCAGTCCTTACTTTGTTTGAAGCGATTCCCTCTTCTCCAAGTCTCTTTGAGAGTTACAAGCTTTCTGCCTTTGAGCCATCTGAATTCATGGGTACACACCTAGTTTTACCCATCGCCCGTCACCGTTACTTGCTCATCCACGGCACACCATGTTACAGGTGCACAGGCAGCCGTTTTAGGCACTCACTTGACACAGAACCTCACTCACAGTCGGGCACCCAAGCACCCACTAATTGCCTAAGAAGAAAGTAGGTTGCAAATCAAAGCGTGACAGGCACCGTCACACAGGGTGATGAGAAGGAGCTGTGGCAGTAGAGAAAGCACAGGGAAATAAATGCGGATAATTGGAATGATTTAATTTGCTAATGTTGCATAAGAGGCGTAATTACTTCAGTAACAGTGAGAGAAGCAGAGGAATCAGACTAGTAATCACGAATAATTACACACAGTAAGGTTTTTTTTGTTGTTATTCAATGGTCAGAATTTGGGAACTAGACCAAATAACAGACCTCACATTCTCTGTTTCAGTCACTTTTTCTTTCCTACAGCACCAAAGCCTCTCTACCTTTTCTCTGGTAAAAAAGAAAAACCAAGAAAAACCAAGATGTGATGTGCATCCAAATTGGACAGTGCTCTTATCAGGAAAGATAGACTTCTAGTGTCTTTCCAAAGCTCCCTTTCTGTAGCCAAAGTCTTTGTCTTGTCCACACTGTCAATACCATCTGCAAGCAGCCTCCTCAGCTCCGAAGCCATCTGCCAGCCACTGACCTAGAGCTTTGCCTGCTCTCACTGCCATGCTTGCTTCTGCATTTCCAGATCTCTCACTATCCTCCTACCCCACTCTCACACATCCTCCCAGAAGAACTGATCCAGAGAAATATTATGAAGCCAACAAGAATGGAAGGAGTTGAATACTGATCGTCTCTCCTGTGTAAAACCTCCCCTTTTTATTTTTTTCTAGTTATTTCCTAGGCAGAATAAAATACGCACTATGCACTTTGAGTTGTTCTGCAATAACAAATTAACACAGTACTAGAATAATTCACTATTCAACATGAAGCATGAGTTTATTTGAATAGATTCTTTCTTCTTAATTATAAAACTAAAATAAAAATCAAGAAAATGGAGACCTATAGTTTACTACTATACTGCATGAAACTGGTCACAGATTTTCCCTCATATGTGACAGTCTTTAGTGGAGTGAAACTATAATCTCCTTGGATTCTAAGTTGGACAATTGTACTTTAGTTTACTGCCATTAGATAAAGTTACTATAACAAACTAACAAAATAGAGTGTATAAAGTAGTATAATGCAGCCGCCACCACCACTGGACTTGGCAATTCATATTTACTGAGATAAAATTTTGCCCAAATCTGAAATTATATATTTAGAAATAAGTTAGCAGGTTTTGTGTCTTTCAAGTTTGCATAGAAGAGAATGGTGTTCATGACAGTCTTCACTCCGATTCCCACACATCCGTAACAGCATTTATTGATATTCATTATATTTTGCTCCACTGGAAAAAAGGGCAGCCTTTCAATTGCAGCTAATACACTACTACTATCAAAGTCAGTATCTGGAAATCCAGATCATGATGATTTTTCCTAATGTAAGAAAGTCCCAAGTACCCCTTTTCCCAGAAATCTTTTACAGTATAAACCACAGCCGACCCCAGCAGACAACATCACCGTTCCCACAGAGACCAGTTCATCGGATCAGTTCAGAAGCAGCCCTTATAATGCTGGTTTTCCCTGCCGTAGTTGTCTTGCAACTAACTTCTAGACAAGGTTTTAACATTTTAAAGTGTATATTGTCTTTGCCCTTTACCAAGAGACGGTTTTAGGCAGCATTTAGGTTCTCTCCAGCATTGTTTGTAGCACATCAACTCTTGAAGGTTTTGAAGAAAGACATTACAGTAATTTTTCTTAGGAGCAGGGGTGAACTTAAGAAAAAACTGAAAAACTCCTATTTTGCAGGGGGTTATATGCAGCAAGGATATTAGAAAATTATTTAGACCCTGATCACAAGCCTGCACAAATATATTATCTACTCACAAATGCATAAAGGAGCATGCTGCAGGTGTAACTTCATAAGGTTACACGTCTCTGAATCTTCATTAAAATTAATTGGGCCAAGACAATATATGATCTAGTTCTTTTGTATATGTACCTCATTTATGAAACTTTCTAAAAATATGTTTGTTATATGTTTCCCTGTAGAATTACACAGATGAAGCTCTTTTGTTAACATGGGATGGGGGCAGAGGAATATTGCTGCTTCTTGAACTAGGTGAGAAAGCAGGGACACAGCCCATGCCTGCTGTTGGAGCTCCTGCACAGTGCTGCAGCTTCTTTCCTGCCCTGGAAATTCAGGACACAGTTAACTGGCTCGGGGCTGGGCACTTGAGGAGCTGCAGAGGTGCTGCAGTGCTGTGTAGAGGCATCTCATGGGGAACAGAAGCTTTTCTGCCCCTTCTGAGTTTCTCTGCACACTCGTGCATTGCCAGCATACCATGAGATCTTTCTGGCATTTGCAGAGTCTGAAGACTACCTCCTTTCTCCTGCAAAAGATGTCTGATTTGGGATATTTCAGACAGATATGAACAGGTAATAAATTTAGGGAATGTGATGTATGGTTGTGGGTGTAACACACAACTTTAAGTGTCCAATGCCCATTTGCTAGCCTCCCAATCCCATGTGCCTGTGCACTCAGGGCCCTGGGAATCACTCCTCTTGCGTGTTCCCATCCCAGGAAGGCATCTTCCCTGTATCCCTTTCACCTCTCTACAAAGGCACAACCATGCTGCATATCCACAGAGTATCTCTATCCATTTCCTCACCAATTCTCCCCTCCCCATCAGAGGAGCCCAACACCCCTCTGGGCTGCCTGATCCACAGCAACACCGTTCCTTAGCTGAAGGTTCGCTTTTCTCATTTTATGAAGTAAAACAGAGGGTATCAGTATCACTGGGGCTTTACTTGAGCTGTTATGGAACTTACATTTCTAAGTTTACTGGAACACACTTGCTTAAAAAAATGGTTCTGATTTCTACCTCACGTTCCCCCTTCAGATATAAAAGAGTTCCATGTTGAATTCTTTCCCAGTATTTCCTCTGGGGAGGTGCTGGCATGTCAGCCTGGTAAGCTTTATGCCATTCTATTTGCAAAGCCGTTGTGATGCTTGCAATTTTTTTCTTACGTATTTTACTTGAGAGATTGTTTGCTGCTTCTCCCTCTGTCTGATGCAAGGGAATACTTACCTGGCTCCTGAGAATTCCCTGGCAGAACCAAGAAAGAGGAGTTAGAAGGACAGAAACCTCATTTACAACACTGAAGAGAAACTGAAAGTCCCTTGGCCCTTCCCGGCTCTGCAGCAGGAGCTCTTGTTCAGTTGGTTTGTGTGCTATTTCAGCCACTGGGAAGTGTACGAATGAATCATGACCCTGAGTTCCACAGATTTTTATCCCATACCTCTCCCCTTTGTCCTCTGGCAAGTCAGAAGCATCTCCTGAGTTTGCAGAGAAACTTGTGATCGTTCTGCAGAGAGTATGTTGCTTTTATTTCCCTCAGGATCACACCTATGGCCTTTATGTTGCTTTCGGCTGCATGAAATGCTTCAGGCATTTGTCCCTAAGTCAGCTTGGATAATGGAACTCAGATATTGAAAAGGAATGAAAAATCCAAATTATGCAAATCCACTGCAGCAAGTAATTCACAATTCCCGTTCCTGTTGCCCCATTGGCAGCTGCAGTTTTCCTGAGAGTAGAGGAGGAGGAATGGATTTATTTAAAGGAGGCTTCCATTCTAAAAGTATCTATGTTTGTAGAAGGCAGGCAACATGATCTAATGCATGAGGAACTGCAGGGGGACTTGGGAGATCTTAGTTACCTCAGTTTCCCATCTGTAAAATAATGATAATGTTTTACTAATAGAAGTGAATGTCTACCTGATTTATCTGATGCTCAGGGAGTTACACCACAACTAGGTACTTATGTATTTGATTGTTCCACAGATGGAACCAAAACTAGTGACAAAACTAGTAACTGGGTTTGGGTGCCCCAGAGATTTGTTTTCATCATGAAAACTACATGAAAGGCTCCTCTCCTCCTGTTATAAAATACCAGCCTATACAAGTTTTCTCCATGTCTTAATTTAATATGGACACATTCTTCATTGTAAAGATTAAGGGAAATTATCTATAAAGCACATCAGAGCCTCTTGCTCTACCTGCTTATTACAGAGATGCCCTTTTCACCTTCATGCCCTTGTAGGACAAGGCCCCGCTGCCTGTCTGCACAGCAGGTTCCCCACTGGGGAACTATTCCTTCTGTGGACAAATACAAGAAGGGAATCTACAGCACGTCAGTGCTCTGAAGGTTGCAGTGGAAGAATCTGCCTAGGCACTTTCCTTCCCCCACCATAACTTGCTGTGTACCATTCAACATACTGTTCAGGGTCCAGTGTGCATATAGAGAAGGGAACCTGTGCCTTAATCAATGTAGGCAGTTTAGGGCTTTTTAATAGGCTGTTAAGTCTTGCATTGAGACAGGAAAGCCTACAAGTTATTAAACTCTACATTAGTTTTGCAAAAAGTAATATTCACACAGGCAAAAGGTTTTCCAAAGTGTATTACAACAGCCATTCCTACCCACCATCACCTGTGGGTCAACATATCAACTCTTCACTCATACATTTTCCAAAATTTCTTTGGAAGCCTTTACTTCCATCCTTGGTTCACTGGGTGTTTGAACATGGAAAAAAAGAGTGCCGTTGCACCAAAGTCCCTATGAAAGGTCCAAAAATACTCCTCAAACCCCTTCAGAGTACAGGGGTAACTAAAATAAAGCACGGACCTAGTGTAATATGAAGAGGTTGCAAACTAGTTTCAGAGCAATAGCCTCAGTCACTTCACAAAGTTTCCCCTGCTTGGTGAGAGATTTTGTTTTTCCACTGAGGACTGCAAGGCTTAAAATGAAGGAAGGTTCTTCTGCTGGCTCCAGCTTTGGCCATGTAAGGGACACCCATGCTGAGTTTCAACAGAAGCCTTTAGCTCCACTGTCAGTGCTTCTTCCTTAAGAAGCAGAAGCAGTCTCCTTCCAACATTCACTTAGCTAACATCTACCTGAACCTTTACAAGAAAAGCACAGATACATCAGGATTTAGGGTGACATATGTCACACATTCCTCTCATATGCGACAAGGGAAGTGTTTACAGAGCACTTGAGCTCACAGGGAATAGTTGCAATCAGAACAGCTAGTGTTAAATCCTAGAGTTAAGTAAATAATTCTGCAGGAAATTTGATGCAAGCCATGTGACACAGAATTGTAAGTGAAAGGAATATCTTTCGTTTTGCCAAAATGCGATCAGAATCATAACAATGAGAAACAGTAAAACCATTCCTGATTCTGACTATTAGGAGCAGAAACAGCTGGAAGCTACGTGATGCATGCACCCAGCTGCTCCGTGACAGGCCCTGCACCATCCCAGGCACAGCCCGCTCTGTGCCCCAGAACAGTAAGAGACAGACACACAACCATATCAGATATTGGCACAGGCAGACTGGGTTTATCAAGCACACAGAGGCTTGCAGAGGAAGAGCACTGGGAGAAAAGAATACTAACTTGAGGCCAATTTGATTATTTGATTCAAGTGAGAATAGGTTCCCTCTTCAGAAAAAAAGAGACAAAAGAAGTGCCCTTCTCTAATTTTACTCTTTTTGCTCAATAAGTCTACGTGGCAGCTGTCTAAACGAAGAAGTTGGAACTAAGAAAATAATGCGATGGAATTGGCCCCTTGTGGCTAAATAACCACAAGCTGCTGGCTATTTCTATCCGTTTCTTCATTCTTAAAACAAATGTAATACTATTTTTAGGGAATAAGAAATTAAGATATGAATTATGAAGCATTAAGAACAGAAATTCCCTGCTCAATATATTTACTTTGATTTCCAGCTCTCAGGTAAATCATAGTTTTTGCTTCTGTGACACAATAGCTGGTTAGCACAACTCTTCATAGAAATCCAACAGTTGGTTCCCACATTAACTTATATATGAATCTAAAATTCTCTTTCTGTAAATATTCCTCCTAGTAAAACTTGCTCACCAGCATGCTCACATAAAGATATGAGCTGCAGGAGTATTGTGATAAATTAATGTTAATATCTAAATTGGGATGTGAAATAGATAAAAAAGGCAAACTAGATTTATTATATCCACTGTGGACAAAGTCTTTTGCGAGAATATAAGCTTTGTGTTTATTCAAACATAACTAAACCCATTATTCTTCTAATGTCAACAAAATCTTAAGAATAGTTCTCTGCTCCATGAGGTACGATGCACAGAAGATTTCCTTTTAACTCTGACTAAAAGCAAGTGTGGTATATGATGGAGATCACCCAGCAGGGCCAGAGTTGCCATCAAAAAGTTGGAGTGGTCATGGAGAGATTTTACCATTCAATAAATTTTCACATTTAACATTAAATAAATTTTCTATCGACCTCTACAAGTCCCAAATTGACCTGTTAAGACAAGACGTTAACAGATACCATTTCTTGTATCTTTTTAACTTGCTGCAGCTGTTTCACACAAGCTCCTGTGACTGTGGTCTTCTATCCAAAGCCAAATATTACCCTCGCTAACTGAGAAAGCAGGCTAAACCACGCTTCCAGCTCCTTCCTTAGGCTTTTTGTATTCCTTCCACCTTCCTGCTAAGGTCTCACTTTGTATGGGAACAGTATACTCTTGTCCAGGCCTCAAACTGGGAGTCTTTCTTGGGCCTTTGAATGTCTACTTTTCTGTTTTAGTCTTTCCCTGGCACTTTCATTAGAGAGCTCCCATATAGATGTAACTTTTCCCTGGAAAGTAATATGGAGCAATTCCCACCATGATCCTCCCTTTTTATCCTTCTCCTTTAGCTGTATTATGACCTTTTGTCCTACAACTCCGACCCACTTCCAGCATCTAGCTTTGATTCCTTCCCGATCACCAGGGCCACCTTAAAAAATATCCACTGTCAAAATTGCTTTGCTTTGAAGGAAGGTCAAAGCTAATAAAACTAACTGTCCTTTCAAGTGTCTAAAATCTTGATGCACTCAGCACGGTGAGAGTAATTCAGATCTTTAGCTTTAAAGCAATATTATTTCTCAAAAGATGGCAACTGTAAAATCGATGTCTACAAGGCCAAAAGAAGTAGCTGCAGTGATTCAGGTCTTAATCTTCATCCAGCTAAACACTCCTCTCCAAAGTAGTATGCAAAAGATACAAAGCAGCATCTTGGATATCTTTCAAAAATAGTAGAGAAAAAAAGATTTTCCCTGACGAGTAGCAGGGGAGGAAGATTCTGGAAGTCAGTGCATCCACAAAGAGCAATAACTGAAGAACCTTTTGCAAGAACAAGAAACAGCAAAAAATCCAAGAGCATCTGGAAAGGAAAGACTTTTTATATATTTGTTGCCAATATCTCTACCCATCACATAACCTCTAATCATTAATACAATGAAAATCTCTGCTGTTCCAAGGAGCTGACTACTCAAGTTGGCCAAAAGGGAGAAGTCGATATGAGCAGATGGTAAAAACTGTAGGTGCCCCTGGAAAGACAGATTACCAAGAATTTATGATATGGTAATTCTGTTTCTCTGAGTCACAGCAATGAATCTACATTTTTAGATCGAGCACTCTTTGTACATCTTATGCTCAAAATACGTCAGGTTGCAACACTGAAAATAAATAAATTAAAAGCCATAAAGTGACATCGCTGAATTAAGAACCTGAGGGCCAAAACAGCACTGTCATAAAAAACTCCACCACTACGCATGATCTTCAAATGTAAAATTACGATAGAGAGATATGTTGTCATTTAATGTAAACTTTCCTTGAATCAGTTGTAATAAGCAATTGGAGTAATATAAAAATAGATTTTAAAATATGTGTAAAACAAGAAACGAAAAGAGAACATTATAAAGGTAAAAGAAAACTTCTGAAAAAGATGTGGCAGTCATTGGATCTAAATAACATAGGGCATAGATAGTCTGAATGGGAGAGCACAAGAACAAGACTCAGGAGAGGGGGGTGTATTTTGTGCTTTGTTTCCTTAACGTCAGTGAGGTCATATCATGTCTCAATCCCTCAGCTTCCCCACAGAGAAAATAAAGAATAAAGACACTGAAACTCTTACTGAAGCATTTAGAAATGTGCTGACAGGAGAGCTTGGCATCATGACTTATGCAATATCTCAAACTCGTCCAGGTATGGATCTTCTGAATTGGTCAAAGATGCAAGGAAAAGGTTAAGAAAAAATAAATGGGGGCTTGGACTAGATGATCTTTAAAGTTCCTTTCCAAACCAAATCATTCTATGATTCTATGACTTATCCGATCCACAGGGGTGCAAAGTGTATCAGGCACTAAGGTGAAGCAGTGGAAGATTAAGAAAGGAATTTTCCTCCAGGAGCTGTAGGCCCTCAGGTCCACCGAGAAATGGTCCAGTACGCAGTGGCTAGTGCCTCAGGCAAGCTCTCCTACAATCACGTAGTCGGCTGTGCAGAACTCTGTCTTGGGTTTTGTCTGTGAACTATTACCTGAGGCCCCAAAGCATGAGCTCTTGTGTCTCTTTTTGTGGTATTTAATAGCCACAAAGCAGTTCTTTTAAAGGTCTCCTGGATCACTGACTCTCACAACTGGAAAGCTGCTCATACAATAACTTAAAAGAAAGTAATGACAGTGCTTGCTTATCACAGCCTCTGTTGATGTTCGTTATCATTGTTGTCATTCTGATGTGTCATAAGAAGCTATAGGCACCAGAAACTTGTTTGATGGCATTAGCTTTCTTGGCTTCCAGTGGAACCATTAGCCAGCACCCTACCCAGACCACTAAGATTGTGCAGGGACCTATAGGGGATCATTGTTCCTATTTATAAGTGGCTGATGTCCCAGCAACTTCAATGGGAAGATTTGTCTCTTGACAGTAAATTTTTTTTCTCTCTTTAGCCTACTAGCGAAAAAAGACTCCAATCAAAAGTGAATATACAGATACATCCAAATCAGATGCTTTCATGCTCTGTTCATGAAAAAATTCACTAATACTTTTAAAAGACTGAGCATTGTTTACAGAGCCAAAGAAATAATTAATGAGTAACTTATTCACTAAATTCAGCCTACTTTGTTTCAAAGATTATCAATGTGAAGATCATGATTTTCTCAAATGTATTCATCTTTGAATGCGATGAATATGTTAGCACATACTTTGCTCTGTGGATCCTGATAATCCAACTGTAAACTGTATTCTCTGCTGTGATTTGTCAAAGTAATCAGATGGCTCTTAGTGTTTGATCAGCGAGTGTGAAGGTACTGCCAAACAACCAGGACCGTTTCCATATTTGTGTCTATAACACTGTAACACTCAATCTCATAACTCAGGAGCTGGAAAATGAAAAGTAAAAATGGCATCAAAACAGAAAAAAAATATTTTAAAACTGATACACTTTACAGAGATGTAAAGCGTATGGCTCAGAAGGAAAAGTTATGTGCAAATTTCAGACAGCTTTTCTGCTCTGCAAATTTAGTCTAGGTAGGTATTGAGGACAGCATGGGTTTTTTATTCTACTGTAACTGTAACACTACTTATCTCCAATTTAGAAAGCTCAGAGGGGCAAAAGGGGCCTCTAATTTTACCTGTGGCTATGCAAACCTTCAGCTTAATTATGCTGTAATTCTACAACAGACTTTAATATTTTTCCAGATCTAGTCTTTTATTAGTTTAATCAAACACGTTTTAATTCAGGTGCTGCAGCTCCCATGAAGAAGCTATGAGCCAGAGACCAAAGCGTAAAGAATTATTTTGACAGCTCTTAAAGAATGGCTATAGTAGCACCAGTGTAAAAATCCCTAGCAAAAACTATCATCATAGAACTACCCCTTTTATTATACACTTCCAAGTCTTTAAATAGAAAAAAAGAACAGATGCCACAGTAGAGCCATATGTTTTAATTGTAACTGTATACAAGAATGATTTTATTTTTCTGACAGAAAATCTATAGCTTGAGTGGGAAGTTACTGAGTGGAATCCTCAATGCCATATTTCTGGCTAAAGAAATAAACTCCCTATAGAACATGTCAAAGTCTGAGCTGAGAGATTGAGATATTTTGATAACAATTCAATACTTGTCTCAAAACATCCGGTTGCTTTGAAGTAATTGGTGGAAGGAGACAAGCTATTAATATTGGAATTGTTTGGTGGAGTTTGTCTCTCTTACACTAAAAATAACCACTAGCTCCCCTTTAAATTGCTGGCAGGTAGCATGCATTTAAATCAGTGGTTGGGATCCAAACTACCCTACCTCTGCAATAACCCAATATGTATCTCATTTATTAATTAGAAAAAAAAAAATCTTCTGAATGTAGGTGATGGGAAAAAAATGGTTAATCAGACATCAAATATCTTTGCAAGTTCCAGCCCTGGCTGTAAAAGTACATTTTTCTGTAAACTCATACTTCGCGAGATCAACTTCAAAGATGATATAATGAACACAGTCATGCCTAGAGTGAACAAATGTCACTCTGGTGCTAAAGGCTGCAGCGACCTCCCTGCTGCATTCTACATCTCTAAACTTAAATTCTGTACCTTTAAATTTGAGCACTCCGCGTGCAACTTGTTCAGCCCAGTCCAGAGGCTGTTCTCTGAGAGGACAACAAACCTGCAGTTAGCCAAAGGGAAAGGTCTGATGTAAGCTGATGGATGAAAATTTTCTATGTATGTGTAGGTGAGAAGGAACAGGGGATCATATTCTGAACTTATTTGAACTCAGTTTATGTACCCCAAACCAAAAGACTTAACTTAAAACTGAAAAGGGTGGAGAAGTTCCTGAATATCTGCCTGGAAATGTTACCCGAACACAGCTTTCTGCCTTGAGGTGTCTAGTTCAAATTCAGGTCACCACAAAGGAAAACCAGTTATTTCCATGTGAGAGCTATTCAGCAGTTTCTGAGTTGCATGGATTAATCCAGTCTCTGCTGGGCAGATGTTGAGAATGAAAACAAGCCCCTCAAACCAATCACCCTCCAGCCTGGCAGCCCCAACAGAGATGCCATCCACTGAATGGAGAGGAAACATTAATTGTGCTTTTGCTAAGGTATTCTTCAGGACAGGCTACTGCACGTCTTGGCTACAGATACGATAGTCTGCTTGTTATGGACACAGCCAGCAGGACTGACTTGCTTCTGCTCAGTCAGCTGGAAAACTTGACAGAGTTCCTCTGCCCTCAGTTCCGTGTGTGTGCTCACAGGCTGGTGAATGTTTGGAGAAAGCGGCTGCATCTGGTATCACCCTTGGTTTCTTTTGAGCTGACCCTTTGCTCACCTCATTGCTGGGTTTTGTAGACCCCTTAGCCATGGATCCCTGATCTAGAGCCAGGAGCCTTCTAGAAGCTGGAACATTGCAGAAAAACATTGGTTGCGTGTGAAAAATAGCCACAAATTAAACACAGGAAGACTCATTCAGAAAATATTTTCAGAAGATTAAGGGTATGGATGAGCAAATGAAAAGGTAAAGCTTGATGCATAAACCAGAAACAAATAATGCTGCACCAGCTGTGTGCATCTGAAACTGTAAGAAATGAGCAGGCTGTACATTGAAAAGTGCATCTGACAGATTAAAAAATTCAGCATGGATTTGTCCAGAGTTAAATCTGTCACTGGTACAATGGTGCTAAAATGCTTTTAGGGATTCATAGCTTTTTGAAACTGGGACAGCTTGACATGGAAAGGTGAATGTGTTAACCTGAAGCAAGGGTTTAGACCAAATTGGTTTTGTGAAGTGTCATTTATGCAAAGATTCGATTAAAAAAACTTTAAAAAGAGTAAGAAGAACAGAACAGAACATCCATATGAAACAATAACACTTCTGAAGTAATGCTGGGTTAAAAACAATGCACATAAATCAGGACCTTGCTGAAATCTATCACCATACATATGATTGAATACTAAGAGAATAATCCATTTGAAAAAAAGGAGAGTTTTTCCTACTGATTTATCAAAAGGCATCTACTGTACTAGTGGTGTTAGAACTGTGTCAGCTCCATCAACTTCTCAACACAGTGCATCTGATCTCAGATAGCCAGGCAGCATAACTAGTGACAAGGTTGCAAGTCAGAATTGTTGTCAAGGCTGCAATTCGAAGAATTATGAAACATCCAGGAGGTTAGAACTCACAGACAGCATAAATTTATGGTATAACATGTGAGAGAGATAAGCAGAGGGTATTACAGTTGCAGGAAGATGAGCTGTTTATTTAAAGAAAGCAAATGGTGTTTTCTGCTTTTGCCGTTGATCATTCTTAAAAGGTTCAAATTAATGTAATGACTAGAGGGTCTCTGACCTGGAAGAACAAGGGAAATTCTCTGTCAACATGAGCGATTACCTAAGCATACAGACAATAACAAGAGATATGCACATGTAGTTGAATCCAGAAATCAGGTTTTATAAGCCCTGTTCAACTGACAGCAACAATCAAAGGTTACTAAACAGGGGAAAACAGTATCAAGGAAGCATCCAGCGCTCCGCAGGACACCTTGTATTCAGGTGATTTCAAAACACAGATGGTCATTCTTTCTGGGCTAGTAGACTTCATCAGCAATATTTGGAAAGTACAGCTACAAACATGGCACTGGGCGTAGTAGCCTCTATGTTTTATGTCAGGAGCTGGAAATAAAGATGTGAAATTAAGTAACTCAGATTTGAAACCTGTACTAACATGGCTGGAGTAATGAGTGTTCCCTGCTAGGACAGGGCAACCCTCTCTGGGATCATTGTAATACATCAACTCCCTGCAATGAGCACCTGTGATCTTTCCACTAAACCAAAAAGCTCGTTTTGGAATGGGGAATAATGAAATTGCTGCTTATTCAGATCCAGAACATAGATAAAATCAAGCAGATATCCAGCAGGCTATTGCACATTACTGAGAATCTTTCTATTTAAACTTTTGTGCTTTCTCTGCTTCAACACAGGTTTTAAGTGCTAGTGACAAAGGTACAATATCCATGGCAGGACGCCCTTTTCTTGAAACTGCACATGAAGATGAAGGCTATGAAGTTGAAAATCATCCAGAACTTCACATGCTCTAAGTCTGCAGTATCACAGCAGCCCATCTCACTGAGGTGTCAGGCTGTGCCCTCTTAAGCCGAATGTGATAAGGAGCACTTTGGGAAGCAAAAGTTAGAGGAAGGGGGAGAATGAACCATTTGTTTCACTGTTCTGTCCCTCTTACAAGCCCAGAACTGCGGACTGTGGGTGGTAGGAGGAAGTGCAGGGTCCCATTGCAAACCAGAGGCTGTCAGAAGTGGCCCTCTCGCTCAGAAAATGCAAAGTTTTGGCTGTGGTCAGCCCTATTGTACTGTGGTGCCCTTTCTTTCCTCACCTGCTGCAGCACAGGCAGGCACAGGTCCCTGTCCTCAGAGGGGGTTGCTCTGTAACAGAATGACACTGGAGCATGGTAAGTGTGACGCCATCACCTTTCACATGGTGACAGAATCATAGAGTTGTTTAGGTTGGAAAAGACTTTTAAGATCAAGTCCAACCACTGAGGTGTCAGGCTGTGCCCTCTTAAGCCGAATGTGATAAGGAGCACTTTGGGAAGCAAAAGTTAGAGGAAGGGGGAGAATGAACCATTTGTTTCACTGTTCTGTCCCTCTTACAAGCCCAGAACTGCGGACTGTGGGTGGTAGGAGGAAGTGCAGGGTCCCATTGCAAACCAGAGGCTGTCAGAAGTGGCCCTCTCGCTCAGAAAATGCAAAGTTTTGGCTGTGGTCAGCCCTATTGTACTGTGGTGCCCTTTCTTTCCTCACCTGCTGCAGCACAGGCAGGCACAGGTCCCTGTCCTCAGAGGGGGTTGCTCTGTAACAGAATGACACTGGAGCATGGTAAGTGTGACGCCATCACCTTTCACATGGTGACAGAATCATAGAGTTGTTTAGGTTGGAAAAGACTTTTAAGATCAAGTCCAACCATTAACCTAACATTGCCAAGTCCACCACTAAATAACATCCCTAAGTGCCACATGTACCTGTCTTGTAAATACCTCCAAGGATGGGGAGTCAATTACCTCCCTGGGCAGGCTGTTCCAATGCCTGTTCCATGACAGTGATGGCTAGACCAAAAACAAAAAATGGGGAAACTGTTGCCCTCTGAGCTGGGTTGCGAGAGCACAGTAGCACCTAGCTCAGTAGAACAGGTGATACCACACGGTGAGAGACAAGCAGCACAGGGCAGAGACAACCAGACCAGAGTCCTGCACAGTTTGTTGCTGCTGCCTTTGCTGTGGACACCTCTAAACATGGCTGGGCTACAGACTTTCCTCTAACAGTAGCCCCTCACCTGACTGCCAGTGCTGGAGAGACCGAGCAAGCAGAATACCAGCAAGCTTCACAATTATGCTCTCTCTATGAAAGACATTAGCTGCAATTCCTTTATCATAGTGTGGCTGTGATGTGAAAAGGAAATTGGGTTTTATTAAAAAATTGAACTTTATGAAAACACCCCCTCCTTCTGCTATCAAATGCATTTCTACAAACAGAAAATCTAACTCTGCAGTAGGTTTTTTCTTTTTCTGGACCTGCATAGTACAGAAGAGACTGTGATATAAATGGAAGCATAACAATGTTATAACAGAAAAAGCAGTGCTAGACTGTATCACTAGATCACTATGGTCTCCTTCATGAAAAGGAAAAGAGTGGTTGACTATGAAAGAAAATATTAAATAGCTATAGTTTACCTCTAAAGACTTTACAGCATGATTGGCCATTATCTAGGAGATATTACATGGAGAGATAACATGGGTTATGCACTACTAAAAAAGAATAATAAGACAAGACAAGGACCACATCTGACATTGTCGAGCAAGAAATATTTGCTCTTTCAGGGAGTGACCGAACTAGGACTGATATTATTTAAAAGAACCCATATCTTCAGTGTAATGTACACTTTGCTGCTTTATTCTAGACAAAGTAGCAGGCATTCTTCTTTTCATCTTAAGAGATGGTCTTTAATTTTTGTTCAGAAATTGGTTTTAAGTACTTTAGGAATCTGCTTGTTATGCTTCTGTAAAGGTATCTGTAAAGACCTCAAAATGTGGGCAACTTGTGCTGTGACACATCTTCCCCCACTGACAGGCAACGTGTGGTGTGATTAGGCTGAGGGTATGCATGCATCCAAGAGGTCCAATGCTTATTGTAACTATACAATTCAAATTAAAAAATCGAGCTCACAAGTATAGGCTTCTCCAAATCAAGGATGATATTTTTCTTTTCTCTTTACCTTTCTCTTTCTTTCTTTCTTTTTAACAATTTTGCCACGAGTTTAGTTTTAGAAAGAGGTTCCAAGCCAACCAGTGCCGAGGAGGAAGCAAGCCCATGAAAGCAGAGTATGTGGCAGGTAACACTTCTTCGTCTGAACTCAACTTTGAGAGATTTTTTGATAAGTCTGCTGAAACTGTCATTAGGAAACAATTTCATTTTCAGCAACATTTGAAAGCAGGACCAGCTTGATCTGTACAGCGTTCAGTTTTCACATCAATCACACAGAAAAATGCGTGTCTTGATTTCGTATTTCAAAGATCTCTGCCATGTCTTTTGGAGTTGTAGCCTGGGTATCAAATGTCCCTGTTGATTTTGGGGAAGGGAAAACACAGGGTTTTCCTTATCCCACTCTGACAAGTTATGAAAATTTCATAGAAGCTTTATGTCAAAACAAACCGATTTTTCTTTTTCACCTATACCTTCCGGAAGTGTTAAACCTGATGAGCTAATGACCAATTCTGCAACAAGTATTTTTCAGTATTTGTTGGAAGGTTAAATTCTGTTCCCCCTTCCCTTTTCACCAATCTTTAACCAAAAGGGAGCGAAGATTTGGTAATACTACGCCTTCCATACATCAGCATAAACTTCTCATGAGTACCCTAAATGTTGAGGCATACTATTTTAATATAGCGCAAAAACCAGTATCAGTTCTTGTCATTTTATCATAAGACATACAATATCTGAGATCTTTGATTCATGTGAATCTTAGTTTTCTTTCCTATGTAAATTCTAGCCATTCTGCCCGCAAAGAAAAGAATGGAAGTACAACCCCAGGTCACCCTACAGATACAAATACCAGGAAGCAAATGAAAATAATCTGTAAAATATAAAAATCAGGATGTTTCAAAGAATAATAACAACTTAGTTAATACTGCTCCAGAAACAATAATTTCGTACCTGTGTTAGTTCCAAGAAATGTTTTAGAAAAAGCAATTTCACCCCATGTCATATAACCAGCTCAAATCAATATGTTTTCCACAGTGTAATGTCTATTAAGTGCATCCCTTGGTGGCAGAACTACAGACAATACGGACAAAACAGTAAAAAAAAAAGCACAATATCTCATCAGCATCTGTGTATCATTCAAACTTCTCTCTCCTCACTGTCTGCAACCTATCACAAAAGTGATCTGTGCTTGCTTACAAGTGTTCTCTAAGGGCTCTGGTACAGGAAAATATCACCATAAACATTTATGGTGCACCTACTATGGCCAGGCCACCAGCCATGAAGACTGACTACCAAACTAAACCAGCTGGTGTCTAGTCTTTACAAGCACCATTTGCATAGTAAAGACCCTATATCAATCATGAACAATATAACCACATGACCCAAATTAACCCTAAAAATAACTTCCAATATAGCAATGTGAAATACTTAGTTCATGCATGTTTTCATTTCATGAGAGCCTTGTTATACCAATTACTCTTGTTGGTTTGGCAAAAGTTAGAGCTGCTGAGTGCCAAATTCTGCACACAGATGTATGTGCCTGGCTACCGCTGAAATAAAAATTAGAGGCTTTGACTTCCACTTTTCTTTTTATCCCTCTGGTCTGGAAGGCAGTCTATCAATCATAAACAAATTGAATATGATGCACACCCACATGCACACCCAAATGGCTTTATGCACACAAAAGAAAACTGGGCCATTTGCATTAGAAGTGCTTTTATGAGATATGCATTTAGTAACTATGTTTACAGCTGGGGTCTGGGAGATGATTTCAGAATGGCATCCAGAAAATTGAATACATCACTGGCGGTTGAATAAACGCTTGCAGCAGCCTGATCCTCATCCTGAAAGTGGGTAGTATCCATTTTCTTGGCAAGTATACCACAGCACAGGGACTGGATGGTGCTATTCCCTTCTCTACTCCTTCTCCATGATCTTTTCCCTCTTCCCATTTGTTCTCCTTCAAGGCTCTGGGCAAAATGTCACAAGAAATGAATAAGAGAGAGGCCGGAACCCCAAGTGCGCTTTCTTTTTGTGCGTTTTTTTCCCATGTTGGATTTAGTTGAAGAGAAAAAGTGTTAAGCATTCAGCTGCAGGCTTTTTCCAAACCTCCACCCTTGGCTTTTTTTTAACGTTGTTTTCTCCCCTGATGTCCACAGTCTGACCAGTATGAATGCAGTTTACAGCACATGTAGCAAGAAGCTCTTTCATGAATTCAATGCCTCTTTGAGGATCAGAGATATGAAGTAGCAGTGCCTATCTAGGTGCCTGCAAGCTCATCTTCCTGAGAAAATGACTGCCCCTAAAACCAGCAAGTGCGTTACGGTGATTCGGCATTACGCGTTACGTGTGGTGAGCACCTACAGCAGCAAGCATATTGCTAAGGCTTCTGTAAGGTCATCAGGCTTGAAACGGCAAGAACAGAGAAAACCTCCCAAAGCAGCTGCCTCTTAACTGCTGAATGAATTTAGTCTGTAGTCAAAAAACCCCTCAGTTCCACTATATTTCAGTGGCTGAAGAGATTTGCCCTACGTATCACCTTGGAGTTTGAGCCCACATTTCACGTTCACATGCAGCCCCTATTAACTCTAACCAAAGTTCTAGAAAGTAAGAACAGCACAAGGCTGCACATACAGTAATGAGCTTCCGCTTCAGAATACGGCTCCTTCTTCAGAAACATAAGGCTGCAATTCTGCCTTTGGTAGTCTGTGTGGCTGAGGGGGAACATACGCTTTGTAGGATAAGTGATCAGGTTAAGTACAAATTTGAGAGAGAGTCCGAGGCGTGTAACAATATAAAATTCTGCTCAGAACTATAACTGGAATGCTCCCGGTCCTCCTCTTCCCCAGCATTATTAGCCAGGATGACAGAAAGCAGGAGACACAGAAAATAGGTGTGCTGCTCACCTTATTTAATTTTACCATCTTACAAGAATAAAAAAAAGATGGATATTTTATAACCTTCACTTTCATCATAAATAATCTTGTGACAGTTCACCATACCTGTAGATTATTTACAGCTTTTTGGTTGATGTGTGCCCCAAAAACATAAAAAATAATAATGGTTTTCTGGGTATTGCCACAGTAGCATGAGTACACCTTTCAGATTTGCTGTGTTCATTTCAAGGACTCTCCAGGCTGAGGCTCCACAAATTCTCCCTTTTCACGGAGCTGTTCTTTGATGAAGCACCAACACTCTTGCTCCAAAAATGCCAAATATAGTAGAGAGAAGCCCTTGATAACATGTTTTTGCTAAAAACTATTTATATTCATAGATTCCTGACAGTTTGCTTCATTTTGATACAGTCACTCTGCATTTAGCCTTCCCATTCTAACTTTTTTAAACCTTGTTTTTGGTTTAAGATTTGGAAAAGAAATAAAAGCTCTAATCAGGGAAAAGATATATAACTACTTAAATGACTTATTCTGTGCGCAGAATTACATGTAAATAGCCATGAATCTTTTTTTAAAGCAAGACAAAACATAAAATAGACTGCGTCACTAAATTTAAACCTATTTCACTTTCAGGCTTCACTGCTTCCAGTGTGAATCAGCCTATTATCTTTAAGTATGAAAGTAGAAAAAAAGATTTGCTGTTTGTGTACACCCAAAGATTAATATTTCCCTGAGATTAACAGTGTGCTTCTTGAAGACAGAAATCATATAACACAAGAAACACTTTTGAATACTGCTTCTCAAGAGCTTTTTTGTTTTTATAGCAAATGCAGCTTGAGATTAAGAATATGCTTGAAAAGCAGCTAGTGAAATAGTGATATAAACCAAAGCAATGAAGCTTTGTGGTGAAAGCAAACCAAATTACTACATGGCTGGAAAGTAAAAGACATAAAATCTGCAGTTTACAGTACATTTGCTTGCATCTTTTTGTGGTGTGCAAACTAATGCATAAAAATCAGGATTAAGCATATTTAAATATCACTTGAGTCAGAATTAGAATAACTGTTGGACTGTTAAAATAAGGCATGGAACAGTACTTTCTCTATAATTGCCTGGTCAATATTTTCAAGTTCGCTGGGGAATATCTTGCCAGAGGAAAAGCAGAATACATCATTGTTCCTTCCTTCCTACTGCCTGAGCCTTCGGTTTTTCCAGGAATAGTAAAAATATGAAAATACTAACAACACGTGATTTCTCTGCTAAATTTGCTTTGGGCTAATTCTCATCTTGGAAGACACAAGGACAGAGCAGGCTACTGCATTTACTTCTCAGAGATTTACGTACAAGAAAAAAGTAAAACATATTCTTTACTTATTTCCTCCAATCTGCTAGATTTTTTCTCTCTTATTGAGCCCTCTCCTTTCTTTCTAGCCCCCAATGGACCCTGCACTAACACTAGCATAAATACAATCTTAAATCTATTGCTGTGGGTAACAATATGGGCTGCTAAGTGTGACAGATCCCATAAAGAACTGAGGCAGCATTGGCTAAAATCTAGAGAGTTTCCTCATCCATTGGGAGGGTCCTGTGCCTTGGTGCTTGTAGCTTTGTTTTCCTCTCCTGCTAAAGTCTCGGAAGGCTACTAGGATAGTACTTGGCTCTCTTGGTCTCAAGTCTTTTAATTGTGGTGAGGCTGGACAGATACCACGTGAAGTCACTGCCATTTATTTTTTCTGCTGACTTGCAACTCAGTAGTTATTAAGGATTTTTTATTTAGAATTGAATAGAATGGAGTTATGTAAACCAGCTTACTGCCTTGACTATGGAGGGCAGGACCTAGCAGCAGGTATGGTAAGAAGGCCGTCATTCCTAATATAGAGGTAATACAGGCAATATACTTCACCGACCCTCTGTGAGAGTACGCCACTTCTCACATAATGCTGCAGTGGAAAAGGGGCCAAAGGTGAAAAGGATATAATCCTCCCAGGGAAGAGAACTGAAAGGTCCCTAAAAGAGAACCATATTACAAATAGATTGGGAAAGCCCCCCTACGGAATTGGAGGCTGAAAATAATTCATTGGAAATACTGCAGTCCTGACCAACAGCACTTTTTCTTGAAATTTCTCAAATTTATTTGGAATTTGAATTTAAAGCTGAACCACCAGTGGACTTGGCAAGCCAGCGCGAGACTCACTGATATTATCACACTCTCTTTTTACAGACTTATTACTCAGAATAGCTGAAACCACGATAACTCTCTCGGTATCTGTTGTGACTTTTCAGACAATTCCTTTTTTAACTGAAATATATCTTACCCTTTGCTTCTCTTAATCCTGACAAACAGTTTTTTGCGGCAATATCCACAGTCACAGGGATCGACACTCTTCCTAATGCAGATCATTTAAAATGGTTATCAGAAGGCCTTATTTATAGATGCAACATGTATGTGTGAGATGGATGGGACCTTTGTGCAATAAGCAAATGCAAGTCAAAAGCAGACAGGTCCCTAGCCAGTTACTATGAGTTGTAAGAAGAAAATAAATGTTTAAATGCCGTGAAGTGATAAAATGTCAAAAAGGAAGGCAGAACGAATGGCCTAAAATGGAGGGCTCGTCTGACAGATCCAGTCCCAGAAAGTTTAGTCATGCTGTCCTAACAGCAAAAAAATCCCTGCAAGTTTCTCCCATTGATCATATTCTTTTTGTAATTGCCAACAGAAATGCATATTTAGTAACTCCCTGAAAGATTTACATCTATTACGTAGACATAGAATGCAAATGAGCCATTTTAAGTGGCATTTTATTGTTTTGTTTTAAAAAAAATTGGCACATCTGTTTGAGTTCGTGTTTTACCAAACCCATCCTTCAATCTTCTTCAACCTCTTTTCTCTGAGACCCTTCTCTTCCCTAAACTGCTGTTTTATACCATCCAGAAGCTTATGTCTTTATTTTTTCAATTTTTTCTGTGGAATATAGCCATAGTAGCTTTGCAATTTGCCATGTATTCCATTAAGTTGAGATATTGTTCCTATAACATAACAGAGGAAAAGTGCAGTCGCAGTTTTCTCAGATAATGTCAGATTAATCAATCATTTTTAAATACCAACAGGCACAAAGTATAAAAGTACTCAAAATCCAATGTGTATAAAGTGCTTTCCTACGCGGTATAATTCGTCACACACCTTTGCTATTGTATCAGCAATACTGATTCTGCCCTTGCGCTTCAAACAGCATATCACTTTGCATGCATTTCTCTATGCACGTTGTTAAGGCATGTAGGCTGCTGAAGTACTTCATCCTTCCCCATTTGAAAAAGAAAATAACCAATTGAGAAAAAGTAAAAGCATATGCCCATATCAAGAAGCTTTGCACTTCTCATTTAATACTTTCCATGCAAACATAATGGAAAGCAATTTAAGGTAGCATGGCATAGTAGGCAGTTACTCACATGAATGATATAAGGCACTCCTGGTCCTGTTCCTTCAGTGCTGAATGTATCTTTTTTACAGACAGCTGGTGATCTCCCAGCTTGCTGCAGGACATAGATGTGCTATATGCAAGTTGACATTTATTTTGTCAATAATGATCTTAAAAAGAACATTCATCTCTTGAAAGTTGTGCTTATTGATACCATCTTGTAACATAACAGGCTGTACGGGAACATCTAAGGTACACAGTAACCCAACAGTGCTGCTAAGATCACACAGTGGTTAGAAATTCACAACATCACCAAAATGGCACCAACAAATCTTTTGAAACAAAACATCGGACAGAATTAACAGTCTACTGAGCAGGCACTGCCCAAGAATCAATTCCTCAGCAATTTCCACTTTCTCTTCTCTCACTCCCCTTTCCTTCCCACCCCTGGCTTTCTCCTTCCAAGCTCTGTTCTTCTGTTAGACCTGGAGTGCAACTGCGTGGAAAGCAGAAAGCATAAGCACCAGTGCAGCTCTGGAGTGCTATTTTCTTTCTTCCAAGTGATACCTGTTCTCCAGTGTGTGCTGCTGGTTCCAGTTCCTCCCTCCTGTGGCTCCAAGCATTAATGCATCGCCACAACATCCATAAACCACGCACCATGAATGATCTCCTCACTAGCACTATCCAGGGCATAAAGGGATGCCACCAGCATATTCACCACCACCCTCTCCATAACCTGTCTAGTTAAGAAAGGTCTAATATTCTCTGTTTCTGTACATATATGTCACCAATTTCCTCTGACTTCTCTTCACCTATCACTTTGCATTCACTAACAAATATTTTCCCTGTTCTGTGAACACAGCTAGCGAGCTGAAGCTGTCTGAAAAATATGCCCTCCTCATTATATCCCAAAGAAGAGATTATTAATAACTATATGAGTATTAATAATACTAATCATCTTCTACTTCAGTGATATAGATGCCATCTTCCTTATTCAAACTGGGAAATTGAACTCCTTCCTTCAGTTCACCACAACCTTAGTGAACATTATAGCTTTCCATCAGATTGTCCCTGAAACTCCTAACACCCACACCAGTTTCCTGGTGGCTACAGTCAATATAAACAAGAATATATATGAAATAAATGATGTAAAAAAACCCCAGCAGCCATCTAATGCTTATGAACAAAGCTGCAATATGTAACCTCAGAGGTGTTAGTTTTTGTTTTCAGCAAGCTAAAGAGTAGTTTTAAGTAAGAAAAATGCTTCTCCAGAGACACGGGTAACATTTTTGAGCAAGCCACTCGCTGCCATGCATGAATTCACTTCACGCAGAAAAGAACCCTGTGGTGTTCATAGACCCATGCATTCGGGTGTCTTCCCTCACCTCCCTGCAGACAACTTTCGGCGAAATCTGACAGTGTCATTTGTGTGGACATGAAGGACATCTAGTGGAGTCTTGCTTGCTCCCAGCAGAATGTGTTAGCCTCTGATCCCCAATTTCTTATCCTTGCTCCTGAAAAGCAGCCTATGTAGAAATATACTGAACATAGAGAACATACTGTTCTCTGCGGACAGGCAGAGACATCCAAAACCGTACAGATTTCTCTCTTCCTGTTGCCAGTTCCTCTCCGGCATTCTGCACTCCCTCTGTAGACCGTGCTGTCTTCTGGTCTTTTTTGCAGCTTCCTGCACCTACATTACCCTTCTCTCCACTCCACCTCCCAGCACAGAGGCATTTCTCTGCTACACCAAGAACTCTGGAACAGTCAATACCACAACCTGCTGGCTTTCTAACTGCATAGCATAATTGGTGAGAATATTGTGCGTTTGACCTATTCTGATCCACCAGGGATTACAGCCATGTGGGCTTTCACTCTCTGGACTCATGTACACGGTAAAAATTTAGGAGTGTAATTTTGGGGCAAGACCATCTTAATTTTATCCTAGCTCAACACCTTAGCACTGAGATTACAGAGGGCCTGAACTTTGCAAAAAAACAGCGAAAGGCTTTTGTATCTAGGGAATCGAACTCTCATATATGGCTAAGCACAATTAAGTCTGCCATAGAAAAAACCCAAAAAGTACATTCAGATTGCCTTATAAAAGCTTAAACATAAATATTTAATTCAGAGTATTTTCTAAATTCACTTTCAAAACCCATCATTCACAGTATTTCAAAGGCTGAGGCACAGAGGTGTTTTATCTCTAAAAGAACAAGTAAACAAATGCAAGTTTCAGTTCATTTAGCTGAATATGTCAAAGCAAAAAGTTACTAAAATATTAGGAAAGATGTAAATAACAACCACTCCAATAAGTGGGTATTTCTCATGGTAAAGATAGAACCTGAAAAGGAGGAAGGGAATGAGATGTTTCTACTGTAGTAGAAGTACATTAAAAAATTTTGTGTCACTGACTTCCTGGAGTTAACATCCTCTTTCCACAGGGTATCTCTCTGGTTGCCCAAGTGTTACACTGGGTGCTATTTGGGGCCTGGTGGGACACACTCACCCCGCAGGACCCATGTTTTCCAGAGGGTTCCCCACCCAGCCCCAGCTTTCCCAGCCCCAAGATTGCTAGACACATACAAAAGAAACAGGCTGGCAAGGCAAACGCAGTCAAATGGTGAGCACGCTCCCTCTCTGTTACCTTAATTGAGACAAGTCCTATAGCTAGAAAGGCAGTAGAGCCCAGTAAAACAATTCACAAAACCATTAAGGAACTCCCTGTCTCAGATTGCAATGAGGGAGTTGAGTGCAATTGGTGTTGTGATCTGTTTGCCTCAGCCTGATCCTAATTCCCGTGTACCTCCATATAACCAGCTTCAGATGGCCAAATTCTGCCTATCCTTCCTCTGCTGCAGCTGACGCAACCTCATCCCCACCAAGTCCACAGGGTGAGCCAAGGCCAGCACAGAGTGGATGAAATCCACTTACACTCTTCAGCAAAAGTGCCGTTTCTCCTCTGCAATAGATTGCTGAAGGCTGGGGAAGCTCTCGTGTGGGCCAATTCCCCCCATGTGCAACACAGACACAGGAACCACCGGGCTCCCCAAAACCTGGTTCTCTCCCCCGTCCCCTATTCACTCTGGCCTCCCGTGTTCTGCAGGTGCTGGAGAAATCCTTCCCAGACTGCAGCGCAAAATGTGCGCAGCACTGCACGACGAGCCTGACACCCAAACACGCCACAAAAGAGTGACTCAGACCACGCTGAGAATAGACAGATTTTCCATTCCCAGCTACAAATATTGTTAGCTGCTCTAACAGAAAAACTTTTCACAATGATCCAAGAAGTGTTTTAAGAAAAATACAAAATAGAGTTTATGGACAGAGATATAAAACAAGGATTCCAAGGTTCTAATGCAAGAAACATCTTGTGCTGGAGCGGGAATGTATGTCTGTCTCCTGGCCCAGGCAGCACATAACCAGTGCTTGCATCTACTCCACTTACTCTCTCATCCACCCTGTGCATGAAATCCGAATATCCGTGATGGTTAGGAAAGACAGAAAGGGGAGAGCCAGAATACACTAAATCAACGACTGAAACACTATCAGCAACGTACTGAATTTTTAACAGTTTTTAAAACAGAATTCCGAATTTTTTTTATAATTTGTTTCTTTTTTTTTAGAGACCAAATTCAAGATTTGTTATGTTCAGATTTTTTCTCTGCCTCAAACAGGAGCAGGATTCAGTCCAAACAATTCCTCAGCAGAGCTGAACTAGACAATCTTGGCTGTCCATCAGCTACTAAATCTGCCCTACTTTCCTCCATTTCAAATTAGAGAGAACTCCACACTTGATTTTCTTAGTAAAGGAAAAGTTCATCTATTTTACCTGCATGACAATACAAGTGTTGCAATTTATTTTAAGGTGGGATTACAAGCCTTTTATGAATCAGTCATTGTCCACAGTATTGGTGGAAATCTTAAAACTACGATCTCTAACATACTGAGTCATGGATCCAAGAGTTACCGAACACCTCACAGAATTCTTCCAGACTGAAATTTTTCATCAGCTTGCAGAGCATCCTGGCTAGGTCTATGGTCTTTTTGTTGCTCCCCTTAGAGCTTAGCTTGAAGGAAGTTCTACTGCTCAGAGCAAATGTCCTGAAGCAGCACATGCAGGATGTCGCATGGGCAGCTTGTGAGTTAGCCATTCTGCTGTTTTCAGCTCATTGAGAGCAAAATGAAAGGGTTTAATATTATTTTAAAACAATAGTCAAGTAGATTTCCACTGAACACTACATGTGCAATGATTGCCATCTGAGGAACTGCATACAGACATAAAATAAATGCTCCTGGGAACCTGCACTACAGTGTCTAAATTTTCAGAGCAGTAGTGAAGCCTGAGTTTTTTGATTTTTCATTGTTTAGTTGGAGACAAACAGAGAAGCTGGACTGAGGGGTTAAGGTCCATGTTGCTGGAAGTTGAACAGAAGTGTGTCACCCTCAGAATTGAGAGCT
This sequence comes from Egretta garzetta, assembly GCF_000687185.1. Lineage (NCBI taxonomy): Eukaryota > Metazoa > Chordata > Aves > Pelecaniformes > Ardeidae > Egretta > Egretta garzetta. Next base: position 5,122,310 of record NW_009260435.1, on the reverse strand, counting down.
TGAGAATGCCAGTTTCAGCGGTGATTTGGGGAATGCAAACATGAAGTGGAATGTAGGTAAGCAGATGCGGTAAATTATTGTGTCAATGAGCAAACATTCTTGCATATAAGGACCCTGATCCAGAGTAACCTTTCAAAACCTAAATGAGTAGAAGTACATAAACACCATGAAAGGCTCCTGTACCCACACATCGGAACTCCTTTTGCTTGCTAAAGATGCCCTTCTCTGTGCTGTCCTTCCTCTAGAGTATAAAGTTCTGCTACTCTCAGCTAGAGAAGTCACTAATAACAATAATCATGAAGAATACATT
>NW_009260435.1:5081035-5121679 GCF_000687185.1 Egretta garzetta | reverse complement strand
ATATTATTCTTCATTACATAATCATGTCATGAAGAATACATTTAACAGCAAGGTACCATATCCTGCGGAAATTATTGCTTTGTATTAATATTTATTGTTTACCAACTGTATAATAGGAAGGCTAAACGTTCTACTTGAGTCGTTTTGTGACGATGCATCTATACTTAAAATATTTAATAAAATATTTGCCAATAGCTATCTGAATAATATAAACATATTTTTAAATTAGCGTGTGGTCTAGTCTACAGAGGAAAGTATTCTCTGTTATGCTGGTGTGTTTAAGCCACTTCAGTCATGCCATTACGTCTCACACAGACACCCTCATTCCAGCTTACCAAAAGCAGAACTCAGAGGTTAGAATACTGCACAGGAGTTGTTGTGCAAGAAAAATGAATGGGTTAACATTCACACCTTGTCTTATGTCAGTACAGCTTTCCCAGAGCCCAGATCTGTAATTCTCCTTCACAGAAATTTTATAGACATGCATGTACACACACAAATACACATTGCTCTTAATTTATATAGAACAACCTGCATTATTGTCACAGAGCAGCTACACTCTGACCAGGAAAATTTAGATTACTACATACAAAAAAAAAGAGTCCTACTGTTTATCTAAAACCAAGAATCACATCTGTGCCGACTGGCAGTAAGGCAGAGCCATCTGTCATTTTGGGGTATCCTAATGGGATTTGGCATCGGAAGATGAGGTTCTGTAACCAGGTAAAGATCAAGGGACAAGAATGCCTCGAGGCTTCAATTACCCACAACTTCACATTGTGCTGCCTTCAGAAATCTGTTCTGGAAACCATATTAACTGCAATTCATTGATGTTTATGGTTCACATTTGCTGCTCCTGGAAGCAGAATAGCTTGTAAAACTAGCAGCTGTAGCTCTATAGCTGGGAAAAGGGCAAAAAATTTGAGATAGATAGTGGAATTTTGATTTTATTTCTTGACCCTTCTGACTTTGTCACAAATCAAGTTTAACATCACTACCTTTAAAATGCCCTTATTTCTAGGTCACAATTCTGTATTTACACCCTGTATAGGGTTTATATTATTCTCTGTGTACTGTCTGTATCCCGACATCCAGAGACCCCTATTTCTGAAACCTTTTATATTTTTAAAAGCTGAGTGCCCTCCATTACCAAGAATTTTTTTAGTCATTTTTATGAGCGCGGAATTAGGTATTTTGTGACATGAAACAAACAAAAAAATCAGCACCAAGAATGTACGGTTCTGCAGGAAAAATGTGGATAAGTCCCCACTCATTATTCAACAACAATCCAAAATGGATTATCCAAATCAAGACGTGATTTTCTGGCACCGCACTGACGTAGATAGCTATTAGAGCTACAAATTATCTTCCCTGCCCAGAGAGAAGCAGAAAAGTTCTCAGTAATATTAGTGATATATAATACGATTTGGAGCCAGGACAACAAGTATAAACTTGTCTAGGTGTTATGAAAAAAGCTATGTCATGAGAGAATCCAAACTTCTGAGTCTACAGAAACAGAGATGCTATATTAAAGCCAACAAAGTTTAAAAAAAACCCAACCCCAACCCCCTGCCCCGCAATGAAACGCCAAACCAAATATTGTTACTGTCAGAAGATATCAAGTCTTCAGGCCTGAAATATATTTAATATCGTCTATTTTATAATAATTTGTGAATCTATTTCAACATAGCTTTGCAACTGCCAGGATAATGGGGACAATGCTACTAACAAAGCCTTGAATTTTTATTTGAGAACAGTGGAAAGTCCCAGAAAAAGCAAAATCACTGCTCCACTTGATGGTCATGTGCTCCGAGGACAGATTACTTAAGTGTAATTCTCAGCAGAGAAGCAAAGTCAAGACACTTAGTTATGTACTTCATTTCCTCTGAGACATTTCTGGAACAGCTGCAGTATGGATAAATGGAGCTTACCCAGAAATTATCCACTCAGGCCTTTTGCTAAATTCAGCTTTAAGACCACAACAGCTAACAAGTTCTCAGCATAACCTTTCCACACGCGATTTTTCTCTTGGACATGTAATTCTTTTCTTCTTAAAACAGCTATGTTAGTCTCCCCTGCATGCTCTCTGGCTGGCAATGCCAGCTCTCCTCTTGGGCCAGCCAGGCTTTCCATTGTCTGGCGTTCCCATCTGAGACAACTACCAAGAGATTGCTTTGAACGTCCTACTCACAACCCTAGCTCCCAAAGTTTATTCCATCTGATACTGGGTAGTTCAACTGGTTATTGAATAGCTATTTAGATAATTGGTCAGCAATTACTTTGCAGAATGGTATCCCGTAATAAAATAGCTGGAAAAGTCATTGTGTGTGAAAGGAGGTGGGCAGGGATGTTCTGAGGCACTCATTTTGGAAACCTAATGCCAACAGACTGCCACGTTGATGCTTCTGATTGCTCTTCTCCCAAGCCAAGCGTCACAGAATAAAAGGTTGCCTGGAAACTGGACCAAACAGCAGGATGATCGAGGGCATTCTTACAGAGTGGCACTATCACAAGAAGGAAGTACTTTCCGTACTATTTTAGAATGTAAAAGTTTCTTTGGTGTGCAACTGGAACTTTCTGTTTATGTTTTTACTAAGCAAGAATTAAAAGAAGGCATTCTCTTACCAATTCTTCAATAAGACAATGGTCACAAGCAGAAAAAAAGTAATAAATCGGAAAATGACTGCAGTATAAACAGTGGGAGACGCATTGGTTTTTAATTCCCCCTGTCACTTCCATACAGCTACAGCCAAAGAAAAAGAAAAATAAGTATAATTCTGTGAGGAGCTTCTCTCTTGTACACAGAACACAGCAGCAAATGCACATCAGCAGATTCAAGGTAAATTATTATATACTACTTCTCAAACAACAGATCTCGACAGCAGAGGCAACGGCATTGCCTCATGCTTAGCCTCGTCAGAGATTTGGCAGGCGTGGGATTCACTGCCTCATGGCGTGGTGCGACTTCTGCCCTCTCACCCTCCACGCTAGAGCAAGGCAACATCGAGAGAGCCAGCCTACTTTGCAGCAGCAGAAAGGAAAAAGAATGTTTAGAATGGGATGCCATGAGCCCCTTAAGCTTATCTGCAAGACCCAAGCAGCCTGCAGCCGCTACCAAAGAGAAAAGCATGTTGTCAGCAAATACTATTTTCTGCCTTTGAACCTCGAAGCAAATATGGTGGACTCGCAAATATTGCGAAGAAAGAGGAACATGTGAAGCTTTTCTTCAGGATTTAAACATTCTTTTTTCCAAATTTAAGAAAACTGCATTGTTCATGAAATTTAATGCTCTAACTTATTCCATTTTCAGAAGGTAAAACCTAAAAAGCTCAATGTGGCATTTTTAAAAAACTGCCATAACAAATCTCCAGAATTTTTTGTTTCAAACGTTGCTTTTAAGTGCTTGCATGACTAATAAAGTGTGACATTGCTGAGATTTTCTAGCATTCTTTTCTGTAACATAAGTTCTAGCTGACACAAATATGGCTAAATTTAGATACCTGCAGCTAACAGGACTCTTCGAAACAAAAGCAGGCTTAAGGATTAAAATTGGCTATGACATGTTTGTGCTCCAACATACGCAAGTTCACATAACCCCTTTTCTGCTGCCCTATTCGCAAAGTCACGGGATGCTATGGAAAGCAGTTTGCTGAATGCTAGCTATAAAAGCACAACTTAGCTTGATATGCTGCTGCTCAGCGTATTGTGCCAGTATGGCAGGTGGAGCCTGCTGGGTCTTTCAACTACAGAATTATTATTTTTTAAAAATAAGCCATTAACTAGGGAAAAACAGACAGTAAATGTCCTCCTGTTTAGCTAACGAATTGGTGTTAAGAAACATTGCTCTCAGGATCTCAAACCTAAGCACATTCAGATACTTTGTTGCTTTTCCCCAGTTTTCTACTGTCTATGCACTCTTTAAATCCTTGCTTGTTTCTCCTTATACATTTCCTCACATGTCTCTGAAAATTCGAACCGCAGTTCAGTTTTAGTTCAGTAACAGTCAAACTAAACTCAACTGATGGTTTATCAGACACTAATATAGAATAGCTGCAGTGGGAGTTACACCTAGGAAAGAGAAATAAGAAAAAGTCTTTAAATCCTGTAGCTGAATTTCAAGTGTCTGGTTGTCTCCTTTTTTCTTCTGTTTTCCTTTTTGTATTGTGCCATTCAGCTACCCTGGAAACCACGTGAGGATGACATGTAAACACCACTGTTTTTTATATTTCTGCTGGTAGAATTAGCCACATTATTTAAATGTCAATTTACTGCAAAGAGAATTTCTTTCAAAAAAGGAAAATTCAAAGTACCATTTGAAATTGAATTTTCAAGCCATTAACTTTACTAGGCTAGTCCTGCTGGCATATTGAATATCTGCTAGTTATTCTCATAACAAAGCCAATTTTTCTATTACAAACTTTGCATTAAAGCACCCTAAGAAAAAGAGCCAGCTCAGGTAAGAGCACAAATTAAATTGGATGTCCAAATAATACAGCTGGTGTGGAAAAGCCACTTTCTTTTGCCTTACAGTAAAATTCAACTTTTCTTTTCTGAAAAAAGCAACCTAAAAGACGCTAGGACCTCCCTGTAGTAACAGGAATCTACAACATCAAGGAAAACTTATACATTGTTTTCTTCGCAACTGTGTAGTTAGTCCGGGAGAGAACACTTCCTGCTCCAAGTACACATTTTGATTTCACTGTCAGATTCAAGAACAAGCAAATTAATTTCCCAAAGACAGCAAAGCATCCAGAAGCATTTGTAGCCTCTTGTCTTGGAAAAAGCCAAAACTGCAACTTGTGGGAGATTCCTGGCAGGTCTGATGGCTTTGTGCTCCCATAGACTGTTCTGATTGTGGCAGAAATGAACACAACTTTTTATCACTAAAGTTTGCAGAAAAATGGCATGGAATACCCAGCATTACTGACAGAACAGTTGTCTTGTGTCAGATGCAAAAGCTTCAGACTGCTCAGGCCATGCGTTGCACCATGCCAAGCACCTGTTTCTTTCCTGTGTCTCCCAATCTTACATAATGTTGTTGATCTTTGAGAACGTTAATCAAACAAACCCTAAATGTCCAGACCAAAGTCACAGGTTTAAATATTCTCTGTCAGATTTCACTTAATCTCTCATATTCAATTTACCAGGAATGATGTATTCTATACGCACGAAAGTCAGTTCCTCCACCCTGTTGGAGGGGGAGTGACCCGGAGAGCTGATTGACCCAATAAGTAGCTTCCCTCTCAAAACATTTTTCACTTGACAAATCATAAGCAAAACCCCCAACTACTTCGCTTCTATTGTTAGCAGATCAGGGCTAAGAAAGAAAAAAAACCACATCAAAAAGACCGCAGTACTCTAAATCTATGCATGCTCTGAGCACCTAAATAACTACAAATAAATCATCACTTTGGGGAAGTATTTTACTAATGAAAACCATGACATTTCATATCTGCATCCTGTTCTCATTTTTCTTCTGACACTGCAGGACTTGTGACACTATTTCTATATTTAATCAAGACATCTCTGGAAGTTTCAGAAATCAGCAATAGCTTAAGAAAAAAAGGAAGCACTGAGCTCTGGTTGCACAGTCACCCCATCCCCCCACTCCCCCATCTTCTCGGTCCTCCAGGGAAGGAATGAAATTGAGGAGTCAGGTAGGTTCTGCCAGTTGCAGTCCCTATGGATGAAGACAGAACAGAAATGCTCGCTGATGGTTTTTTCTGTCAGCCACAATGAGTACTCCAGTACTCAGGGCCTAGGTGACCTCCTACATAGTTTTCCTGTACCAGGCTAACTGGACACTACTCATTTTTCTTCTGACACTGCAGGACTTGTGACACTATTTCTATATTTAATCAAGACATCTCTGGAAGTTTCAGAAATCAGCAATAGCTTAAGAAAAAAAGGAAGCACTGAGCTCTGGTTGCACAGTCACCCCATCCCCCCACTCCCCCATCTTCTCGGTCCTCCAGGGAAGGAATGAAATTGAGGAGTCAGGTAGGTTCTGCCAGTTGCAGTCCCTATGGATGAAGACAGAACAGAAATGCTCGCTGATGGTTTTTTCTGTCAGCCACAATGAGTACCCCAGTACTCAGGGCCTAGGTGACCTCCTACATAGTTTTCCTGTACCAGGCTAACTGGACACTACTGATGCGGTAGCTGCCATTAGCGAGAAGCTGCTAATAGCAGTAGCAGAAAAAGGCAGATGCTGCTGCTTTTCCTCTGTATTGGGGAATATGCAGCCAAACCAAAAGGGTAGCAGAGGCCACGCCAGGCTGGAGATGCCAAGTGAGAGAATGTCCCCAGGCAATACATGCTGCCATCCAGGCTCTGGCTGTTCTAATGGCCCAAGAGCTGAGATTAACTCATTTCCCGCTCAGCTCCGCCTTAGTAACACAGCATACGGACACAAAGCGAGACATCTACTGCATAATCAGGCCTCCCAAAAGTGCTAGCACAGTTCTCAGTAGTTCCTGTGATAATCAGTGTCATCAGAGACTTATGGCAGTGTAGTGGCTGGAGTTTGAATACCTGGAAAATTCATCCTACTTCCTCTAGGAAGAAGTGCCAGGGGTCAGGAAAGGGCAGTGAAAACAGGCAAACCACACAGGAAGGTACGCTCTCCTCCAATGCAGAGGAAGAGCAGAGATATATCAAAGAAAAGCAGGGCTAAAAATATCAAGAGAGCAGAGGTGTTCACACAGTGCAGGCACACCAGGGCCACAGAAACCCATTTGCAGCTGGCTCTAATCCATGCTGACTGAAAGACAGGTAATTGTGCCAGGAGAGTTGAAAAAGATGTTTTATTTCCCACCTCTCAGTACATTTTTTCTCCTAGTTTTGTCCCTAGAAAAAAAAATCTTGAAACAAGGGACAGACATCAGGGAATGAGAACAAAAAAAATGTGGGGGAAAGGTCTGAGGAAACACATAGTTTTTCACTGAGATTTTTAAAGTTTAGGGACATAGTTTGAAAACAAAATATTGGCTTTGCTTTGTTTTTAACTGAAGAAATCTCAGCCAGCCCTACTCTTAATTAACTTGCAGATAAAGAGATTGCTAAACTACTGATATGCACAAGGCAGAATAATATAATGTCATGAAAAAGAGAACAAAAATGTGACTGGAGAGTTAATTACTGGACAGCTCCATCCTGCATGGCCATGACAGAGCAGAAACACCTAAACACTTAATAAGCAACTCAGTAGCATGACTCAGGACCTGAAATGGTTGAAATCTTTCTTTTGTCTTTATGGCTTAAATTTGACTCAGATCAGCTTCTCACAAATATTAGGATAAGGAAGGGAGGTGAAAGAAGACAGGAGGGCTAAACTCTTCCTCTGAGTGGGAAAAGAAATATAAGTGGTGCACCTCTTGGCCATATCCACAGCAATGGTGTAAAATGGAAGTGTAATTATAAGAAGTTATTTACTTATTGTTACTTGTTACCAGGTCCTTCAGAAATCCTCTTTCTTTGATTTTTTTATAGAGGCAAGACCAGATGAACACAGGCACTCCTGACCGTGGCGAGTTCCCTCTGTTCATCTTCAGAAGTTTCAGTGCCTTGAGTACATTCCTGTGAAGGCTGGTATTAGGGAGTATTTTCTTCACAAGTTGTCCCTGTGCATGAGGAACGTTTACTAACTTTTCTCTGTGCAATTTGAATACACTAGCAATCTGCTCATTCTAACTGGAAATGACAGTGCTTTTCATCTTTTATCTTTCATTTTCATCGATGACATTCATGCCATAGTTCAGAAGACCACCCTTCAGCTTGTTCTTGGCTGAGAAAAAGTGCTTTTAATTTATAAATTATGTCTTCTTAGAAAAAGAAAAAAACACTCCATTCTGCCAGTCATATTTTCCTTGTTTTCTAATTACCATCACCAAAGAGAAAAGGCTTTAATGCCTAGAAGAAATGTGCACGTTTTCTACCACAAAGAAATTCATCAATGTTTAGCACAATGGCATGTAATTAATAGTTGTACTTTAAAATTCAGGTATGCTCATTGTGGTTGTTTGCAGAGAGATATACACTAGCACTACCATACAGAATATATTTTTCCTATTGTTTCTGATTTTCATTAGGTAGCAAGGCTGCAAATACAAACTGATGCAGCACCAGCACAGCATTACCAGAACAATCAGCTCTAGCAGCCCCTACCACTATGAAGGTTCACTTTACACAACACTTACAGGTGCCAAAATGAATGAAACAATTGTCTCGAGGCCCCTCCACCCGGATCACTACACAACTGCCAGCCGCTGACTTTTCTTTTTTTCTTCTTTTTTCCACCCCTCTTTTCTTAAAAATCAGAACATAAGGATGCTTTACAATGGCACTGACCCTTTCTGTGGTGCTGCTCCCAGGTCTGACCCCTTGTTTTCAAAGAGCTGATCACGGTCCTGGTAAAATTCTGTGGGATAAAATTTTCCAATTATGTTCCTAATGTTCGCTGGCAGAGAAATGAGACTGGTGAACCAAAAGGTTTTGCGCATGCATGGCTCACTTGAAGGGCTCCAAGATGCAAGGCGTGGTAGTTTTAGCTGAAATTAGAGTCCCCTGCTGTGTCCCTTGCCCGTTCCCCAGAACGGATCATTGTCCTATTACAAGAGTAGCTGAAGGCCTGTAAGCTTACTCTGGTCAGTCTAAATCTCCCAGTTACACAACTTTTCCTTTAACGGCAATGATGACGCGTTCCAAAAGTCACCTCAGCCCTGTCTCCCCCTCCCTTCTTCCTGCCTGCTTGTTCCCACCCTAGTGCTACAGATCTCTACTTTCTTATTTTTATCAGTAGAGCTGTGTGGGGAAAATGAATATCTGAACCTCTTTGGGTTAAGGGTGGGGAAGCTATTGATTTTCATTTAAACCGAAGGTTGTGATCTTGCTATGAAGTCAGGCATGAGCAGGGATGACTGGGGCATAGGCAAACTTTTCACTGGGCCACCTGACCTAACAGGAGGGGCAACTTCAAGCAGAGGCAGCAGCAGTGGTTTGGCAGTGATGGCCTCAAGTGGTGCAGTCACATCTGCTAGGTCTCATGTGCTACAATGCTGACTTCCAAGCAAATGGCACAGGTAAGGTCTGCTGGAAATCATGCCTCTTTTTTACAATCTAGTTAGCAGGCCTTAGTAATGCACAAGGAAAAGCTCTGAAACTGTTTTTTGGCAATGACTGGCAGTGATCCTCTCCGTAAGCTGCCCTTTTTTCTTTCTCCTTCTGACGCCACCATGATGGCAAGCTGACCCATGCTAAGAGCTGGGAGGAAAATCCTTGTCTGCAAACAACAGACATGGAGGAGCTTACTAAATGTGATAACATATCCGAGGAGTTCAGATGCAGCAAGTTCATTTTTCGTGCTGTCACATTCACAAAACCCTATCCATGTGCTTACACAACAGATTTACCTGTGCATCCTTTTGCCCATTTACTCATCCAGTTGTTCTTTGAGATGAAGTAGATGTTTGATTCAGGAGCTTCCTATAGCGTCTGAAGTGACAAATCCCAGACATCATATACAACTAGATTTTTCAGTACTGCTGCTTGCATGAACTGCTCTAAACCAGTGTTGCTTGTAACAGACTGATGGCATTTACTCCTCTCTGCCAGGAGCTGCTGTTGATCCTGCAGGGAAAGTGTGAAGTAGGTTTTGCTGACTCATTGGCAGAACTGACTTGCTTACCCGATGGATACAAATGAAGTTGGAGAAGTCTTCAAGCAGCAATCCCCAAACCAAGGTTTAAGGGCAGGTATGGGTGAGGAACAGCACAAATCTTCGGTGTAGCTAAGCCTAAAAGCAAAGCTTATTATTTTGAGAATACTGTTAATTCATAAATCAAACTTCAGAAACATGGCTTTGATATTTAAATGTGTGTAGCTCAAAACCAAACTGGGATCTCCAGCTGTTTACAAATATGCTGGTTCAGGAAGCAGAAAAAATGGAATCAATTGTTTGTTACCCTATTTGCTCCCACCTGTAGAGTTTTGCCTGACATTTGCTCGCAACTTCTGCAGAGCAGGAGCATTTTCTTCCTCTGCAGTTTTACAGCACTAAAGAACCTCAGGTGCACGCCACAGCCGGGGGCAATTGCCATAAAATAAGAACATTATTAGTCCCGATGTACTTGCCAGTATAAACATAAACATCAAAAAGCTTTGCTGCCATCAGACACTTGATCCCGACAGCCTGCAGAAGGTGATTTCCCAGTCTGGGCTAAGACTTTTGGCTCCTGTTCCCAAGAGTGGCCAGCCCTTAGCCAGCGGTTTTCTCCAGAAATATGACCCAATCCAATAGTCAGCCTGCATCTTTGTTTGCAGTAAGGTGAAAACCTGAGGGTTCTCCAAAGAGATGGGGGTGCATGGAGAAAGAGAGACAGAGAAAGTATTTTCAGCCTACCCAGCAATTTCCACAGCAGTACAAATATGACCAAGTAGATAAAATGATACCTAAAATACCTTCCTTCAGGATCCTTACTCTCCTCCCTGTAACAACATCCTCCCAGGTGATAGTCACAGAAAGGACCACTAGATGAAACTTCTCTTTGCAAATCCCCAAACCAAGTTAGACAGTAAACTACTGAAAAAAGTAGTATTTCAAATAGTTTTTAAAACATGTAAGGCAAGTTCCAAGCAATGGAGTTTGAAATCCAGAGCTTATTATCTGGAAGAATAAAGTTTAAAGTAAAGCAGTACTGGTTTTCTTTTTTTAAGTTACTTATACCTCATTATCTGATGTTTTCATCTATGTAAAAAGGTGGAGAGTTTGGCTGTTAGTCTTAAATATTGGGCAATGTATCCAAAAGCACGTTGTTAAGCTGGTCAGAACTGTCAGCTGTCAGTCCTGCTGAGGAACAACTGAGAGATTCTGGAGAGATGAACATTCTGTACACATATCTATTAATAAAAACTTCTATTTCATTTGTGGTGAGCTAGAATTAGATATGCACCTACATATATCCAAGGCTATAAATAAAAATTAGTATCTTGTGCATGGAGTTGAGCTGAACTTAGATATGCTATGTCTCTCTCTGTTTTTACAAATACATACGTATTGTTAGTATATACATAGCTATACCTAATTTCTAAGAAGAGCCCAATCTTATGTCCCTCAGAGCTCAGGTAGGGTTGCCTGCAAGGAATTTCCTGCATTTCCCTGCATCCCCTTTATAAGAGGAAATAAGAAAGGAAGGAAAGAGGACACCAGAGCAGAGAAGGTTATCGCCAAACCCAGATATGAAAGACACAATGCACCCCAAAATATTTGCCATGACAAATTTTCATCTAGAATGGAGGAATAACTGTGACCAGTCCTGATGGATAAGACATTACTACAGCACAAGGTTCTGCCCAGCAGTGACTGAGCCAAACAGAAAAAAAAAAGGCAAAGCTGTGCATGCAGGGATGTGCCAGAGGATGTGAGGATGGAGGCCTGCAAAAGGAGGCCATAGCATCCCTCTGTCATATGACTGAGATCGCAGATGCCACAGCAGATGGTGGTAAAAAGGGTATAACAGGATTCTTAGCTAGTACTAGGTACTCTCCCTAGTACTCTCCAGCAGGTAACATATATGCCTCTACTGTTATCTATACTTAATGAGTAGCACTTTTTGCATGTCATATCAAGTTGCTTGATCAATCAGCTCTAATTCCCACTGTAGTACCCAAACAGGCAAAAATCCTACACACAGGCCTTCAGCCATGATTCACTCTAAGCTACAAGAGAGACGTGAGCCACAGGTGTGGAACAGAGATTACCACAGACAAATGTACACCTAGGCACTCCATGTGCATATCTACATAATAGATATTTCTAGATAATAGAAAAATCAAAGAATAGACAAGCTTACATATACACAAATATATCCCAGATAATAGATACATATAATTAGATAATAGACACGGAGAGGTAATAGTTTTAATGGGGGAGATAGGTAGGGCAAGAACATACATATATTTTTTATGCGCTGAACCTCTAGTATCTCCTTCATTTCTTCACATTAGTCTTCAGCCATAAAGGAAAATTTTGGTCTGTCAGTTACAATACGGGATACTGCTCCTGGCAGGCAAATGTTTGCTTGGGTGCTGGGTATTTGATATTTTTGTTATTTGTTGCTGTCTAACACCAAGAGGGGCAGAGCGAACCCTGCTCTCAAATATCAGGACTACAGACTTTCAGAAGAGGTTTTGTTTTAAGCATTTTTTAGTGTATTCCAGCAGGATGTCTTCCTGCAAGATACCTCTTGTTCTCATCATGAGTGATTGATGCTTAAGTTTATCTTTAATCTCTCTATTTTATTTCATAGGAGATTAAAATAATTATTAGCTTGTGTTTTGGCCAACAGGAGCCTGCAAACCACTAACCAGGTGTTATGGCAGATGTTGGCCTGTGGAAGTTGCAGGAACTCCACATCTGCAGAATTCCAACCCATAGATTTTAAGGCATTGCTTTGCACATCTTTAGGTAGTCTTGAAAACATTTCTCATGAGATTGGGCAGAGCCAGTGAGGCTTTTTAAGCTCATTCACTCTGTTTTATATCTACCTTCAATAAAATATATTCCTTTGACTGTATTCACTTATTTATTCTCTTCACCAGCTCAAGACCTGTAATTAAGTAAGCATGCAAATTATTTACCTTGTTAATTTATTTATCTTGTTAAACTGATAGCTTTGGCTCTGTTTATTCAGGACACTGCATTTAGAAAATCCTTAAGGAAATCTGGCTTTTACATACAGTACCATGCAAGAGCAACACATTACCACAATCTTAACATTGCATGCATTGTAAATTCTGGAATACAGCACAGCCAAGCCAGAATCACAGATGGTGTTTTACATGACAGCAGTCATGACTATTGGCCCTCGAGTCATTTGGAAAAAAAACCCCAACCAAACCTTCCACATCTTTCAGGATTAGTTCAGACTGGAGGAGAGGAGAGAGGATCACTGACTTATAAACATCTGATTTACAACCTAATAGGGAATTACAGCTGGCAGGAAAAATTTCAAACATGCAGTTGAAGTAAATTAAATATCAAAAATAAAGAATTAACTTAATCCAACCAATATGCCCTTCTCGCTGCACTGCATCATGCCATTTTGGTATGAGAGGGTCCAGAGCAAAGAAATTATTTTGGCAGATTTTAGGGCCAAAATCCATCCCACAATTGCTTCTTTGAGCGTTTGCAGCTACAGAGGTTATGATACGTTTCAAACAGTTTGTTGTGCCGTGTTTTTGTCAGAACAGGTCTTTAATTTGCTAAAGGCAAGCCAGAACCAAATTTAGCATGACTCCAACATCAAAACTAGGCCCTGAGCAAAATCATAGACTGGATAAAGAGCATCTCCTTGATGAAACAGGCATCTTCAGAGAATTACCCACGTTCAAAGCTCCTGGCTCGGGAGTGGCCAGAGCACATTTTGCTTTTGACAATATCTTAGGTCTGAAACTTTATTAAGCTCTAACTAATAATTGATTTTGCGAAGCAATAGATTTCAGGCCATGGTATCCTGTGTGCTGCTCTCAAACCAGTTTATGGTAAATATATCCAGACTATCAGGCACTCTGGTGTACCGAAACCTAAAGCCAAGTGCCAGTGTCCCCCGGACATACACTTACTTTCACAGGTGAGGCAAAATCGTGCTCCCATGTTAAAAAGCCCGAAGTGAGCACCTTTCTATGTAATTGCCAGAGATTCACCTCATTTATCTAAAGGGGCTGCTTAGAAAAAATGACTCGATGTGATTCTTTAACATAGCATAGCACAGCAGACAGGTCTGTATCCATCCTTGCGTCTGCCTGGGAATGGCCCTGGAAAGAAATCCCCTTGTTTAAACTTCACAGAATGCAAATGAGAAAGAATAGTGTTTATAAGGAGTCCTTATGCCTGATACCTAGAATGCAAAGCATGTCATACTGCTAGTGGGAATTGCAGGAGGAGAGGGAACATTTTCTAAAACATCTGCAGGGAATATTTTACAAATTGAAGTGCATATTCTCTTAGGGGACTGTTTCATCTCTTCACTGGATTATCCATGATGTTCTAATAACCATGTTTTTAAAGGTTTTTCATAAGAATGAGATTTTAAATCAAGAGGCTATGAGATCGCAAAGGGGAAGAGCTGTTATTTACGTAGCCGACAATGATATTGGGGGATTTCAAATGTAAGTGGGGAAAATAAAGCTGTCTATGCAAAAATTAGACAGACTGAAAAATAAAACGGAAAAGATACTGATATAAACCGGTTCATTTGTTGAATTGCAAAGTGCTCTGAGGAACTTAAACTAAGCAAAATAAAAAAGTAGAAGGGGCATTAAAGTAATTCCCGTAATACTCCCATTCAGATCACACTGTCCATTGCTGCAGTGCAACACAGTGTAACTGGACTAAACCCATCAGAAATAGCTCCATTTCTCTGCAGATGCTACTCTCAAGTAAACAGCCAAAACAGGAGGCCTGAAACCACTCACTTCCTTTAAAACTTGCCATTGATGCAGCAGCACTACTTTTCTATAATCTGCTGATTTTGTTAGGCTTGCTTGCAAGTAAATAAAAGTGCAGTAGTTGAAAAGAGGACGCTGATCATTTAACCTTTCCTTTCTTCTCCAGCTGCTCAAAGCATGTTCTTACACAGACAAGGTCCAGGCATCTTAGATCGCCGTACTCTGCAGATCTCCATGAGGCTTAGCTAGCCCAAGCCATGTGCTTCTTAACATTCTCACTCACACATCTACCCCACAAGTAGAAAGAGAAGTTGCACTGCTGGGATGTATTAGCAGAAATACCAGACAGCAGGTGGAAACACATTGTCCAAAAAAGTTTATGTTGGTTAGATTACTCCTCAAATCGCATCCAAGTGTCTTTCAATGATAACTTTAGAGAAAACACCAAAAACCTGCAGTCTGACACGGTGTCTTTATATATGTTGTAGAATTAAGAAAAAGGTTAAGGTCATTTAATGAGATGGGTGGGAACCAATCCAAACCAGAGAAACTGCAGGGCAGGAATGTTCCTGAAAAGAGCTGCCCTTTCATCACCCTTGTGATACAGTCATATGGCTACTGGCCAAAGTCACAGGCCCCCTTCTCAAGACCAGAACTACCCTGTTCCCTTAACTGCGTAGTCTGCCTGTAACTCCCGCTGTTACTTCCTTACCCATCATATATGTTTACATTTGCAGGAGAGAAACAATCTGCACTCAAGTGCTTCCTAATATTAATCCAGCTTTCCCAGTTTACCGAAAACCCCACTGTGCCCTAGTGAAGGTCTGGAGAGCCTGGCTGCTGCCGTCCTCAGTTGGACTGAAAAATCAAACTGTTTCTGCTGACTCTCACTCCTAACCATTTGTAGCCAACAGAATGAGAGCAAAAAAGGGATTCTGCTAAGCAAGAAAACCAGGAGGGCACAGGCGTGGGAAAAGCAGCCGAAGAAGACAAGGCAGCATTTGTTTTGACTGATGCAAACTGACAAAAGCCAAATAATGTGTCCATTTGCACAGCTGCATATTGTTGTAGCTCTGGCACAGACTACATAAATGATATCTAATGTAACAAAATAGTAAAATATAAAGGCTTTTTTTCCCACTGTCACACATAAAAATTTAATACCTTTCTATTTCAGACAGATTAAACCTTTTTTTAGAATTAAACATATGATGGGTTTTATTGTGCAAAGTAGCACAACTTCATTGGGACCAAGCCATGTACGGTGGTAACACTAGTTGTTCTACTTCAGAGAGTCTAGTTGGTTGAAACCTGCGTTAGTAAACCACAAAACCTAAAGAAATGCCCGTCTGCAGCTGGTTCCCACAAATGTGCACTTGCATGGTCAGAAGAGCGATGCTCACGGAGAAGCAGCTCCAGTCTTAGCCTTCAACGCTTTTGTTGCCCTGGGAAATGCAAATCACCATCTGGATACTTTTTGATGAAGGAAGGGTTAAGAACAGGTGTAACTGGAAAGAAGATTTCAGCTTCACTGAAGGGACACGGGGCAAAAAAAAGCATAAACCTAGCTGCAGGAAGCCATCTGGGATACTTGTTACATATGGGTCTGAATTTGAACGGCACTTAACCAAACGGTGCTGGGGCAACTATTAACTGGGGCGGCAGGGGAACAGGGCTGTCTGTGCAAGAAGACTCTCAGTACCAGACACAGCCAAACTAGGTCCTGATCCAGGTCGTGCCACAAATTCACTGAGTGAAGCAGAGGAATGCTAGAATCTCTTAATTCGGGTGGTTTCGCCTCCCTCTTGCCAAGGGCTGTCAGACCCTATCTTCCTGCTTAACAGAAGAGGTAAATAACTACTTTTCAGATTTATAGCAAGGTGTCAACTGAAAATATGTTATTTTGAAATTTATGACGAACTTACATTATGACATTACATGAATCAATCTGCCATTATTTTTCAACAGAAAAATGTTTTGGTTGAGCAAATCCATTTCCTTGAACTTCAAAACAGGACAGCTGAAATAGTGATTTCCAAAGAACAGCAGAAACATAAAATATCCTGTGGCAGCTTATCTGCAGGATTTAATGCATGGATGCTAGAATGCTACTAGGGTGGGCTCTTTTCCATGCACAGTATGCCTTATTGCACCACCAACAAAATGAGTGCTGATGGTACTAATTATTTTAGGACCTACTTGTTCTAACATTTTTGAACCCAAGGCAAAAGAATTTTATTATGTTTTATTGGGGTTTTTTAAAGAAAAATAAAAAAGTTAAATTAAGAAAAACGCACCCCAAAACTGCTAAGGGAGCAACCCTTCTATCAAGGCTGTACTTTGCTAATCCACCAGCAAAACTAGAAAGCAGAGACAAATAACTTTTCAGTCACCTTAAGCACTGGTCCTTCCCCAGTGATGGGAGAGAGTGCTGTGATATTTCTCTATAACAAAAGGCAAAAGATTTGCATCATATACAAATTCAAAGTGGCAGATCCCCAGCCCCTGCCCCCTTGTCCCTGCTTTTTCTTCCCGTTCCTATCATGTTTTTGATGCATGATTATAACCCCCTGGTCATGTAACAACCTAGGAATAAATGTAGGGGGCTTCGCTATACAAAATTAAGTCTTTGATCTAACATGATAAAGGACACTGTCCTGAAAAAGGTACATCAAGGTGTGGCCATCAGACTGGCCCTGTACGGCAGGGACTAACCAGCAGTGCCAACCTCCACAACACAGCCAGAGTTTTGTCTGCACGGAAGCCATATTCTTTCAAATCATTCATTACAAGTAGTGTGTCCCATGAAGTCCCAATGAGTCCATGCTGCCACTGAAATGCACATTTCTAAAACACACAGAATGTTTTCTAGTATAATTTTCCTTTTCTTTGTTTAAAATGAAAATGCAAAGAGCTCTAGCTTCAAGAGAGTAAAATGGTAAGGTTAAAAAATTACCATGTTCTACACTCCCTTCACACATGAAGAGGACAGCATCAATGACTTTTGCAACGTGCAAAAATGTACAAACAGACAATATTCTCCCAAGCTGAGACTTTGTACATACAGTCAGCTAGACATACAAGCTAGTTTTGAGATGTCTGCCTCAAAATACATTCCAAATGACTGCCAGCTGCTCTGCTATGCTGACATTTTTCCCATGGCAGGTCTTTTTTGCACAGCATAGCTAGCTTTGCTTGGAAAAATTAAGTTATTATCTTGTCTACAACTTGCCTAGCTTATATGATATCCATCCTGTGAAAAACGTGTCTTCATTACTCGAGAAAATGGGTATTTTCCAGAACTGGCCTGTCAGATAAGATATCCTAGCATAAGAGAATCTTAAGGGTGATTTCACTTACAGAGCTTTAGTATATTTCTTTGTCTTCTTCATGCAAGTCTTTTCGTTACCTTCTTGAGAGTTGATGCAGCTTATCTTCAGGCCACTGGATATCATGAGACATCATTCTTAGAGCTTTAGTAATTTTTATTGTTTAAATATTTAAACAACAAAACCTTTGGGGATGTGGGATTGCAGCAGAGTATCTACCAGAACTTTAAGGTGGAATAAATGACAAAGATGTTTTAATTGTTCCTCTTTGGGGTTCCCTGTTCCATGCTTTCCCAGAAAAGCATCATTTACTGCAATAAATCAGAATAAAGTTAGATTTAAACATACTATGATAAAATAGAGGGATCATGGTTAGCACAAAAGTTTATGCTTTCTAGCATTACAAGAGAAAAAAAGAATCAAGGCTACCTTACAAAAACAACCAACACTCTTCAGACTGATCAGGGACCATAAACTCTGCAATACCTTTAGTATACGAATGGCCCTCTTTGAAATTAACCTGAACGTCAGGTTTGCTAGCTTTACAGTAGTTGCTTTAGGGACAGTTAGAAATTATTGATGTAGTGTTCACTGTATTACGTTTATTTAGCAGTGAAGGACATACTTAAGCCTGGTTTAAGGTAGCGAGACATGTACTCATGCAGCTAAACGCTTGAGCTGCTATGCCAACAGCAAGACACACCTGGACCTGGGACCCACTTACACACACAAAACAGGTGAGGTTTGGGAAGGGGACGAGGGGTACAGGGGCATTTCTTCTAACTAGGGGAAGGAACCACACTAACTGGCTAGTAGGCACTACATTTTAAGAGCTTTTCCTGGGAGAAAAGTAACCCAAACTATGTATAGCTCCAAAATAATGAGCATTAGTATCACGCACTTCTAATCTGTACGCTAAGTGCACTTTTTTGTCTTCTCAACTCACACGAACTGCAGGTGGTGTTCCTATTCCCTCTGTGCAGTAAATGGCCAACTCATTCTGTAGGTCTTTTAAAAGCACAAGAAAAAATACACATGCAAAATGTTTGAAAACAGTTCAAACAAGGATTCAGCTGTTGTGAAATGTTTTTACTTGTAAACACTTTTCTGGAATGATTGAACTGGTCTTGAGTTCTAGATGTGCGTGACACAGCCCTATTTGGAAGAAGTACAAGGAGATAAAACGAGCAGCAGCTATCTCAATATTTGTCTTCTACCATGAATGAAGCACTACACACAAATGAATGTGTCTTTCCTGTACCAAGACATGAATCTTCTTACCTTCACAGAGCATGGTATTAAACACTACTGCCCCGGCTTTGCATGCTCCTGAATATCCTCCGAAGTCATCTGGAAAGAAATTGACTAAAGCTTATGAGAGAGGGCAGAGAGATAGTTTTAAAAGACATACTTTAAAACACTTAATAGAGCTTGAGAGCCAGCTTTTGCATGAAAACAGCGGTCACATTTCAGGTAAGAACTGCTTCTTGGAGTGCAGCTGTACAGAGCCAAGCTGTACTTGAGAAATCCCACACTCGCCACGGGAAACACTGTCATGAGAGTGCCACGACATAGATCTGAGAGGGCAATAATGCTTCTCTTCACTGCCAGTTGGAAGCACAGGACAAAGGTTCTTAAGATGAAAACTTGGGAGGTGAAGGTGAGGAAACGAATTCCAGGGAACTCATAGAAATGTACATGAGGAATTATTTGAGCCTAAAGTGCAAAACCTTGGAGGCAATCTAATGCTGACTATGTGAGCTCCTTCGCCTCCACAAAGATGACAGAGCAAAGAAAACAAAAGAAATATTTCAGGATTTTGGGTGCCAAAAATTTGATTTTGATATTCAAAATTGCATAGCCACACCTTCCCCTCTCCCACATGCAGAAGCATACACACACAGAGGCAACTTCAAGCTGCATATCACATCTGAAGGGAGTCACCTTGTTCTGTGACAGGATCTAAACTCAACACTCCTAACAGCAGAGCAACCGCGGAGACTCTGAAACCATCCGTAGCCTAAGGACAAGTTTGCCTTACCCTTGATAAGACATAAGGGTAGAGAGAGCCTGCTTTTCTTGTTTCTCCTACATCCCTTCCTTTGGCTCTGTCAAGGACTGACGATATAGTCCTTACTAAGTATAGAATTAGAATTCTCCATAATCTCTCCCAACTCTTACTGTCTGACTTTTATTTTACCGGTATTTTTTGGGAGTAAACCTAGAAATCTGAGGGATTTTTTAGCCTCAGATATCTAGCAGCCATGAGGAATGCAGGAAAACATTCTGTCATTCCTTGTCCTGAAGCCCCCTTCCGTCGCTGAATGACAGGTCCTTCTAAGTGCTTCTATACTGCCGTGAGGCACTCCACGGAGCTAAAATTAAGTATAATAATATATCGAATTTGTAATGATACAACTGTTGCTATTTACTGTTGCAGCGATTTTCCTTTTCTTTAAGTTGTTATTTTTTAATATCTTTCCCTGGGAAGCAGAGGGAGGTTGTTAAAAATTCTTGAGTACAGCCATACAGTAACTGTAACGATAACAGACCACAAAATGCAAGCATTTGCATCAGAAAATACCACATTATACTCTGGAGGGGAAACAGTCTATTTTTTCCTCAAGAAAATATTTTCTATAATAAATATATCTGGACAGTTTACAAAGTCCTCAGAGGCTAACCAGTTAGCTGTAACAAGTTCTATACCTGACACATTTTTCTTCAGGGTAACTTGCTTCATTCAGAGATAAACTGCTGCCCAAATCAATAATATACAAAATCATTCACTCTGGGAAAGTCCTTCTATCCTCCCCCGCGTTTTAGGTTAATTTATATGCTACCTCCGGCTTCATTTCATTAACTTCCCACTCCATCTTGTAGCAGCCACTCGGTAGTTTTGGCTACTATTTTCTTAGCGAGAAGGTCCACAATATTTTGCACCAACTTGTCTCATGCAGCTGAGAAGCCCTTCTGTGTTGTCTCAGAGTTTTAGCTCACTGCTCTATTGCAGCAGAGACAGTGAAATTGGAGGCCAAAATGCAGAAACATATCTGCTAGTCTTTGCCTAGTGACACGAAATGAAGAGGTATCATTGCTTTTGGCTTTGATAATCTTAGATAAAGTAGGTGTGGGAGGAAACAAACCTAGGCTGTCTTGATCTGATCCTATCTTATTTTCTTCCCAGCACAGAGTGTGTAGATAGCTGCTCTCCTACTCTGGCATTTTTTTAGAGATACTTACTTAAATTGTCTGTTAGAAAAACAGTTTCACAGAGACTTCATGGAACAGCGTTACCTTCTTCAAAAACCTTGTATCATCAATGATATATAGTCCTAACTTAATAAAGCATTTAAGTAAATGCTTTAAATTAAGCTGGTGGATATGCCAGTGCTAACAGAGATAAGACCACTCACATGCTTAAACCTCTTCAGTAAATGCAGAGGTTTATTCTCTGAATGGATTTTTGGTCTCATCTCTCCTTACTTTTGGATTTCAGCTGCCTTTCATCATTACAGTTCTGTGGATCGAAGATGAGTCTGAGGGAGCCATCTGTATCCTTGGGTTCACATGTCACTATAGCACAATCCTTATTAGAGTATTTCAGGAACTCATCGGGGACCTGAATCCTTATTCAGTCAGAGGCTTGCATTACCCATACAGCGCAACAGAGCAAAAAGGCACTGCCGGCACTGCTATATTTCACATCCTTGGATCAGCTGTGTAGCCTCATGGGCTTCAAATTCTGACACCGCTTACACCTGTGCAACATCTGGGAAAGTCATAGGGTGGCACAGGTAGAAATGAGGGCAGCGTTTTCTCTGTGAAAACATTTCATGGCTGAACCAAGAAGAGGCTTGTTTCAGAAGGTCAGTTCTTCTGCAAAGCCCAGGGTCTTATAGAAGGCTTTTTACACCAATTTTAAGCACTAATGTGGCAAAAAAAAATGCATGCAAAATATAGGCAAGAATACAGGGCTCATTGATATTTCATTTGCCAGTCTACTTTGCAGTGAAACTGCTCAAAGTAAGTCAGCATCACCACACTGTGTATTTTCAGAAAGGAATGAAAAAACAAATGGATCTAACATTTATGTATGGAGATGCAGGGTTTGCTATACTGGAGCAGACAAATTGTCCAGTTTCATTCCCTGTTTCTCAAAGCAGCTTACACAGCATGGTTTGAACAGAGGTAGAAAACAAAGTACTCACTCACATGATGCATCCAGCCATTTGTGCCAGACATTGTCACAGGAGAAGATCTTCTTCCAGAGCCCTTCAGATTACCTGACGAAACCAAACAGCCTCACATTTTGCAGTCCAGATTACCATAAATTGTTGTGAAACTAGGCTCAGGAAATAAAGCCAAGAAAGTGACTCTTGAATTACGAGACATTTTTTGAAGGAGGGAACACATTTTTAGCCAAACTGATATTTGCAGTATAAATGTATAAATGTATAAATGTATAAATGTATAAATATAGTGTAAAGAGATCAAAACATCAATAGAGCTCAGTCTTCTTGCTCAGCATGTTTTTTAATAGCACTTTCGCTTGAATTTAGAGATTCTGCTCACATATTCCAACACTCAATGTAGAGGAAGGCAAAGAGAAGGAAGAAAAAGAAGGAAGGCACAGGGCGTGTGAGAATCCGTCTGAAAGCAGAGCAGCATAAGCACATACACATGTAGCCAGCCTACATTTTCTAGTATACTTCCTACTGAGCTTAACTAACCACCACTGAGTAGAGCTAATAAGCAAAATTTCTTTGTACTTCCTATAATATAGAATGATGGTAACAATTCTTTTCTTGGGAATATAAAGCCTTGAAGGAAGATAGGATATGTAAATAAATGCATGCATAAAAATAAACTATTCTGTGCATTTGTTTGACATGTTTTGTGCCACTTTACATCATTTGGAGTCTTATTAGCAGGGTAGCTTTTACCTTAAGGGAGCCTACTTCAGGACCAATATTTCAAAAGCTACCAAGTTTCTATATAGTGCTGGATAGGACTGTGGAAGTGAATGCAATATAAAAAGAACACGCGGTTGAGAACAGGCCTAGCAAGTCTCAGTTTCCTCTATTTTGTCATTTACTGGGAAGTGTGCAGGAATAGGATGGTATCCTTTTAAATAATTTGCTAGCCCTTTACGTTTCAACTTTTAGAAGTCACCAGAGACCAGACAAGCATCAGTATACATGCAGCTAGAGCAGCCATATCTGTACATAAAAAGCAGTGTTTTCAGATTCAGCAGTTTATGAAGATGAGACTCCATTAAAATGTTTCAAACACAAGACACTAGTCAGTACCCCTCTGGTGCTGATGCAAAATCATTTTCATTCATTCAGAGGATTATTTATGTGCTGTGTTACTAATATACTTTCCAGGATCAGTGATCAGAATCTGTGGTATGCCTGCTTGCTAAACTATGCAAGCCACAGAATTGACAAAAAAGATGATATCCCCCCTTAAAGAAAACTCCTGAAGAAGCTGAAAGAGGTCTCAAAAAGCTTACAAACTTGAGTTCATTTTTCATAATACGGGGACCACATTATTCTGACAGATGGCAACAGAACAACTGAGTATTCACAGCTGCATAATATCTAGGTGGAAACAAAGCTTTTTAACATGGAAAAGTAATTTTATAGGAGCACTTATGATTTTTCCATATAACGCACAAAAAACATGGTTTTTTCTGACAGAAAAACTGCACTACCCAGCAGAATGAGACAATAAACAGGAACCCGGAGACCACAAATGTCTCTGGGGTCTGGATTTTCACATATGGGTCAATGGTGGAACAATGAAAAAAGACATGGATCCTTGGCCCTTCTGCAAGGCCCTTTCCTACGTTCTGCCTTATGTGAGACAAGAAATCGAAATAACCCATCCAGTAGCAATGGGATAAGCCCAACCCTCCCATTAGATTACTTGGACATTTAGGGGATAACTCTAGTACACCAACATTCTGGATGCTGCCCAAGGGTAAAACCATGAACCCATAAAAGACTATAGCTTAGAAAAAAAATATTTCTAACAGCCATAATGTTGGGATTCCAAGAAGCAGTATTTCATGGCTGGATACCACTTCACAGCAGTCTTTCAGTTTTATATTTTAATGTCATCTGTTGACAACAAAGAGAACCGTTATGATATTAAAGCAATTTCTCTTTGACCCATAGTGATCTCTAATTCACTGGACTCTGTAATTTGCTTTGTACTGGAGGTTAAGTATAGCTGCTGTAGCTGAGGACTAAAGGATGACATTATATCACTCTGCAGTATATTTTTCTCTCTGCAATGCATATATCTCATTTCTAAGATGTACAGAGAAAGAAAGTGCATACTCATATTAGGATATGCTCATGCTCTGAACATAACTTAAATACAAAGACAAAATGTTACATTAGCTTTGCCACATAATTTATTCTTAAGGAACAATCCTTTCATTTGAATAGTGTCATTCCAGTAGCCAAAGACGTTTCTTTACTTCTGTTGAAACCTTGTTTCTATTGTGAACAAATAAAACTAAAAGCATAAAAGCTTTTTTACACACCCAAATCTTATTCAAAACATACAGTCGGGTCAACTCTTGCTCTGACACTGCACTAATGCAGGAGATGTAATGGAGATGCCTGTATCAACATATAACTATGTTAGAAATGTATTCAGTGTATTTCCAAAACTAATTGGTTTGCCATCTAGTTGCCCTTTACAAAGTAGAGCTGACAGGACAAAGAGTGGCCTCATCTTTTCAGTCACTTCTTGGAAAACACTAGGAACTCAGGTCTGGGTGTAATGCAGACTGATGACGCAGAAAGACAGCCTTCCTCCTGAGCTATGACATCAGAGACTTCTTTGTAGGATGTCTTTCATGGTAAAAGGCTTTCTCTGAGCATGCATAGCCCCTTGCTGCCCTACAGAAATAGCTCTGGAGGCTTTGAATAAATGTGTCTTCATCTCAAGTAGTGTTACAGCAGTTTCTAACGATCTAATCTTCAAAGTCAAAGGATAACTAACAGAAAAGAGCTTCCAGAGTAATAACTAAGATTAGACCTGCTGCTCCGCAATATTTTGGCTCTAGGTTCAGGACATCCCCTCCAAAAGGACTCATTGCAGCAATCAGCCAGAGACACACATGTTAATAACTAAGGAGGGTCCCATGTAACAGACTGCATTTTCCTGCTTTGTTGAATAGTCCTGATTGTATTGCAGAGGAGCGGCATGTGCCATGGAACACTCCCCTTTTATGTACAGACATCTAGACGTAGCCATGGAATTAATTAATTAATTAAAAACTGAGGGTTTAGTAGTGCATTGTATTGGATTGGCGTGGCAAGGTTTTGGTAGCTGGAGGGGCTATAGGGGTTGCTCTGGGAGAAACTGCCAGAAGCAGCAGCTCAGTTAGTATGCAATTTCTCAGAACAACATTTTAGAAGGTCTGAAGCTGGCTTAACCTAAATTTGTCAGGTAATACTCATTAGTAAGCAAAAACTATCGACCGGGGTGTCAGAGTATCCTGAAGGGGTTTTTCCAGCCTTAGTTTTGAAAAACAGGTGGACTGAAGCACATATGTAACTTAGTCGATAGCACCTTACACATGTCTGGCTTGTCTGCCTTTGCTACAACTACAGGACTGTTGCTTACAAAGCTTTGGGAAAGGAGTTAAATTATTTGTAATGGCCTTTCTAGTCACTTCCCAAACACTTTTCTTACTTGAGTTAAATGACATTAACAACTTTACTTATTTACTTTTAGATTCAAAACAGAGTAGAAACAAACTAATCATAAGTTTGACTTGCATCACTTTGATTCACAATATTAAGGGTAGAAAATATCTCACAGATCTGCTTTATTCCTCTTGGTGATTTGTTTCTCTTACTATGTGCCTTCTAGCACAACTGTCTTTTTGAGAGGCAAAAGTCAGCTCAGGCAATCTGAGCACCACTCTGCTCTTGTTCGATTTCCAGCACTGCAGGAGATTGATAAACATTTACATCCTCCAAATCTCAACATTAATTTATATTTAAAACAATTAGTGAGGTAGTCCTATTTTTGGAAGTTTAGCAATGCTTGACAGAATTCCTTTAACGTCAGTTTTCACCAGCAGCTCAAAATTTTCCTTTATAAAAAGGCTGTCCCACCTAAGTTTTTATGGCCTGGTTATAAGACTGAGAAAAATGGCTTTAAAATAAAAATGCTGATGCAACATTAAATACAGCAGGTATCTCTAGAATAATATCTTTTGATAACACCTAAAATGAACGGGTTTAAGGATGCTCTTATAATGAGAAAGGAGGGTATTTAGAGCTGCAGGTGGCATAGTTTCCAATCTAAGAACACAACTGGGTGCAGAAAATGATGTGTCTCTTACTTTCAAATAATAAATAAGACTATGATAGATGTTTCTCTGAAAAGTTATAGACAGAGGAGTAGGTGGAAAGCAGAGGCCAATGTTGCTGACAGGGATATAATGGTAAAAAACTGACTTTCTAAACATCATCTACATTCTGTATCACAATCTTCAAGGACATACTACATGGCATTGCATGTGATCCACCCTGGGATTTTGCTAAATATTAGAAATGTTGTTAGCCAAACCTCTGATCCTTAGAGAAGAGTGCTTTCCAGTGATCCACTTGTATGCACTGCCCCACCAATGAGAAGAAGGTGGTCTCTACAGCTCCCTTAACATTTCTCTGTGGAAACAGGCTCCCAAAAGTGCAACGGGATCAGGGATACCAAGCCAACAAAAGGGATGCACAAACTTTCAAAAACATTTTCTTATACACATATGAAACATTTAATCCTTGAATGGAAAGTACCGACTTAGCACAAAAAAAGAGAAGGCACAAATGATTTGAGCATACAGGCATTTCCTTGGCTGGAGGATGGTCAGAGCATGGTTCCTTCTCTAACAAGAATGAGATGCTGGAAGTAGGAAGCTAGGGAGCAGGAAATGATCTTGGTGCATGTGGCAGACACCCACCCTGGTAGGGACTGCAGCAGAGTGTCAGATTCTAGGTATGGATACAAGAATGGTAACAGCTGAGATGCCCAGGCAGAAAACTACTGTCTTATTACACCTAGGATGAATTTGTTATCTTGGAAATCCTTATTTCCTTAAAAAAAAGTCCTTCCCACAGTTCATACCCTTTTGTCTCCTACGCGTCCCACAATCTTACAGTGGCAGCTTAGTGGTGTTGCTATATGGCTTTATCAAGGTTATCATTTATCAATCCGACCAAAACCAAAGACACAAAGAAACGTCTACCATGCATTTTAAGTGAAGTTTTTGAGGTAGTCACCACTGTGGTAGTGATTCCTGTCATTTTTCTTCTGAAATCCTAAAAGCCAAGAGCTGAGCATATTTCAGGCTTAAGTTAGACATTATTAAGAGAAGGGGTCTGAATTCTTTAAATGCATTGGTGGGAATTCAGCTACAGCAATCATTCAAGCACAACGGTATCTGTTCAAGAGCAATTTAACAAACCATCATATCAATCTTGAAAGATCAAAAAATATTGAATTGTAAAAAAGTGCTGTAGCATAAAATTGAAAAAATGTTTACAGTTAAAGGTTATTTTGATTTTCTTAAAACTTCCAAAGGTTACATGAGAAGAGAATAAAAATCTGAAATCACCATTTATTTATACATTTTTTTGTTCTACAGGTTGCTTGCCAATAGCTCTTTTCTAATATTGTATTCCTAAATATACTTCCATAAATAATCTAAAACAAATGACAGAAACAATATCCTGCGTTTCATCTTGCAAACAGGAACATGATCTATTTAATCAAATTTCAAACCTGATTTTAGCTGTCAATGCAAAAAAAAGTAAAAACATCCACACAAAACAGATCTAGAAAGATAAAAACTGCCTTTTTTTTAAAAAGAAATTACGTAAATAAAAGGTAAGGTTATAGAAGTATTGCGAAAAGAGCTGGCAACATTATCGAGTTGTCCCTATAAGTCTGCCACCCAAACTAAAATTTTCTATGCTTGGAATGTTCCTTATGATGAATTTCTGGGGGAAAGTTGCAACAAAACCACTGCAGTTTCAGTGATCTTTAGGCAAAACATCTCTGTTTGGCTTGTGCTGAAAATAACACCTTTAGATTGTTTAGGGAGCACTGACCAGAAGATATTAAAATAAATATTACAACTCTCTTAATGATGCCTGCACCTGTCACTACAAAAACCAGATCTTAATCCAGGTTCTGTTTTTGTCTTGTTTTGGCCTTTTTAGCTTCCATCAAATAGTATAAAAAAGGACAATGCAAGTAAAACAGTGCATAATAAGTATATACGCGTCAAAGAAGAGGCACCTGGGCATCTTTAATTCTAGTATTCATTAATATCCAAATGAATATATGATCGAGTAAATGTTTTTATTACTGTTTCTGCTAGTGCAAAATATTATTAGGCATTTCTAACTTATCTATTTGTATAGCACAAGAACCTGGAAGTGAACAAGCGGAACTGCCAGACAGAAACCCTTTTTAAAAGAATATCCCATAGTGTCACACATGCCCAACAGGCACAGTCGAACCAGATCTGAAAAGATATTACTGATGCAAAAAGTTTAGCAGGATTTAGAGAAATGCTTTCTCCTTCCAACATGGCTATGATCATTAACCACAACACTGGAATTCCAACTTGTTGCTTTATCTCAGAAGCTAAAGTTTTGTGGTTCTTTCTGTTGTTGTTGCGATTAACATTGCAAATCAGTGCAGAAAGAATCTGCCAGATCTCATCTGTCAAAACACTTACTGATATTGTGCGAAATCTGTGTTTCTACACTTCATATTAGATGCAAAAAGTATGCTGGGGAGACCTGAAGAGCAGTTAGCTTGAGAATTCTGAGTCAAAAGATGAACTTACAATTATGTCCTTTAAGAAATTAGATAAGACAGCACTTCCACAAAAGCAAGATTTCTTCCTTATTCAAGAAGCCTGAATCCTCATCTTTTCTGAAGTTGGTCTTGATCATGCACCATATATCCAGTTTCTATCCAGATACAGGGATAAACTGGCAAATATGAAACCAAAGACTATAGTTATTGTTCTCCCTTCCTTTCCTTTATTTACCACAGAACAAACTCTGGTCTGGGAGTTTCAGGGGAAGTACACCATTATGGATGAAGGTACAGGAGGGTAGAAAAGCAACATTAATCAAATATCACCAATGAGGAACTAACAGTGTGCTGTAGTAGGAAACGCTAGCAGATACATTCAATGTGTTGAATGAACACTGCACCACAGATCTCTTCATGAACATATTTTAATTGCTTTGCTTTATTGCTTTTCTGACCCCCTTTATGCTTTAGCTTTACATTGTGATAGAAGCCTAAAGATGTTAGTCTTTACCACCACCTCTTTCCAGCAGCTTTTAAAATGCATTATACATTAATGATAACAAGGAAATCAAGTCTCGTCTCCCAGCTTTGCTTTTAGCATTTGGGTATTTAAGAACGTTGATTCTACTGCTGTTCCTTGAAGAACAAGACTGATCTATCTGTAAGAGATTTCTTTCCTACCTCCATCAGAGGCAGAAAATTACAAACAAATATTACAATTACATATTTGTACACCATTCAGTTTCCTTGCCAGTCTGGAGCCTCTTCTTATCGACATTGCTCCTCAGTAGCAGAAAACCATTGAGACCAAATTTTGCTGTGAAAAATCATACTAGAAATCCTACAGAAATGACAAAGCATGCTCTGGAAACTCTAGCCCATGGGGTGAGGTGTAGCTGTCGATTACATATGTTCGGCATGAGTGGGAATAATTTTTATTAAGGTTTTATGAGGTGGTTTCTGGCAAGTCCTTGGGATAACTGACTCCTGCCGGGCAGCAAAAACAGAACCCCAAACCATACGATAATCTGTACTGCTGGTATTTGCAAAATTAGAGGGGCCTCTCTGACAGCATTTATTTTGGGCGCTACATATTTCAGGGAAGAAAGATATGTTTCGGTTAAGATGTGCTTGTAAACATGATGGTGTGCTTTGGACCTCCAAGTAAAATAAAGGGTCACATAAGCCTTATTCAGTATGAAAATATTTGTATAGAATATTTGGCTATATATACGCTTTAAATACTCCAGCACTTTAAGAAAAATCTATATTTTATGGGTTAAAATATGCATAAGTTTAAATTTATCTGAACATTCCTTCTTTGGAAACAGTTCCTTGAGAATAGCATTAATATTTATTACATTTTCCATGTCTGAGCAATTATATGGGCATAAATTCTTCAAGAGCTGATTCTGCAGGACCCAAGTGGTTACATGATATCCTATTTATGTCACTGGGATCTCAGGTAGGGACCTGTGCAAGATCTGTGCCTGGCCTTTAAGACATCCTTCATTGCATCAGAATTAGCATCCCATTTTACACCTATGGGAGGTGAGGTAGAAGGCCCTGGCACTCGTTTGCATTTAACTTGATGGCCTCTTTTGGGAAAGAAACCCTCTTTGGTGCAATAAACCTCCTTTTGGGGTTTATTCAGGGCTGTGGAGCAGCTCCCTTCAAAGGTCTTGAAGGCACAGCCCCCTTTTCTCTCCATTTTCTTAATGGCTAAAGCTACCGGAGGGGCATCCTCCGCTCCCCTCCCTAGTGGCACAGAGCTGGTGGGAGCACACAGAGCAGCACGCACTCTCCTAGGGAAAGCCCCTGCTAGAGCCACAATTTTTAGCCCACAGTCATTTCCCCACTTCACTACCAGCAATAAGCCCACTCCTCCAAATTCTTCTATGGGCTTACACAGACGTTTGTATGGCTCGGATATGCTTTGTTACCTCTGAGCATTTATTCTAATTTTCTATTAGAAAATATATATTGTTACAGGATCGTATGCAAAAATTGACGGAGCACATTGACTCATTGGATTAGCTGGCATACTTTATTTCTTCATGGTGGGTCCAAGAAAGGAAGCTTTCTATCAAGAACACACTGTCTGTTTTTAAATACTGGATTTTTTCCCCTAAACTACAATTAAAAGTTCCAGTTGCAGCAGTCTGTAAATCCAAAAGACATTGCAATGCACTTATAAATAAGATTCAGGCCAAAAAATCCATGCTGTCTGCATCCCTGAGAGAAATGGCAAAACAAATTACACTGAAGGGAAAAGTAAATGATGGATCTACCAAATGAGAATGATTCTATACAAGATGAACAAGTTAACCTCATGGTACCATTTCCATATGTACTTGCTACACAACTGAAAACCGCACTCTTTTTCTAGCTTCAGGAGAGCGTACCTTCAACTGGCAAAGACAGAATGCTAGCCGCTCAGAAAGGTGACTTTTTTTGGACAAATGAGGAAACTTAATGAATTCCCCACTCCACAGACGGCTGTAGTATATGTTAGAGCACCTGCTGCAACTCACTTCATATCACATTGCATTTATGAAAAATAGTTTGCTATTTTGGAACCCCCTGGCAGCCAGAGCGAAACACCGAGGGCCCAAAGCTCGTTTATCTTTTGTCAGAACTGAAGCCAAATGAACGCCGTCTTGCCCGGCAGCTGAAGAATGGGGGGAAAAACACTCTGCAAGTAAAAATAACCAGAGGAGCATGCAAGAGTTGCAAAGACAAGTGACTTTTGGCAGGTAATAAAAAGCATTTCACAACTAACTCAAGCTTTTTAAACCACAGTAGTTCCCTGCAAGGTCCTGAGAAAAGTAACGGGGGGCATGGGGAGAGGAGGAGTGAGAGCATGGGGAGACCATCGGGTAGGAGAGGGAGTGTCTGAGCCACAGCCATAAACACGCTATCATGACCCGCCGATAGCTATGTGACCTGCTGGGTACATGCAGGTAGATAATTTTAGGGGTTTAGCTCCAGGTCTCACATGATGGATATAAGGAAGAACTACTCTGGCAAATACTCTATACTCCAAAGCAGGAAAGGCAAACCCGAACGCTCACTTCTAGTCGAAACCTGTGAAAGTTGTAAGACTACACATGGAAAAAATTGGGAATAGCTGCTCTCTCAGTATTAACCAACAGAAATATAGTCTGTGCCACTCTCAGGCATTGCTTTGGCTTCCCACAACTCCATTGAAACCAATACTTTCACCACAGGAGTGATGACTTCCTGAAGGATTTTATCTAGTCTTAGTAGCTTGCAAAAAAAGCACAGTGCAAAGTGATAAACGTGCTATGTTTATCACAACAGTTGATATGAGATCCTTCTTCATAGGTTTCCATTTTGAACGTTTCAGTGAATCACTGACTGAATTATTCGATGCACTGCATTCACCATATCAAAGCAGTGCTTCCTGATGCATACATGCCCCTAGCAAATCCGTGATGACTGACATAAACTGAGCCAGCTCTTCTAGAGTTCTGAAGAACAGCAACATGTTGGTGTGTTTTCCTTAGGAAAGCACAGCAATCACAGAGGCAGAGGTATTACCTTCTAGTAGACCAATTAGAAGAGCTTGAAACCTAGAGCGATTTGGCACAAAAGCCCTTTTCCTCTTCCAACTATTCTAGCTGGTCTAAGATGGGCCTCCTGCAAACCTTTTCAAGTTCAAACCACTCAGTAAGAGTATAATCTGAAATTGAGGAGTAACTCAACAGATGCAGCAACACCCTCTTCTCCTTTCATGTTTCCCTTATGCCTGGTAATGCACATGCTCTTCCTTTGTGAGTAGGAAAATGTTTTGGTTGCCCATTCGAGATTTAAAAGGATATATTTTGTTCTGTGGCCACCAAGTATACAGGAATTGCGACAACTGAAAGAGGAATTTTAAGGCAAAGAATTTTAGGGGAAAAGCTAAAGCCAGGCATTAACCTAGGTTAAATATGCCCAACAGTTACATAGGGTTCATGTTTCTATGAGTAGCTACACTTTCCTCTCATGCTTCCTAACTATTTACAAGTACTATTTCAGCTATTAAAGACACTATTCAGGTATTATTAGACATATACCAATAGATGAATTACACCAAAATATGGAGTGATTCACAGAAGGACGTTACACTTTGAAGTTCAATAAAAAACAAACACAAGTTCTGTACTTTTCTTTCCCCCAGCTGGAGCCGCAGAGATTGTCCTTGGAGTTTATAATACAATCAGCATTAAAATGAAGACATTGCTCTCTGTTTTTCTGTACAATTAAGGGTACCTCTAGTGTAACATTATCTGCATGTGGCTAGATGCTCTGATACCAGTGTTTTACCTCAAATACAAACCTACGAAACATGTAACAATGATGTGAAGCAAACAAAAACAAGTCAATGCTTTTAGGTCGAAAGACTCTGAATCAAGAAGTCATCAAAATATTTATTTGGTTTGCCGATTTTTAACAATTTATTTATTTCTCTAACTTACAAGTAACCACTGACTTGCAGACAATGAGCTGAGCACCTGATTTCACTTGGAGTGAAAAAGGCACAAGCACTTTTGCTGACTTCACTGGGAGTCAGATCTAGTCTTTTAATTAGCTTTTATTCTTTGCCATTTTGATAATATGAATATGATCTTAAGCACTTGTTTTACTGGACTTCAACTGGAAAGCTTAAGAGGTTTAAATAATTCTCACAAATCCAATTCCTTTAATTGCATCAATTTAAATATACCACAGACTGTTCACGAGCTGAAAAAGAGAGTCTCAAAAGAATGACAGAAAAGCAGGAAATGAGGGATATAACATCACAATTTACAACTAAAACAATAATGCAGCCTCCCTCTTAATGTGAATGAGAAAAACACACGGGATTTTTATGCAGTAATGTCAATGATTGTGATACTTTGAAACACTTCTTTAAATCCTATTGTATAAAATCATTATACATAAAGTACAGAAAAGCTGCCATTATATCCCCCAACTCTTCTGAGCTGCAACTCAGCAATTACAGTGAAATAATCTATCCTAGGTTTAACTTTAAATTCGAGCTTCAGAAATGTATCTGCCCCTCCATATAAAGCTACGAAGAACTAACTTGATAACTTAGTTCCTAATAAGGTTTCTGATATGTTCAAATATTCTGCTTCTACCCAGGTTTTCTCTGCTATGTCAAAAGTGAATGGAGATATACAGTTACAAAATACAGATTACATGAAATATTCAGAATGATCAGAAGGATTTGAAGAGCCTCATATGGAGTAATAAATATGGGGCTAAAAGAGTGGGGGTTTTTAACCTGCAGACAACCTAAATGCAGCAATAGCTGACTTTTAACAATAGTACACAGAAGTCTGATAAGAAGCCTTCTTGTTAAAAATATATTTCTTCAAAATGGTTAGAGAAAAATAATTTTCTTTTTCATTTACAATTAAGTTGTACAGCTTATTTCTAGAGAGTGATGGCCAAGAACTTCGTGAAATTCGAACAGGCTGAGATAAAATGCTGGGGAGAAAAAATAATTTTCTCAAGTAAGGTATTTTCAGACCTGGCGAAGAACAGCCTTCAGTCATGAGCAAGTAGATAGCAGATTCACTAATGGACAGTTACATACTTTGCTAAAGCAGCCTAAGAGTTACTGCTAGAAACAGATTTTTTACTCAAACGTGATTTCATGGACTACGATCTTTTTCTGCCTCTGTCACAGGTTTCTTTCATCATTCTCCTGCCCCTCTACCTCAAGTTTTTCTGTTAGCAAAATAAAAATAATCTTAATGCTTCTAAGAGGGAAGCTGTAAGAACAATGACTGCCACTTTGCCACACACAATGCCTTGGGAAAGTTTATAATCACAGTATAAAAGAAGAAGTGCACCATGCAGGAAACTAAGGACACTTAATGGTAACAAGACAACTGCAAGTGTTGGGAGGCATCTCAGATCCTCCCATGCATATGAAGCCATTCTTCATACGGATGAACTCCTCTGTGCCAAGAATGGATCAATCAAGATATTTGCCATGTGAATTGAGTGCAGAAATAATATTGTTAAAAATATTCGTCATGTACAGGTTCTATGCTTTTCTGGATTCAATACTACAGATGTAACACTTCAGCTGCCCCGCTCCTTCCCCAGCCTCTTTATTTTTAAGTGTAATTGCAGTTCCAGCTTTAAGCTATCGTGGCCAATGGGCTCCATTTTTAAGGCTCTAGGAATCCTCTTCCAGAAAAGGCTACCACGTTTGGATAGGGCCTCTAACATTTCTGGTGGTTTTCATGAACCAGACATTTTGATGTAGGTAATGTTTGGACTTACAAATGAGACATCAGCTATTTCACGAGCCAGCTGTTTAGCCACAGGTGAAGAGGTTTGTGGGCAAAAAGCTCTCTTGGAAATCACACAGGTAAAGCAGTAAATCATGCCATAGGGGCTACGCTAAGGAGGAGAGGATGTGTGAGACAGACGTACCTCAGCCTTCTGTTTTACATGACACCAGCT
This sequence comes from Egretta garzetta, assembly GCF_000687185.1. NCBI lineage: Eukaryota > Metazoa > Chordata > Aves > Pelecaniformes > Ardeidae > Egretta > Egretta garzetta. The sequence continues at coordinate 5,086,550 of NW_009260435.1, read as the reverse complement.
CTCTGTTAACAACAGGGATTTGCAAGAGATCTTGATATTAGCTCTTTACTGCCGAGAGACCTTACTTAAAAGGAGTTCCTCTCTCTGGGAACAGATAACATCCAATTTGACAAACCAACATTCTATTACATATAACACTATACTACCTACACTATGTAAAGCTTTTTAGTTGAAATTATTTCATGTTCTTTAATAGGAGTTATTCAGTTGTAGAATGCTCATGACAGCATGATTCCTACTGTCCCAAACAGAGGCATGTAACCGAGCTAATAAGCCATGCAGCTCACAGAATCATAGAAACGTGGTTTGGGAAAGACCTTCAAGGTCATCGAGTCCAAACGTACCTGTCCACTACTTAATCATGTCTCAAGCACCTCGTCTACCCTTTCATGGCTCTTTCAAATCCTGATAGTTCTCAACTTCACATGGAGACAAAGTGCTTTCATAGCTTCATTCAGTGACATGTAAGGGCCCCATCAAAATTATCAATAATTGTTAGAAACCTGGGGCTGAATTGTCAATACCAGAACGAACTTTTGCAAATTAATTTCCTGCACTGTTTTGGTAAGATTGATTTATCACTTGTGGCACCCTCAGTCTCACTTTCTCTGAGATTTTCTGGTACTCTATCTCATGCTTCTTAATAAAGGAATGCAAAGACAAATGTGTTCTACAGATTTCTTAATAGCCATTAACCCTTTTCGTCAGCAAGCTTTTTAAAAGGTTAAGTGTGCATGAACTTCCTGCAAAGCAGGTACGCTTCATGTGGCAGCACAAGCAACATTTGTTTTGTGCTGCAGCTTAACTTTTTTACATGGCGAAAGAGCCTCATTTTTCCTCCTATTTTGAAGCCATTTCATCACTCACCATTTTAAAAAAAGAATGGGACATGTCACTTGAAATTTCCTCCTGAAAAATATTTATTGTGCATTGAATATTTATTCATTGTGCTTCTTCCCCCTCTTTAAGAGCGTATAATATAAAATAAATCTAGGAAAATCAGGTATGTTAAAGCAATCTGCCTATAAACACACTCAGAAAAGTTAAATCATGCCACCACTGGAAAAGTACCAAGTCAGTTATAGCAGAAATGAGACTATGCTAGTACTTACCCTGGTAGCATAGGCTTTGGACATGGAACTCAATTCAAGTAAGTACCATAGCTACGATGCATGGAATGATCTTTATGTGAATTATGTGAATTGTGTTCTGCTCTTTCTTCTGCCAGAGAGGAAAATTCTACTGTGTTACCAGAACACTGAAATGCTTTCATATGCAAATATGTCAGGCAACAGAATAGCCCCGAGGGTACTGGCAGAATCTGCAAGACACCAGACTCTGGCGAGCTGTTCATTAAAGGCGTGTTCCAATCAAGACAGCAAACTAAATGGATTCAAAGTTGTATCCATTCTCTTCCTTTCCGTTTCCTTTTTTAAATTCCTGATCAGTTCTAGTTTCCTCATCAGGAAATGCAAATGCAATGGTCAAAAACCAAAGAGCTTTCATAAGAACCTCTCGAGTTCAAAGACATGCTAATTAGTAAGGGTTGCTTGGGTCCACAGCACATTTTCAGGTCAAAGTGAAAACACTTCTTCTCTCTCCCCAGTCAGTAGCAGACCAGCATCATCCATTGAGGGATGCCGTTGGGATGAAAGTAGCTGATCTGACACAGGGTCTCTCCCCTTCCTCCAGGCACAGTAGTGGTAGGCTTATTCCCCTCTGCAGAGATACTGAGGGATACTTCCAAATCTGAAATCAACATAGCTACATACATTTCCTACACAGCTCTAAACTACGGCTCTTGGCAAGTTTCTTTCTGGCAACACAAAGGTTATGCTGTGTCATCTTCCTGACATAGCACGTTAGGCAAGAATGACCTTCAGACAAGGACAGGCTGGTTTTTGTCCTCAAACAGAACAGCTAGCCCCATTTGTCAGTGGGATGCTCAAAACATATCAGAGAGAGTCAAATTTTAAAACCAATGTATGTTAAAAAAACCAAACCAAACCACTACACAAAATCCCCAAGCCCCGCTAATTTGCAAGCAGGATAAATGAGGTACGTAAGAGAATGCTTTTCCCCAAAGCCATACAGGAAGAGAGGGAGCCGGGAGACAAGAGCCCTGCATCTGCTCTTCTGACAGAAGGAAGCACCTCTTTTTTCTTATACACACATGTCATAAAAAGTTACCTTGCCTGGGCAGAGACCCTGCTCTATGTTTGTAGAGAACCATTACTGAATGAGGTTTGTCTTGACATTGCCATTGTACCACCTCTTCCCACCACTCAGAAAATCCCACCCTCATGGTCTGCAGACAAACACCGCCATGCATCTGTGCAAGGCCCAAGGTGCAAAAAAGGTAGAAGGCATCTGAAGGAGCACGTATGCAAGTGCGATCTGCGCATGACCAAGGGACCCCAGCCCCTATAAAAGGACTGCGTGTGCTCCAGTAGGGGGGCGCTTTCCTGTTTTCATCCCTCCCCTTCGGTCCTCTTGGAATACACCCCGATGAAGCCAGCGTCGCTTAAAGTGCTGGAACATCGCTGGACCTGGGGCGGTGCTAGCTAGTACTCTGGTCTTTCACCCCATCCTCCCTGACGTAAACCTGCTCTCTTTCTTTGTCTCCTTTTCTCTTGCCCATCCTTTTCTTTTTTCTCAGTTTTTCCCTTTTGCACTTCCCCATTTACACCCCTTGGTTGCCTCCTCACATGGTTTCCTTCTCCCTCCACGTCAAAAATAAAGTTGAAAGGTTGTATGACATCTGATTGGATTTAGCATCTTAATCTCATCCTTGAGATCGTATCGAAACCTCCCCAATATTGTATCAGGACAAAGTTATTTAAATGATCTAGCAGCTTACTTCCACAGAAAAGTCTTCTCAAATAGTTGTAACTACTAAACATCTGCTGGAGGTGTTTCTCACGCCAAACAAATGTCACATCAAGAAGGTCACTCACATTGTGCTAACACTTTAATAAGTCATTCTTTGTTTGGCTTGATGCTCTAACATTTAGAGATGGTTTGAAGTTCTCTACATTATTAGCAAGCAGTTTGTTCAGAACTATAGAGTGAAGGTTATATTGAAAGTGTCCTTCTTTCAGATGAAGTTCATGTGCAGTACTCCAAAGCAATCTAAGAAGCTCAGTCCTCATTAATCTGTTTTGAGTCTGAAAATACAGTATCAAAAGGCTTTGCTCCCTTGCCTGTGCTGCTTAATTTATCTCTCTGTCTGTCTCCACTTCCCTCCTACCCATTTTGTCTTTGTAGCCATAATAGAGAGCTTTTTAATATGTCTGTATTTGGGTAACAAGCAGAACAAAGTTACCCGTATTTCACATTCCAACTGTCTTGTAAATTCTTCCTGTTACACTCTGTTCTTCACTCCTTTACATTATGCATCAAAACAAGGAAAATAAAGATCACAAGTACAGGTCTGAAACTTGCACACTGTTTCTATAGCAAGACTAATCCCTGCTTATAGAAATTACTCACTATTAAGACAATGCAAATGATGTGTCACGTAGAGAGCAATGTGACTCTCCATGTTGGAGAGGTGGCTGTGTTTGCAGACAGACTTTGAAATTCAGCTCTGGGACTGCACTGGGTATTTTGAGAAGGGTATGGGTCAGTACACCAGAGAAATAGGAAATAGAGAGCAAGACAGATCGCTTTCTAGTAAGGAGTTGGAGAGCAAAATTGCAGATTCATCCAGCCTTGTGGATAAAACTAGCAGAATTTAGCTAATCCTCATACACAGGAGCAGTGCTGTTGCTCAGTCAGCCATTCTGGGGTGAATCTGGATCATTTGGGTTCTAAGGCTGTTATGATGGCTTTACATTTCACTGAGCAGACTACTACAGGTTTAACTCAGAAAGACACTGAACTCTTAAATGTGGATTCCAAGTTCACTGGTCAGAAGAAAACAGTGGACAGTTCAAACTCCTGTGGATATCACCACTTAGCAAGTATCAGGACAAAAGTTAGTTTTTCTAGTAAGGGATATATAGAAGACACCATTTCCACACACTTTGGGAAGAGTTAGAGAAACACACTTCTGGGAATTACAAATAGTCTTTATGCCACTCCCCTATCCTACCTTAGATAAAGAAAACTTAAAATCAGCTAATCTTTTACATGTCTGAAATTAAATTTGTGTTTTACTATACTATCCTAATATACTCATTGTTTTGTTCAAAAATTCTTCAAACTAAAACTTCATATCTTTATTATTTTTTAATCAGTGGATTACTGCATTTTGTAGTTCACTGCTTTGAAAATATACATTTTTATTTAGCTTTTATGGTCAGAGCACAACACCAGAAGAGTTCTTATAAGGGACAGAGCAAAAGGCAAATCACTGAAGAGAAAGATCACTTCTTGAGTTTCACCTGTGTATTAGAGCTTTCAAGCAAAATATTGCAATTCTTATAAATGTAATCAGGATTCAGGTGATAATAATACAGTATAATTGTATAAGAGTAAGGCACAGAATAGGAAGAATAGCCTTAAATTTATGTTGATTGATAACATGGCTTCTTACCACCATTGAAAACTGCCTCTGCCCCACTTACATATTATTTTTACAGTTAGACAGCTACATTTGTGTCTTCCTGAGAATTCACTCTTGAATAGTTGTTTTTCCTTCCTCACGTCTTGCCTTGAAATTGATTTGAACATGGTGGGAGGACGCAAGAGGAATTCTTGCAGCAGAGATAACTGATCATGAGGCAACTGCACCTAGTCCAAAGACTCATGTTGCACAGCATCCGGCTTTTATCACTGACCAAAAGCAAGTCCCTGAGGGAGAGTATAAATACAGAACAGGCACACATGATGCTTCTTTTGAGCCCTCTTACAGCACCTGAGTCCCCAGCTATTTGCAGCTTAGAGATTTCCTGAGTTAGAGCGGTTTCCGTATTTGACAACCTTCCAATGATTTCTCTTCCACAAACTTGTGCAGCCTCCTGTACAACAGCTCTGCTGGAGTTATGGATAACTGTTTCACAAATGAATACAAAGCAATTTTCAAGCCAGAAATCTATGGAAAGAAGGGAGGCATGGCCTCAAGAGTAGATGAAAGACTTATAGCCTCACCAAGGAACTTGGGGGGACGAAAGTGATTACCCTGCTGAAATATCTGGGTGATCAACAGTGAATATCGAGCAGCGAGGCTGTGTGGGCCCACCACTAGCAACTTTTTCTATTATGGAATATGTGCAAGGAAAGAGTCAAAGCTACATCTTCTGTAGCCAGGGAAAACAGCCTTACAAATCAGAAACAAGTCTCAAATTTTCAGACCTGAATAAGGCATTCTGATGCACATAGTCACACCTGGCAGAGGTTCTTCACTTGGGAGAAAAGGCATCCAAGCAAGAATGGACAAACCAGCAAGTGAGCCTGCAGATTCCACAGCTGTGGAGTTCCAAACACTTGCAGAACATCTGTTGTCCAGACCTTCAGCAAGCCTGCTTTTTGAACAGGTCCCGGATTATTTTACTAACATGCAGATGCCCAA
>NW_009260435.1:5075487-5080999 GCF_000687185.1 Egretta garzetta | reverse complement strand
TCATGCCCACAGAAAGGGAACCAGCTTGAAACTCCAGAAAGGGGTTATAATATCCCATATATAAGATGTCAATTAACCCTATCCACATTCAAATGTCCAAAGAGTTAGTCCTGATTTCTGGTTTTGACACAGTTGAAGTTTAGTTGATATAATTCAGAGGGTTTGGTTTTTAAATCTTTCTGCAACATCTGACGTCTTTAATGACTCTCAGTAGTACTGCTGTATTTCACATATGTTAACACTTTTTTATTTCAAAACTGATACATACTTTTAAGCTACTACTTAAAAGATTAAACATTATTGGCAGTAAATTCCAGGGCATTTTTTCCAGTTTTTTTGTTCTGTCAGCCATAAAAAAATTGTAAATTATAGAGATATATGTAGGGATCACCGTTGGCTATATAGGTTCTCACATGAGCTCACAAAGACTGTAGCATCTTATGGTAACAGCACCACAGGGCCACATACTGTTCTAGAAGACATGTATCAATGTGATGTCTAAGTTAATCTGCCCTTTATGCCAAACTCCTACTGACATTGAAGAGTTCTGCATACACAGAAAGAGTAGCTAGAATATAATACAAAAATAAAGTGGCAGCATCAACTGAAGTTCCTTGTTCTCCCGAGTTTGTCAAGGCTTTGTTACTTGGCAGCTTTTCATACAATATTTATTATGGCTGCAATTTTTCCCCATTAACATGTTTTAATCTGGGAAAAATGTCACTTTTTTCTATTTTAAAATATACAAAGTCTGACATTTTTTGTGAACTCATCTTTAGTAGATTGCTTTTTGTTCTAACCTCGGAGGAATGGGGAAAATATGCTTCTCCTATCTTCTTATTTCTTTTTCCTTTGAAGTCTATATATTGCCTGTGTTTTTGGGTTTGTGTGGTATACAGCTTCTCACAATAGAGGGGAAGTCATAGGTAGTGTTCAGACCTTAAGCTATTATTGCTCAAACTACAAGTGGATAGAAAACTTCTTTGCTAATATCAAAGATAGAACAGGTCATATATCAAAGAAATCGGTCAGAGCTGACTCCTTGGGCAGCCTAGATTCTCTCTGGTGCATCAGCATTTCAAATTAGCAGGTGCACATGTGCAGTGTATACAACAAATTGGATAATCTACTGCTTGATAGCTCAAAAACATTAGCATTCAGTCAGGTGGTACTTTATCACTTACTCCACTACAGATAATGTACGTTGCAAGCAACATGGGAAAAACAATCCAGACACATCATAAGAATTCTCTCAGAACTCATTAAAATGCAGTTTCTCCAAGGTAGTATTTCTTTTTCCTTTTTTTTTAAATAGTCAACTCATATAAACTGAAATTTATATCTGCCCATCTTGAGTTCATTGCCACGCATAAGAAGTGAAAGCATAATTTTCATCCTTCTACATGAACTGAATTGTTGTTGTTATCCGGTCTTCCAGATGTGAAAATCTGTCATCTCTGTCAGTGTTGGTGTATCTAAATTTGTATTTCAGCAGCCTGACTTACAGGTCTGAAACCATGCTGTGCATCTAAAAGGAAAAGGTAATTTCTTTCCCTCCTACAAGGAATATCCCATTGTTATGATCCAATTTTCCTTTCAGAATTTGTCACTATTATTTTTTAAATAGGTATGTAATGCATCTAATATCCTTCATAGCCTTGAATTCCTTACTTAATCTGTATTCTTAAAGTTCAGAAATAGCAGTTCTCCATTTAAGGAGCTGGGGAGATCGTTCATGAGATAAATTTTTCTCTATGTAAACAGGATAGTTTCCCAAATTATTTTAAAGGTAACATTTACATTCACATCACAAACATTCCATGTGAGAATGTTGTTATGCATAAATGGAAAGTATTGCAAAATAAGTATGGCAAGTTCTGATTTCAATGTCTTTAGAGTGAAAGAATATTTACCTACATTTAATGTCTTGATGAATCTGTAAGATAGAGGTCTTTTGCCATTAGTAGATCAGATTCAACAGTATATGTACTGTTTTCAGCATCTTTTCCCCACCAAAAGTTGTTTAATCACAGCAAAAACTCCTTCACTGAGCTGCTTATCCATGGTAATTAGTAAGCAAATTCAACTTAATATGTATTTTTGAAGTTACATAACTCTCCCAATGGCTTACCTAGAGATCTGAACAAAAGTGATGCTTTCCCTGTGTTATGGAAAGCAGAAGACATCCCTGACAGAGTACGGAGTGCCTCACAAGACAATGTCCAAGTACTTCAAGTCGTATATCCATAACCTAACTCTGGATGCTGATTATGTTACAACAAGTCAAGCCACTTCCATGTAGCACATCTTTCCCTGTTAGCGCCCATGGCCTTTCCCCCAAAGCAGCGTGTCAGCAGCTGCATGCAAAACAGCTGAGAGACATAATTAAAAATACATAGAAATCTCTCTGCTGATGGCATGCTGAGAATTAGTCAACAATTCTGCTAGTACAAGCTCTGTCCCATGTTCAGCTGTCAGCCAGACTGAACAGGGGTCTGGACACTATAAGCAGTCTCACTGTTTGGTCACCAAAGCTTTACCCCGTAATATTTTCTATCCCCATGAAGTTCAGTGTCAGCCTCCAGCTGGCAGAATAGTCAACATTAACAGGCAATGCTTGTCTTCAATCACTGAGCATAAAATCACAGAATCACAGAATCACAATCACAGAATGTTTTGGGTTGGAAGGGACCCCTAGAGGTCATCTAGTCCAACCCCCCTGCAGTGAACAGGGACACCGCTAACTAGATCATAGAATCATAGAATCAATTTGGTTGGAAAAGACCTTTAAGATCATAGAGTCCAACCTTTAGCCTAACCCTGCCATCCCACAACTAAACCATGTCCCTAAGCACCTCATCTATCCTTCTTTTAAATACCTCCAGGGATGAGGACTCTACCACCTCCCTGGGCATCTGTTACCAGGGAGAAGAGGCCGACCCCCACCTCCCTACAGCCTCCTTTCAGGTAGTTGTAGAGGGCGATCAGGTCTCCCCTCAGCCTCCTCTTCTCCAGACTAAATAACCCCAGTTCCCTCAGCCGCTCCTGATACGACTTGTGTTCCAGACCCCTCACTAGCTTGGTTGCTCTCCTCTGGACATGTTCCAGCAGGTTGCTCAGAGCCCCATCCAACCTGGCCTTGAATGTTGCCAGGGATGGGGCCTCCACTACCTCTCTGGGCAACCTGTTCCAGTGTTTCACCACCCTCCCTGTAAAGAATTCCTTCCTTATATCTAGTCTAAACCTACCCTGCTTCAGTTTAAAACCATTACCCCTTGTCCTGTCACAGCTGGCCCTACTAAAAAGATTTTCCCCATCTTTTCTATAGGCCCCCTTTAGGTACTGAAAGGCCATAATCAGGTCTCCCCTCAGCCTTCTTTTTTCCAGGCTGAACAAGCCCAACTCCCTCAGCCTGCCCTCATAGGAGAGGTGCTCCAGCCCTCGGATCATTTGCATATCTGCCCCATGAGACGAGCAGGAAGAGATTGAGACACACATTGATTCCAGTTTCAGGTAAGAGATTACATTTCAGTACCGAATGTTGTTTTTGAGCTTTATATCTCTTTACCAGGAAGGATGAGAATTGGTAGAAATTATCACTACTGGGAGTTTGTTTCTGGGGAATTTAACAGCTACCTATGAATGTCTGCTAAAATCATTTTAACTGGAGAAAGGTTAAACTTGTTAAGCAAGCAAAGAAGGATCAGGATTTTGTGGATCAGGAAAGAATTGGAGGAATCTTTCCCTTTTTCAGACCACCTTGCTTTGATCTTAGCTACTCCCCTCTTACATTTTAGTCCCAGAAATAGCTGTGTCAATGTCAGTTGATTTCTTTCCAGTGCCAAGTTCTCCTTTATTCTATTTCTGATTTTTTTTCACACTTTCTACATCATCAGCTCCATATAAGAAACACCAGTGGAAATGTTTTCCCCTTTTAGGCAGTTCCTATTCACAGAGGATAGAGAAGTTAATGCTATTTTACACCAGTACTGGTAGACTCATGCTCAACAGCTCTCCTCGGGCTAACAACAACATGCCAGTTAGATAAAATCTAAATAAATTTCACTTCACATTTGTGCCAATATAGACATAAAAGCCTTTACATGAAGGCCCAAAATATTTCTTTTTACAACCATCAAATTCCTAAGAACAGCCCTGTGCCACCCTGTGCCACCTAGTGGCAGAGGACTTGCCTGGTGTTTAAAACAAATTTCCCAGATGTCCTGCTGTTGGGCTGGGAGGGTTGGTTCTGGGTGTCCCCTCTCCAGCCCCTGTATTATTTCTCTATGTAAAGCATGAGCTCAGATAGAATAGGGCTACCTCCAAGGATACCTGTCTACAGAATGTCTCACAGCAACTTGTTCTGGATGCTCTTGAAATGAAGACAGACATTAGTTTAATTTAATAAATGGAAACCTAGTTCTTGATAGATTTACAAATTATAAGTTCCTGAAGCTTCAGCAATTCACAAAGGAATGAAGAGCTAATGCCTACTACTACTTTTTTGGGAAGTGTGTAATTTGCGTGGATTAACTTATGATTCTATATTTCATGGTGTGTATATATGTATGTGTTGCAAAGTTTGCAATTCAGCAAAGTCTTTGCAAATTGAAGGATTTCTGTTTGAGACGCAGTGAGAGTATTTTAAAGACATATGCCAAACACGTTTCCTAACTCTGGAGTGTTTTTGTCTACGGAAAGCAAAGAAAATGAATTGGCAACCTTCATTCATAGCGGATAGTCCTTCACTCGATAAGGAGTCATCGTAAGTTATTTGCATTAGACTCAAAGGCCGTAATTGAAGCACCATTCCATTGTGCAGGATAAACATTGTACAACTCTGCTGATTTGAGTACCACATAGCACATCACGTTTTTTAGTGCCACACTAATTTGATTTCTTCTTAGTCTGATATTAACACTTTAAAAATGTCAGTTTCTGTCATTTTAAGACCTGACACAAAAGGTTTAACTGTTCCTCAAAAGAAAGCCAAACAAGCAAAATTACAAACTTGAAGTCTATATTTATTGTGTGATTTCATAAGATAAATATAAGAGAAATATTTGTTTCCAGCTGCTGACATGCTAGCAGAGCATGTGTAAATACTGGTATAAAATCCAATGTTGATGGAATACACTTCATCCTGACTTTGAGCAAAGATACCACCAAAGTATAGAGTTCACGTCCAGAATATTCTTCTGCCTTAAAAACAAACGTGAGTTATAAGACATGTTTAGGATGAAACTAACTAATCCGGTGCTGTTTAATGTTTTCATCAATGACTTAGACAGCGAGATCGAGTGCACCCTCAGCAAGTTCACGGATGACACCAAGCTGAGTGGTGCGGTTGACACACCAGAAGGATGGGATGTCATCCAGAGAGACCTGGACAGGCTGGAGAGGTGGGCCTGTGTGAACCTCATGAGGTTCAACAAGGCCAAGTGCAAGGTCCTGCACCTGGGTCGGGGTAACCCCTGGTATCAGTACAGGCTGGGGGAAGAAAGGATCGAGA
>NW_009260435.1:5070951-5075120 GCF_000687185.1 Egretta garzetta | reverse complement strand
AAGGCCAGGTTGGATGGGGCTCTGAGCAACCTGATCTAGTTAGCGGTGTCCCTGCTCACTGCAGGGGGGTTGGACTAGATGACCTCTAGGGGTCCCTTCCAACCCCAAACATTCTATGATTCTAAACTAACTTCTGGAGCTGAAAAGTCCTGTTTTCCCTCCAGAAGAGAACTTAGTTCCTCCCTCCAAAGAAACAGCTGCCACATGCTAAACCATCAGGTTTCAGGACAGTTAAGATGTAACAACTAGATTTCAGCTGGTCTTTAGCTCTGCTATTGATACAACATGATTCTGTTTACGAGTCAGCTCCCTCAGTCATGAAATGGGCTCTCTTACAATGATTTAGGGTTAAGGCAGATCATCTTATTTGCAGACACTAATAGTTCCTAAACATCCATCAAGACACTGTAACTGACAAATTGTGCATCCTTGGTGTGCAGCACAGCCTGCAGAAGCCTGATTTCAGGCTGAAAAATAAGACTAACTACTTCCTTTTGTTTCAGACTAGGAGTGGCCATGCAGGCAGACACCACTAAGCAACTGGTGGGTAACCATTTTTCATATTGCAGCAACAGAAGTCCTTCTCTGATTCCTTCCACTGGGTGGACTTCATTCACACCCATACAAGTGAGACCAGCATAGAGCTGTGCACAACACTTCCTCTGGAATCACTACATGAAGAGAAAAAAAAGCTGAATGACACTGGAGAATAGTATCTTAAGAAGCGCTTGGATCTTGCTGACTCTAAATCTGGGAATTAGGCAGATGATTTTTGAGCAGGGCTACAGCTGCTACAAAACAACAGATGTTTAGGCTATAGCTCACAATAGGCTGTCTTTGGTGACAGCTCTCCCTAGTGACACTATTTCCTTATGTTTCCTCCACACTACCCTTATCTTTTACTCTTCTTCCACCTTTACTTGTGCCAGCACAGGCACTTAGCTCACTGAACCAAGGAACTGATCTGGCTTAAATAAAATCTGGTCAACAGCAAAGAGGGACCACTGAGGAGGCAACACATAAAAGAGCACGAGAAGGAATACCCTCAAGTAGTGTTGCGAACAAAGGTATGCTGTCCTTGAGACTTCCACCTTTCTGAATCAGAGCAGAATTTGAGACAAATCTTTCTGTGCCTGCTTAAGATTTGGACATCAAAGTAGAGCTTGATGTAATAGAGCACCAGCAATGGAACAGACGTGGTATCTGAAGACAAATCAGGAGAAAAAAACCCAAACAACCAAACTTGCCAAGACTACCAGGAAGCAATGAAGGCTTCAGGAGCTTGATCAAGGGGGACCCCAAAATTGTAAAGGGCGACTCTTTCTCCTCATTTAAGATCTAGACCACGCTGAGGGGGCTGGACAAGCTACTGCCACATGTGGCCAAACCAGGTGGTGAAACCAGGGATACAGGGCTTGCAGTTTATCTCTGAGAATGTGATCCAGTTATGGGTCACTTACACCAAAAGCAGAACAGGATATAACCTAATTACAAAGATGATGATAGATTATGGGGAAAAGTGAGTGAAAATATCATACAGGAGGAAAAAAGTCTACAAACCTGAAAGAGTACACACAACACCAGAAAGCCAAAATGAAGTGACTAGATGGGCTCCTCACACCCAACTACCTACCACAGCATTTATTCCCCAAATGAATAAATTCAGTTAACCAGGCCAAGTAAGGTGACTTGCAACAAGGCTATCATCTTGTACTACCCAAGACTGTCACAGACCTGTTCAATATATACATAGACTCAAATACAATTCAAACGGCGTAATATGATAAGAAGAGCCCAAACCAAAAATCAGAGTTATTGAAACAGAAAACCCAACCTATCACTATGACTGCCTCAATACAGAAACCCAAGAAACTCCTACCCTAGTGTCAGGTATTGCTTTCTGCCTCTTTCTTGTATTACCCATAGGAAGAAAGGAGGAAGAAAGGAGGTCAGAAAGCAATAGTCTCCAAAGATGGACAGTTTACAAATGATGATGTTCTGGCATTTCATTAGCTCTGTGTGGGATGCTAGTATCAAATTTCTTTCTTATCAGTCACATAGCTTTACTGAGCTGAACTATGTAGTGTTTGCCTGTGGAACCAACTATGTCCATTCAGGTCCAGAGTTTCAAAAAAATGTTCTAGTCATTTATGCGAAAATACTTCCAAGGAAAACAGCCGAGGGGGTGGTGGTGTAGAAAATGGCAGTTATTTATCTCTACTATCTATTTATTAGGGCATTACTTTAAAACAACTGCAAGTCACAGTAGTAGCTAATGTCACCGAACAGGACTATCTCCCAAAACAGTACCCATTTTGTATTTGCCCTGCACAGCCCTTGGCAGTCCAGTAACTCAGTAATGTACTGTGCATGTGAATGGCACAGAGGGAGCAGACAGGGGCATACGTGGACCTGTGGTGAGGGGAATGGAGAGCCTTCCTGCTCTGCAAATACCACATTGTCTTTATTTGTACAGACTTGCTCAGTGCCAGTAATTTATTGAGTTCCTTTCTGGAAGGAGGAGGCAGAAGATACGGGGAGACTTCAGACATTAGCTCGCTTTATACCTCACTAACTCCACCACATGGCTGGAAACTAAAGAATATTGCATGAATCTTGGGACTGAATGTAGGCTGTGGATTTGAGCAGTGCAAAAATAGGGACTCATTATGTCATAGCTAAAAGACAACACGTCATATAACACTAGGAGAGTCACTGTGTCTCTTCACCATCCAGGATATTAGATAATCTCAAGCCTATTCCAATGCACTTTTAGAGCAGATATAGTCACACCATCAGATGCCTCACACATACATTTTTAAATAAATGCACAAACAGATGAAATCTGACTGTAACAAGCTACATATATTCAGACATCACATAAATATCAGCTGTTATTTTCTTATAAATGCAATTGCCAACATGTAATAAATAAAAGAACAAACCAACACTCTACCCTGCCAGGCAAGAAACAGCCAAGACAAGAACTCATCACTACAGTTTTATCCTGCTGCCACTGCCGAGCTTCACTCAAAATTTGCCAGGCATAAGTTTCAGGTTTAAAATAGCAGAGACTGCAAACTGGAATTTCAGGCAAAGCCAAGAACCTTTCATTCTTGCAAGCTAACTGCACCAAATTTGAAGTACTCACATAGGGCAGAGTTTTGGTGTTCTTTTAAAGAGATTTTCAGTTTTCAGTCTAAAAATAAAAGATTAAGTTTGGTGTTTTTGTTTTTTTTTTAACATTGGATGGAATCTGGTTTTCAGCTTTTTTGTTCCCTGTGGTTACATGTACACAACATGAAATTCTCCTAGTGTTCCTTGACCAGAAAAAAAAGATAGCATCATTCCTTACAGTCAAGTACCTAGTTGAAAACCCAGATCCAGCCTCCAAAAGGTAGCTGCAAATGTGAGCAATCCCTAGAAAGAAATTCCAACTGTCAAGTTAACTTGGCTCCTAGATGGAGGATTATTAGAAAACAGAGCTATCCTGTGATTCTCCCTTCTGCAAAACAGAAAGAAGGGCTGAGTCAGGGGGAAGTCTATGAAAACCAGTTGTTGCGTTGTTTAAAAATCAGAGTTCTTAGGCTATTAGTGGCTGATCACTTGAAGGAAGTATGCAGCTGTTTTGATTAATGATGAATTTTAAATATTTATGATGGATTAAGTAAGTATCTGGAAATGATTGGGGGTACTGCTCTTTGTCATATGCTTCTCACCAGGTCTCTACTGAAAATGAGATAATATCACAAAAGGTTTTAATTCCAGGATAAAAATATTTTAAGAAATTCTAGAGACAGAAATGGGGGGGGGACTGGAAATCTACATAGTTAAAAGCTGATTCAAGACTATTTTCAAAATATTTTGAAATGAGCCTGGAAATGATTGGGGGTACTGCTCTTTGTCATATGCTTCTCACCAGGTCTCTACTGAAAATGAGATAATATCACAAAAGGTTTTAATTCCAGGATAAAAATATTTTAAGAAATTCTAGAGACAGAAATGGGGGGGGGACTGGAAATCTACATAGTTAAAAGCTGATTCAAGACTATTTTCAAAATATTTTGAAATGAGCTTTTTTTTTTTTCTTAAAAACAATTTTCTGGTGACTTGCTATTTAAAGTACTCTTAAATCACAACTTTTCAAATGCATTTTAGCATCCAGCAGG
>NW_009260435.1:5067837-5070908 GCF_000687185.1 Egretta garzetta | reverse complement strand
CACCTGTGTTCCATCTGAAGTGTTTCAGGCAAAGATAAACAAAAACCAGGTGATACGAGTAACCACTACAGTACCTGCAAAGAAGTGATGGCCAGACTGCCTCTGATTAAATTGTTAAAGCTGCTGATTGCTTATTCAGGCTGATTGATACCTTAGATATGGACCTCACTAGAGGGCAGGGCTTGGGGATCTAGAATTTTCAGTCTTCCTTCTTCAGCAAGGAGGACAGGGGAGGGGAAGATCCCAAGCAGACCAACTCCATATTCCTCCTCTCCATTCCCTTTTCTCCCAAGGTAGGATAGCAGCAGAGGCAAAAATAGTGTCCTCATCTTCTCTCCTTTTGAGCTGCCATAAAGGAACACATGCACTGAAAATATTTAATCTTCCATCCAGCATTTTGGAGAATTTTATACTGCCACAAAGTTTATTTTTAGGACAGCTGCTGGCTTAAAGAAGATCCCCTGGGAAGATCCTGTCACCTGGTAGATTTGGGCATGGGAAGAGGTCATAGCTTCCCTAAGGACCATACCGTACAACAAGATAGTTAATGCAGTTCAGAGCTCCGTTTGTGTCTCCTGCTGGCAGAGAAGCACAGTGTGAATGGTTCTAAAACAGCCACACTAGACAAATAAAAAGAAAACAAAAGAAGCCCAGAGAAAGCCGACTGCTCACCAAGACCTAGGGACTTATACCTGGAGGTGAGAATTAACAGTGACACATCAGCAGTGGAAAACACTGTTGGGTGCTGTGGCATTGTATCCCTGCTAGTTAAAGCACTTTAAATACGTTGCAGTCTTTACATTAAATGATGCTCTTGCATCCAAGATTCTTAGAAGTCTGATTAGGTTGATGCAGATGTGAAAGATTAAAAAAAAAAACAAAAACAAACCAAAAACCCAAGAACTGGCTATGTATGAGAAATAGATTCATAAAGGATATAAAATACCTGTACCTCATTTTTTTAATACTACTTTTGGAAAAATCCTACAAATGTGTAAGACTTCCACAGAAAATGCTATATATAATCTACATGCCTTTACTGCTAGTATAATGTGAGGAAATTACATTTTTTTTAAATTAAAAAAATACAAGAGCCCATGATTTTTCATGATCCTTTGTGCTTTGTTAAGTAGTTATGAAGTAACATAAAGAACTAGTGTGTAGCTCTCTGTAGCAATATTTTCATATAAAAGGAACATATTTTGAGCCAGTCTCTAAAGACACATCTCTAGTTGTCTTGATGGGCAGGTATATTGCAGATGATAGTAACGTACATTATTGATCCATAGCAAAACCTTTGTGAATGGATTTAAATTCCAAGGTGGTTTGACCATACCTTTTTTATTTGAGACATCTTCATCACCAGGGCTGAAATTGTTTATCATATACTTCAGCCTAAGGCAAAATTTTAGACCTGAGCTAGGACCCATTAAAACACACGTTCATAAGGCAGCTCTGGACACAAGAAGGAATAATATGCCACTACAGCCAGCGTATTTCTCTGCTCACAATGATGACAACTAAAATCCTTCAGATATTCATCAGCTCCTGATGCTTACTTTTTGAACAGTCTCGATAATTACTTCCTTTACTTGGCAATATTCAGAAATTATTTTCTGCTGCCACAACAAATACTTAGGATGAAAATATTCTCCCATCAGTAAGTTTCTGTGTGGTATTAAGACTGGGATTGTATTTATATTTAGGTTTCACCCAAGAGAAAAAGATTCTTGTATAATTCAGTACTACACTTAGAGAGAAAAAAAACCTCTAGGCCACAATATGTATTTAATATTCAGAATTAAGTCAGTTTATTATGCATCAACTGGTAGGTCAAACTCAGCTTTGTGTGCTGTAATTTATAATACAGCTTTATGCCCAAAGCAATACGGAAGCCCTGAAGCAACACTGTGAATTATTACAACTGAATCTGAACACCACCTACCAAAATGTATATGATTTCTTATACTTCTATTGCATGCAGGCTATAAACACGATGTCAGATAGCTCTATGTTGCAAGAACATCTAAATAAAATATCAGTTTCATGACCAGCGTGAGCATTTGGCAGTCTACTTCTTGCAGTCTTAGTGGTAGTCCAGCTGCTTCAGCTGATTTAACTAATTCAGTAAAAGTAATATAAGGAGCTTCATAACTTTCTAAGAACTAACAGATTTTTCTTCCCTAACAGCATAGAGAATAAAACTGCACAGCAATTAGGTAACACTACAGTTTTGCCCAGGCTCAAACTTCGTATTTCTATTTTATATTTTGTGATCTGCATGGGCAAGGCATGAAGCAATATGTTCCTCAAAATCCTCAGGAGCTAAAGCTGAACTACCCTACTCCCCTTCTGCTTCCACACATGGGCTCCCTCCAGCTCCAAAGCAAACAGGCAGCCCATTGTCTAGGGGCAAAGCCAGGCTGCCTTTGCAGCGCCATCACTATGGAGGGTTTGCTTCCGAGTGCTTTAAACTGTCCTGAACGTGGTAAAGCAAAACACTGGAAGTGGATATCACTGAAGCAGTCAAACCAGTTACAGTCTCTTTAAATGCTGGGGAAATGAAGTCCTTGCCTCATATTTACCCAGACAGTAGTCTAGAAACAGGATAAGGTGACTGTAAAATATACAGCACCTTTGCCACCCCTGAAAAGTGGACATGTTTTTATCTCAATACTAGGAAAAATTTCTTCACCAAAAGGGTTGTCAAGCATTGGAACAGGCTGGGCTGCCCAGGGAAGTGGTTGAGTCACCACCCCTGGAGGTATTTAAAAGACATCTAGCTGTGATGCTTAGGGACATGGTTTAGTGGTGGACTTGGCAGTGCTAAGTTAATAGCTGGACTTGATGGTCTTAAAGGCCTTTTCCAACCTAAAGAATTCTATGAGTCTATGATTCTAAGATTTGGGATCATTAGCCAAATGTGCATCAGAAGTAGCCCTCTGAAGAGTATTTTCAGCCATGATGAGTCAAGATGGAACAAAGTTTCCATATCAAAAATGTTAAGTTTTATTCTTCCTTACTCTCCTTCCGTCACTGAGAGCTCTACCCACAACGGGTGCAATAGCAGT
>NW_009260435.1:5028237-5067812 GCF_000687185.1 Egretta garzetta | reverse complement strand
TATGTGGCCCTGTGAAGAAATACATTTTTTAAAAAATAACAAAACTCTATAAACAAACCCCATCAGCATTGGCTAATTAATTCGGAGTATTTTGATGCTGCTTCTCACCATAGCACAGCACATCTCTCTGAACTCACAAAGAGCCTTATTTAGACATTCCTTGGAGCAGTTTTTCACTGACGTATCCCTATGACTTCATTATAATGGATTTACACATCCTCCTGACTTACACCTCTTTGAGAGATCAGAACTAGTCCCAAGATGTTTAAACCTCACCTAAATTAGTTCCCAACGTGAAAGAATCTGCAAATAAACTAATTAGAGATTAATTGGCTAATACATATAGATAAGTTAATTAGGGATTAATTACTGTTTATATAGTATGGTCCTTAGAAGATGTAAATTGCTTTTAAAGCACTAAGTATTATACGTCAATTTCTATGGCTGGCTGACAGGTCTGAGTCTTTGTACTTGCTGTTGTATCTACCAGCTTACACATCTCCACACAATTCCTTCTGTATAGTTTGTAATTATCAATTTGATCTCATCTTGTGGAAGAATTAAGTAGAGAAAAAAACAACAAAAAAAATAAATCGTGGTGCACTATTGAAATGCATACACCTCCAGAGAGGAAAAAGAAATGTTCTTTTCTGTTGTGCAGAAAGGGTGACTTAAATCTGGGAAGTCATGCTGAGCTCCAGGTGGGGTGGTTTCACAAATCCCCATGTGACCCTGGAGCAAATGAGGTGTCTCCAGAATTTGGATCCAGATGCTTCTTCATAAGCTCTTCTCCTTTAACCCATCAACCTTTCTGTCATATAGGCAGGACACACAGGAACATACGTAAGCAAAATTGTGCCAGTACAACTTAGTAACAGGAACTGCCTTCCTATTCTATCTACCTCTAACTTCCTACCTGGTTTAAACTGATAAAAATTTTACTTTCCCAGATCAATCTAACTCCACCCAGGAGCTGCTGTAATTCTTCAAAGACTGTATTCTATGGCCTATGGAAAATTTTTGATGTTGTTAACATACTTCTATTTATGAAATATATTGCAAACTTTCTTTTAGAAGAGTTTTCAATCCCAAGCATTTATATTCCTACATATTTTCCCCAGTTCTGAGCTGGTTACTAATTCTAAGGTGTTCATCAGTGAATGGGGGGCTATAACTGAGTCTTGAGTTAGCCCCAGAGACAGGAAAATTTGACTGCAAGTTTTTCATGGTGAAGTTTTCAGAAGTCCAGTGTGCTAATTTGCACTCTAAACCTGATACTAGTTACATACGTATTAGTAATACATATGGAGCACAAAGCTAATGCAACTCATAACAACTAATGCAAAATTCATAATACAATTGGCAATTAGGATAACTGTTCAATTTTACAGATTACTCTGCTGATGTGCACAGAGGTAGAGCCTCAGTGGCAGAACAAAGCCGTAAGTTATAGGTCAGTGAAACTGAGCAGACTCCAGACACACAAACCATACAGAAACATTCATCAAAGCTGATACTTGAAGACCACAGAGAATAGAATCAGGACTAGTCTACTGAGAAAACTGAAAAACCTCATGGTAAATTTGTGCCCTGGGAAGAAAAACTTTAGCATCTTGGCTATAATTGGTATTGACAGTCAGTAACCCCAAAATGAACAAGTCTTCCAAGTGAATATTTGAGCTGAAGGACAGTTATTGCAGGACTAAACAGTAGCCAGGAAAGGCCTTTCTTGCACAAGAATCCACATAGCACTAGCTAAATGAGATATATATGAAAACCCCTGTTGTTTCCAGCTACATGCACACATCCCACATGCCAGCAAAGTAATCAGAAAAAACCTTTCACATAACTCACGTAAATCGAGCTCCTCAGTCATGCTTCTGAACCTTCTTCTGGCTATAACAGAGTGCTTCTGCCACAGCATGCTGCTTGTAAGCACCTCTGGGAATGATGAATTGGACCAATAATTCTTTTCAGGTGGTTTCAGCTTAGCAGATTTAAATGAAGTTTTATTCTCTTGGCAAATAATGGGACTCGTTATGATACTACCCACAAGACAGTTTGAACAACTACAACAATGATGTGGCTTTCTTTTTTCTTCAGGTTTGACTGCACAGTCCAAACACTATCGCTAGCCAGCAAATCCACAAACTGTGAATAGGTTTTTTAACACAATACACAAAGTTCTCAATTTATTTCTGTCTTTGGTCCTTCTAAGAGGAGTTCTACCTTATATTGCCATACTGGGACAGACAACAGACACTTGAAAACAAAACCTCCATACTAAAAATATTTAAAGGCCTAGGTTTGCTGGAAAAATTTGTGTTCTGCTTACAGACTTCTCCAAGGCAGCATAATAAAAATAGTTAGCTAAAGAAGTTTGTTGAATCTTCAAAGATGTACTAACAAAAATACAAGAATCCAGAACAGTCCTGCACTGACTTGGATACCAAGGATTAACAACCCACCCAAGGTTTAAACCATACAGCATTTCAAATACAGAACATAATACAAATGAATACCAAGACAATAACACCACCTCTAATACCACTAATACTGCAGAACAGCATTTACCAGGTGTTTAACACTAAGCCTCAGTTGTTCTCTACTGATATACAGAATACATCATTCACACGATTTTTAAATGTTTAAATTCACCTCCAACAATGTTCTTTTTTTAAACTTACAAACATCTGACCTGCTTAATTGTGAAACTGATCCAGTAGAAAACTGGATGTAGAGTTGAAACCACTCCATTTACAAGTTTCTTGGTGTGTAATTTGCAAGCTTTATACTTTGTCTGCTGTAGTGTTTCTTCCACATTTAAAAAGGAGTTGACTTATATTTCAGAGCATCAGCATTTGTTCAACTATCTATCTACAAAGCCTCAACTCATCTTGTCATTCATCACCTGTAAGTCTTTTTATTCTTTTTCCACCTATGCGACTGTCCCTACGCTTTGCTGACAAAGGATCTCAGCATCAAGGGGCTGCCTGACTACAGAACATTATTAGCTTCCAACATAGATAATGACAAATCACGCTCAGCGCTATTTCTGTAACTGGGCTTAGTCTTCAGCCCCATAACCACGTTAACTGTGAGTTCAGGACAACTTGCATTTGCCTATATGCATGAAAGACAACCATGCTTATGAACTAGGAAATTCTGCTGGAACTGTAAAGGTGAGGGGAGGTGTGCAGGATAGTGTGCCATGTTTAGATACTGCTGGGGTTGACCATTACTGCCTTTGTTTGAGTACAATCAGAGTGGGTCGAACTTCATACAGGATTCTCAGAAACACAGCGAAAGACTCACTGCCTGGGCACTGAGATTTAACCGTTTTGCAAAGGGCAGCAGTAACTAAAAGGCAGTAGCTGAATATAAAGTTTTCAGAGTGCACACTTTAAAGAGACCGATTTCCTCCTAGCCTGCCTTTCCACCCTTCCCCCTTTTTCCTTCCACACAGAAAGCACTGTAGTTACATACAATAAAGAGTCTGTGCTATTTCTAGTCAAGGTCAGCAAAATCGTTTTTGTATTTTTGTCTTTAAAGAAAAATTAAAAATCATTATATGGTCTTTTTCAACACAAAGGCATGACTATGAATCACCCTCCTGTTCAAAGGTGCAACTCTGGCAGCTGAGACATAAAATCTTCCTTATGGAAGAATGTATTTCCCTGGCAAGGCTGTGGTTGGTGCATGTGCATTACTGTTACCTTGGCACATGGGAAAATTATTCCTGGATCATCCTGATTTTAATTTTTTTAAATTTCATTTAATTGTGAAATTCTTCAAATCATGTTCCCCATCTGGACTCTTCCAGGCTCTTCCAGGACATTTGTAAATGTTTTCCATTTCCCTTCAGCGAGTACAGCCATCTTTTCAAGTGTAGCCTTTTCCCTGCAAGCAGGCACCACTTGCAGAGCTTTCGTACCCAGATAATGTAATATGCAGTAGAAAATGTGCAAAGCTAGTGCAGGATGACTAAAAGCTCTTAAGTGTATGTTGCTCATTAATTAGTCAACAGAGTCTCCAGCTGCCTCTCTCATTCAAGGCTGTTTTCCTTTGCTTTTCTTTTTTTTTTTTCTTCCCCCCACCCCCAGGGAAACCAGCTCTATATATGCAGCTTGCTTTAAAGAGATTTTTGCTGCTTCTCTGCTATCACCTATATTAAGTGCTCCAAATAAAACCAGGGAGCACATTTCAGTAACATTATGCTGACTCCTTTTCCTTGGAATCATTTATAATGTTTTCACTTTTTTTTTTTTTTTACTGTTAAATTTACTGGTATTGCACAGGGCTGTACCTTAATATGGACAAAACATTATAAATCACCTAACATCCACCTGTGTAAGAAAGTATGTTATGCACATGACCAGAAACAGAATTCAGGGACTATATATAATAAAATCATGTTATCCAACTAGAAACATGGGGAATCAGTATTGTTAATTATTTTACAAAAGTGTTCAAAGGCATCAGTGCTTATGATCAGCTCTAGCAGTTCTACACACTATGAAAAAAATATTAATAGCTTCTTACCCCCAAAACTCACCATAGGTGCCAGAGCATAGATAAAGTGCATAAATGCAGAAAGTGAGTTTTTTCCTGAGCCAGGAAAATATTTGTGATGCAGCCTGGAAAAGGAACTTGTATCCCCTGGAATACAGTCTAGGGCTGAAAACTTGGTTTATCATCAGTGATCTGTAACAGTCACTAACATTTCTCAAAAGCAAGCAAAATCTAAAATAATGCTATTTCTCTGAGCACAAAGGCTGTGGATTGACCTGCACTCATATAGATGTATAAATATACATTGTGCAGTATACGTTTTCCTCCTGGTTTTAAATAAAAGCTGAGGTTACTTTAACAGTAGCTGAAGGTTGACACCTTTATGGATTATCCGTTTACCTTGCTTCTCAGTTTAAAGAACATATCGGATAGATAGAAAATAATTCAGAACTTCATGTAGAACATTTTGCTAGGATGTCAGATGTTACAATGCGAGGGAAGTTTAATTGCTCTGCTTTTAAACCTAGCACTGATAAAGGCCTAGCCAGCCTGTAAGTGTCCCATTCAGAAATGCTTTTGGATTGTTTATGTCTTCTTTCACCAAATTTGTATGAAGGACAATCTTGAGCCATCTGGTGCCTATTTAATTTTTAACCACCTCTCACTTGGAATATTTCTTTCTTTATACTTATTTTGTCTTAACAAATTGGCCATAAGCTAAACTGCACCATCTGTGACTTCCAGTAAATACAACTGTTGCTAATGAAATTACCCAGCTTCATCATTTTGATTTAAATGCATTGCCTGCTTTTTCTATGACCTTTCATTGCTTGCCATCAAATCACAGCTTTCACACATTTAGATACACACTCATGTAGGTCAGGCTTCAGGAATAAATCTTATCTGTGAATCTCAAGAAGCCTGGCCAAGCTTGCTCAGCAGGCTGGCATGAGCTACCACAGCCAGGGCCATGCTAAGAAATCATTATGGCATTTGTGACCGTCCAGCTTAGGGGCTGAACTCAGCATGTTTCATGCTCCAGGGCAGATCCCCTGCCATGTGACCAATTGGTCACTGTTTCTTGTTCTCTTGCCTCCCATTTGTTTGACTGACTGAATTAATGATTCTGGAAGCACTAGCCCCGTCTTTTGGCTACCCTGTCTCTTATTCAATCACAGGACAAATATGACCAGATTGAACTGGAGGAAGAGACTGGGATCCTTACCTTAAAGAAAAATAGCAGGAAACCAAGGGAATCAATGGAAGATTAGTGGTGGAGGTGGGATATATTGGCACACCAATTATTTACATAGTATTTTATGTATAAAAGTAACCTGGCATGATTAATTTGAATCTAAAGGAATCCATTCCCTTGCTCTCACATTAAACTGGTAGATGCCAGGCATTCAGTAGCATGCAAAAGAACTGCACCTCAGTTTACATCAGAAGGAAAAGAGAGAGGTGAAATTTCTTTAGTCAGGATATGATTTACTCAAGTAGGTAGGAGAGGTAGTATCCAGTAGGCATAGGAGATTTCAGTGGCTATTTACATGGCCCCTGCAACATTTTTATTAGAAGCACAGTATGCCTGATACCAACAAAACAGCAATCCCTCAAGCAGAGAGATGTAGTCCTAATGAGCTGGAAAAATTAGAAGCATCTATTTCACAGGTTCAAGCATCTGTTTCAGAAGTCACTTAGGTACTCTGGTAAGGCTTTGGTTCAATATGGATTCCAAAGTACCATCCTGAAATTGCTGTCCTGGTGAGATATGGCTAAAAACAGACCTCACATCCAGAGATACCAACAGTATCATGAAATCAGTTACTGAAAACAGCAGCGGATCAAATGTAAGAACAGACCTGAGTACAGCAAACACTTACTGTACCCTTCCCCAACCTTTTCTTTATAAAAGCAGTAACACGTATCATACAAATAATGTTCCATTCTTCTACAGCATGGCAATACCACAAAAAGGTAAAACATGAATGCTCGGAGGAGTAAAGGAACAGCCAGGTCCCTAGGTCACATAAATTGGCTTTCTGTCAAGCCACATATTTGCACCGGTTTGTGAACCCTCTGCCACAGATGAGGAACTTGTAACCCAGGTGCATTCTGCATTCTAAAATGCACCCTTATTTCCAGTTACTCAAACTGTGAAGATTAAAACAAATCAATTAATCATTTAAAATCAAACTATGAAACTGAATAGCTCAGCCTAACTTCCTTTAAAGAAGTGGAAAAGCCAACAGAAACTTGCAAAGCTCAAAACAGAGTTCATATTTAACCATTTCTCAGAAATCTAACAACTAGTCAGTATTAGAAACATGATGTGATAAAGACACCAATCTCCTCTGTATATTTATGTTCCTCAAAGCAGATGCTAGTCAGGATTATTGCAATGGGCCAACGCAGGCATGGAGACAGCGTTGGATATGCAAAGCCCCTTCCCCAAACCATCCATTGCATCCTTTCTAAATGGACATACTTCTGTTTGACTCCCACTCAACGCCTACTCAGCATGTCCTTCTAGCTGGAGTCATTAATTTAGCGAGGTCACAGTTCAGTCTTGATCACGCTGATGACAGGTTACATCATCACGTAAGTGCTACAGTTTATGAGGCAGGCTAGAGGACTGATGTGTTAGTAGGTGGGTTATGTTTATACAGAGATTATGTTGGTAGCCAGATGGAAAAGGCAAACAGAATAAGAGCAGATGGCAATTAGACTGGCATTTTTGATAAAATTTCAAAGTTGGTACGTTCTGTCAGAAAAAGACAGGGCTTTTGTAAATACACTTGGTACTTTCTTCCTGTCAAAGAAGGGGGAAGCACCTTTGCAAATAAGTGTACTAGTTTTATTTAAACTTCCAAGAAGCCTGGCAGTGTCAGCCAGTCTTTGCTGCTCCTTTTTCCTATTTTCAGCACAAAATACATTGTTCTATTGCTCCCAGAACTGCTGTCAGTGCAAACTACAGGTGAACACACTGTTTATTTGCTTACTCCACTAGCACAATCCCAATAGGCACTCATAAAAAGTTAGAAAGCTTAATAATTCATTAACCAAAAAGTACTTTTTGATGTAGATTCAATACAGTACATTAAGGAGACCAATGAAGGGAAAGCATTCATAGTTTTGGAACTTGGGCCTTGGGCAACTATCAGAAGCACTGGAAAGAAAGGGTAATTTTTAAGTATACTGTGAAGAAAACGTAGGTCCAGAATTAGGTATTTTGGCAGTGCAATAACCTTCATGATGTCTGGCAACATGAAGGTTTCTGTAGTGTCAAGCTGATACACAGAAACAAGACTATAAACAGAAGCCGTATGAACATACCAAATTATTGTTCATCAGGGAAGACTTCCAGAAGCTGGCAGCAACTTTAGTGTAAAGCCCAGAGAAACTGTTAAAATCTCCAAAATACAAGATGCTATACGGCTACTAGTAGATAACCTGACTTCCTATGTACTGAAAGCAAGTAAGAACTGAGCTAAAAAAACCAGTGTAAACTCCAGCCAAAGCCACATACAAATCAAATGTACTCGGCTTTATGAGAGATATTAAAAAAAAAAAAAGCCCACATACCAAAAAAAAACCAGAGCCCAATGCTTAGTGCAAACACCAAGAAAAATAGTTCCTCAAGCTCCCTTCTGCATGTGGCTGCAGTATTCAAGAGACAATCACAAAAAGTCAAGCCAAGTAAACCAAGAATTTATAAAGGGAAATAGTACATTTTAGATAGGAAGGAATACAGCAAAAAAATAACGTTCTGCCTCAATTGACTTGCAACAAACAGACACAAAGGCAACTTAAACCCTTAACAGTTTGACTTACACATGTTCTAATCTATATTAGCCCATCAACAACTGAAAACAGAAAATCACAATGTAATTTGTAATGTTTTGTTTGATGGGACTGGGCTTAATGTGAGAGAGAAGTCTCTGCAAACCCTTTCCCAGAGCCAAGGCATACATGCAGTTAAACCTGCCTGATATCAATTACCCTGCAGGCAGGTATGTTTCACAACACACTCATGTTATATGGCTAGAAGAGGATGACATTTAAACTCACACAGGTCATGGGTATTACAGCTGCATGATTTCTTTGTAACTATAATTCTTTTATATTAGGAAAAATACTCATCTTGTTCAGTAACTCATTAAGAGATTGAAAGCTGTCTTGTCCTGCAGCCGCAAGAGTGATATGCATCCAGCTGAACAACAAAATACTGTGTAACCAATTGTATTTTATCTGCACATTTGAGTATCAAACCATTTATCATCGCGCCCAAAGGAAAAAAAAAAGCTCTACAAAACCAACCTCAAGTAAATTAGAATGATCTGAGAAGAATGAGAAACTCAAATATCCCAAAAGCAATAATGAACAGCTATTTTTATGACAAGCTATTTAATGAAAATCATTATCACAGTTTATCAACCTCTGATGTTCGGTGTGCCTTTGTATGTTCAGAGAAGGGAAGACGACAGCCAGGCTAATTGGAGAGAACTGGATATAGAAGAATAATCTATGATAGGAAAATGTTTTGTGTGTTTTGTAACACACTTCTCTGTTGGCAACAGCATCATTTCACGTACATCAGGATCACAGGGTGACTGGGCTATCTAGCCAGCCGGCACAGCTTCTCAGAGCACTATTAACTCAATCTACAGATGCAGACAAGATAGAGCTATGAACATGTTTTATTGCAAGGAGGAGAGGGCAAGGTTGAATCTTGGTTGAATTCAGATCACGGTAATTTCTGTAAAATATTTTCAAGTGAAAAACAAGCTCAAGAAGAAAGTTTAGGGGATGATTAAACTTCTGTTTTGTTATTTGAGGTATTCTTCAGAAAAAAAAACAACCAAAACCAAAAACCAAAGGCAGTTCACATATGATCTCTCACACAGGGGTTTCTATGGAAGACAAATTTATTTCTGGTTTTAATAGCATATGCAAGACCAAACACTGGTTTGGCATTACTAAGATGACAGTTTTTAAACAGCTGTTGTATTTCATCCCCTGTCCTTTTCTTTAAACTCCACCCTATGATAATAAGAAGTACTGATAGGAAAACTAATTATCCCTAGAAACACATTTGTTCAAGGCAACTCAGACTCCAGGTCTAAGTTTAAGGAGTAGCTTTGCTAGTAGCTTTCCCCTTTAACTTTTGCTCCTTGTTAGAAGTACTAAATTAGGGAAACTGAAGTCTTCCAACATACTATTTCACTATTTAATGAAAGACTGAAATGGCACAACAGTTGTGCCAGAGCTGCCATTTAAAAAGGCAAGCACTCTGGCCTTCAATTCAGAAGGAAGATCTTTCTCTCAAAAAACCTCAGAACATGCATTGTTCCATGAACAGCAATTATTTCTAATAATTCACAACCTGAATTTTAAAAGTTCAGTGTCCTGGTTTTATTAGCCACCTTCTAATTCCCATTTATAGTCATTAGCATTTTACATCTTATGTTACTTCTAATATTGACATTTTCCGTCTTAATTCTTACCACACAACCTTATGCCAGTGCATTCATACAGTATAGATCCAATACAAAAGACTTAAATTCACACTGCAAAGTTAAACCACTAAAAGAAATCCACTTTGATTCCAACATCAACTTGGCATTTTGCTATTAACTCAGTCCTCTATTTTCTGGGTTTTAGCTGCACCTTCAAAAGACAAAGTTGACTCAGAGTTTGTCACTGCAGAGCTCTGAAATATATTGCTATGATTATGTGTTAACTCTAGATAGTTCATGATGCTTTTAACATAAATTAGCAAAATCTGAGGAGAACAGACAATTTCATGAAAGTCAAGATGAGAAGCATCATATGAGCTTAATTTCAATAGACCTAGGTGCAATTCAACAGCACCTCAAGAGAGAGTTCCACATGTAAGCCTTAATTATGAGTTTCTCTGTATCCTAATTGCGGTCCAATAACAATGCAGTTTATGAAATAAAGCTCTATTAAGTGACTGTGTCAAGAAAAAGGGTAGGTTTTCTTCCTCTGGGAGGCACAAATGTCTGATTGGCAGTTTAGCTCAGCAGATGAGTAGAAACCCCCCTCACTTTGTCAGTTCTGCCCGTGAGCCTGATCTTATAAACAACGTGAGTGAATTCCAACTTGATTTTATTTAGGATAATCACTTTTTCACACTGTGAAACCATTCCAGTTCTTTTGCTGCATAAAGAATGCATGACAAACTCATCACATGCTCTTCACAAGGTGTATGGATTCATGCGCCCCCTTCGTAAAGAGTTACAAAGGAACCTTCTCCCACATACATTCTCATGGAGCAGGTGATCTCAAGAAGGAAGGATTGCTCCATAGCACATGGCTTTCTGAAGAGGAACTCTACCACTGACAACACACACACAGGCAAGATCTAACATGCCTAAACTTCTAGTTATTCTCTCTACACTAGGAATTTCTTGCTAGAAATCCTCTCTACTCTAATCCCTTCCTTTACAAATAAGATTGCAACTTAATCGCACACCCTTAAACTCCCACCTTAAAAGGATTGATTGAAAAGAGTGAAAAGAGAGACCATGTCCCTGCTAAAAAAAGCAAGAGAAACAAAGGTGAAACAACTTTCATCTTATACACAAGGTTCTTCCAGTCTACAAAATGAGTAAGACAGAGCAGTGTGGAGAGTAAAATAGAGGAGGAGCGCTCCTCCTACTTGGATTTCAATCACTGTATCTGCAGGCATTTCACTGTGAAATAAAGAGAAGCACCAAAAGCAAATAACCTCCAACCCTTCCCGCAAATAGCCTTTCCAAACCTTGCCTGCACATTTTTGTTACAACTCCCATCACTTTTAGCAGCTTAGGAAATGACCACCAGTGTCACAGAGACTTTAATCAACCCTCTACTTTCAAAACCAGATGCAACAAATCATGTTTTGTTTCATTAGGAGACACCCTTAAAAGGCGAGACAGCTCCACTGAAGAATTGCTGAGTTTCTCAATACATTCTCTTTGTAGAAGTGATTTAGTAAATAAAAATCATTTCACTGCCTTCTGAGTCATCAGCTCTGTACTTCATCTACTTTTCCTTATCTGGGCATTCACAGTTATGTCAAAGAACTTCTATTATCTACTTTTTTCCCTGAGACTGGATATTTCTTTGAGCTCTGAGAAGTCCTAAGAAATACAAGACCATCAGCTTTTAAGATGCTTAGCAAATCCACTGTCCATGTTGTCTACGCTCTGTACTTCTGCCAGCTAAAATGCAGAATGAGCATTATCATTCCCTCTTTGTTTCAAACATCAATAAATAATTTGCAGCTGTTCACAAAAAAAAATCTAAGGGAGACTTATGAAGAATATTTTGTCCTTTTATCAGTACTTACAGACAACACCGGATGAAACAAGACTCAGTATCTGAAGTGCAGTATATCATAAAGGATATACATGTACATACATTTTACCACCAGCTTTCAGATGAAATGTATTGTTGATATACATTTGACTCTTTGAAATACCTAAGGTGTGATACCAAATGTAATCAAATAAATAGCCATATAATCTGCTGAAATGTTTAACTTCAGAAGTGTTAAGGGATAGTGTTAAGGAATATCCTTAATGCTAAGGAATATTCAAGTTCTGTATCTGTAGTTGCCTATGGGCAGTTACCTCAAAATCTAAGATATCCATACTGAATTAACATGTTAGGAAGGATATCACAGAATCACAGAATCGCAAGGGTTGGAAGGGACCTTGGGAGATCATCCAGTCCAACCCTCCTGCTAAAGCAGGTTCTCCTAGAGCATGTTACACAGGACTTTGTCCAGGCGGGCTTTGAATATCTCCAGAGAAGGAGACTCCACAACCCCCCTGGGCAGCCTGTTCCAGTGCTCCGTCACCCTCAAAGTAAAGTTTTTCCTCATATTCAACTGAAGCCTCTTATGTTTCATTTTGTGCCCATTGCCCCTTGCCCTGTCGCTGAGCACCACTGAGAAGAGTCTGGCTCCATCCTCGTGACATCCACACTTGAGATATTTGTATGTGTTGATGAGGTCCCCTCTCAGTCTTCTCTTCTTCAGGCTAAACAAGCCCAACTCTCTCAGCCTTTCCTCATAGGGGAGATGCTCCAGTCCCCTCAGTATTTGATGTCCTGATATTTTAACTTCCTGAGAAAAGCAAAAGTAATTTTTGATCTGTGGTCCTAAAATGAAAATGAATTATAGCCTGGATAAAATTGAATGTGGAAATTAATTGATAGTGCTTGCTGAGTAAGAGAAGTGGTTTAAATGTTGTTCTTATTCTCACTTTCAGTGGTTTCTGTAACATTTCCACAGTTGATTCTATAAGTAAAAGCCACATTATCTGTCACCACCTCACGGCATGAAGTTCAGGCAAGGTGCTAAAACATGACATGGCTTTTTCAGCCTTCTTTGTCCTTCCTGGGAAAAAATTCTGTGTTTATGTTTAAAAAACTGTTTCTAATTGTAAATTATTTCAAATGAGCATGTTAAAAATCTCTGTTGAATTAATAACAGACACTTGCATTTCAACAACTGAGTTTGAAAAAACAACTTTGTACATGCAGTGGAAACATTTAAAGTTTACTTCAGTATTAAGAATTACTGAGTAAGGAAAAGTTCAGGATTTTTTTATTATTATTTTAATATCTGGTCATCATTTATGACTCTTCCATTTAAGATTCTGCAGTATAATAGTATTGAGAAAATTAAATTTCGCTTCCTAGAAAAAGTAGCAGAGCTCAAACAGCATGCAAGATGTTCTCTCGTGTCCATAGGTCTAAAGCAGATGCCTTTCATATGTCAGTAATCTGTAAGAGTTTACAGGTCTTACATGTGTGTCCTGGTTTCGGCTGGGATAGAGTTAATTTTCTTCATAGTAGCTAGCATAGTGCTGTGTTTTGGATTTAGTACCAGAAGAATGTTGATAACACACTGATGTTTTTAGTTGTTGCCAAGTAGTGCTCAGACTACTCAAGGACTTTTTGAGCTTCTCCTGCTCGGCCAGGTGCATAACAAGCTGTGAGGGAGCACAGCTAGGACAGCTAACCCAAACTGACCAAAGAGCTATTCCATGCCATATAACGTCATGCTCAGGGGAGTTAGTCGGTTGGTCGCGGGGAGACTGCTCGCAGCTTGGGGAGTGATCGCGGCTCGGGACAGGCTGGGCATCGGTCGGCGGGTATTGCATTGTGCATCATTCGTTTTGTATATTCTGTATATTCTGTTATCATTCTCATTATTACTATTATTATTATTTTCTCTTATTAAACTGTCTTTATCTCAGCCCTCAGCTCTAACCTTTTATTTTCTTTCCGATTCTCTCCCCCATCCCACTGGGGGAGGGGGGGGGGAGTGAGCGAGCGGCTGCATGGTGCTTAGTTGCCAGCCAGGTTAAACCACGACAATGTGTAAGACAAGCATATTACTATACAGGAAATTAAATTCAGGACATTACAGGAAAAACCACTCTCATGCAGCATTTTTGACTGCAACTTAACACATTTATCAAAAAAAGCAAATTTGTTCCTACTAACTTTCATACACATATGGGTAATTAATCATCTTCACTATATGTCTTCCAGAGATTCACAGATACTGAATGATTTCCAGATCTTTTGCCTAGAACCTAATGGCAAATTCATTTTTTCTTCCACAGTTTTCTCTACAAGAGGTGGGTTTTTTCCCTCCAGAGAAATTAACAAACAAACTGTTTATCTGTGATATAAAACCCCTCAGTTTTACAACTGTTTCACATTCCTGGTAAATATTTCTGCCTTCAAAGAGAAGCAGATCTGCAGGTAGAATATACCTATATCTATCTATCTATCTGTTAACTTAAGGTGGCTGTTCTACAGAGACTTCTTCAGGAACAACTTTTACTTTTCAAAGCTACAGTCTTTTAGATCTTCAAATTGCTATACAATATTCCTATTATGGGAATATATATTTTTACTTGTGCTAAAGAATTAGATCTAGTAAAAAGCTACTTCTACCGTTAAAAAAAAAAAAAAATCACATACCAAAATCAGAAATATGTCTGATGACGCGCTTTTAGAGCATCATTTACTCATTATTTTGTGTAGAACATGTGCTGGAAGACAGTTTGATGTTTAAGTGGGACTTGACTCAGCTTTCAGGAAAATAAGCTTACAGCACTTCATCAAGTCCTTTTAGGGATTAGTTTGTATCAAATATATCCTTATTTGCATTTCAAGTTACCTAAAAGGAACTGCTATCAGAGTTTCAAAGTGGATAAAGCCAGACACTTAGTTCTGAATCAAAGCATTTGATTGAGGGGGAAAAAAAAAAAGATCCACGTAATAAAATAAAGACACGGAGCCACAACAACAACAGAAATTTGCTGGGCTGCCAGTTATTGTGTTATACTATGGCATGATTCTTCTTACCTACTGAAGGATGTGATAAAAGGAAAGTCTCCATGGGACTGAAACCTAAAAAATGAGCATTGGATGCACAAAATTAAGTGCTCAAAGTCAAGAAATGCTAAAAAATAGAATGCCTGTGCAACTTCAGTTTCCTTTGCAAGTGGACATCATCTGGCAGTCTCCAAATTTTATCACAGGAGCCCTGTCTCACCTAAGGGAGTGAAAGGACATATATATATGAACTGAATATAATATATACACTGAATAATATATATATATAATGACATACTGAATAGCAGGAGGAAGAAAGCTGGTGCCTGTAGTGTCCTCTTGCCCCGTCTTCTTTCTGAGAGAATCTGGATAGCTTGAGAAGAAAGATATCATAAGCAAAAGAACAGACTTCATGTCACGCTTTCTACTCTGGATTCCGCTGCTGGCTCTGTCCCCAGAAACTCTGTGGTTTCTGTTTATTCTTCATTCTATGGGGCTCCAGCTGGAGTAATTTGATTCGCAGAATCTGAGCACCATTAATCGCTACAAGAGTTGTTGCTATGCTTTAAAAAATGCAACATCGGTAACTGAGGTTCTAGAAATGTATCAGACTTTCATCTGCCTCAGCTGTCCGTTCATAAACTGGAAAGAATCTTGCTACCTTGTCTACAACTGGCATTCCAAAAATATATTCTTAAATGTGAATGAGTGTCCTTACGGAAATCAGCATTTACATATTCAGCACAGTGTGAGTACTGCACGGTAAATAGAACACGAACCATAGCCTGTGCAATAAGGATAAAATGAAACACTGAAAAACTTCTTATTCATTGAGTTCTGAGCATCCTGCATAGTGGATGAAATGAGGTCCTGCAGAAAAGGTATGTAATTACAGATTTAAATTACAAATTAAAAATTGCCTCATAAGTGCATCTGCACTAAGAAGGCCAAAGTGTGGTTGCATGGGAGCATCTTAATTTCGACATTTTTAAATTTGAACATTTGCCTTTGCAATATTAGAGATGAAATTAACTCTGCTGGTTTATATGAAGTGCTTTGCACAGCTGAAAACCTGCAAGCTGCAGAACATGGGCCCACTCACTGGTTAATACCAATAACCTGACACCACTCAATCAATGGGCTGAGTTCACCAAAACAGAGAGCTGACTAAATTCACATCCACCAAGCACTCAAAAGGCGAGTATCTAAGAAGTGAACAACTGTTTCTATCTACTCAGCACTGCTACAAAAAAAAGTTTAGTTTCAAAAGAATTTATCTAGAAATGGGAAGAGGATCTGGCAAGAGTTTGACATTGCTTAAGGCATGCACAGGTGGATGGAACTGCAGGCCAGGTCAAAGGAAAGAAGAGATTTATGTTATGTGCAAAGAAAAGGGCAGAAGAAAAATAGCCGATCGGGCTGGGCTGCACTGAAGTGAATGAAACAGCTGTTCAAACAGGGAAGGAATGGTCAGGTAAGACAGGTTGGAAATCATAATCATAGGGCCATCTGCTGCCCTGGGACTTTGCACCCTCAAGGTATGAAACAAATTTTTTCTTCTAGGAGCTCAAGCAGTGTAGCTGTTATAAGCCTGTCAAGTAAACAATGCCTGAATAGGGCATTAAAGTTAGATGAGTTTCGTGCAAAAGTTGTTCAACTAGTTTAACTCACAATAGCAAGTCAAAAGAAAAGTGTCCTTTTAACTAGATTTTCTATTTTAGCAAAATGCTCTGTGAACACAGAAGAAATATACTATATGAAGTGCCACTACCATTTCCAGCTTACATGGAAGAATTAACAGCCATTTATTTTGTCATTCCTGTAAAAGATCAGTTCCCAAACTGATTCTAACTTTTTTACCATTTTTACCAGGACTTTTTTATTTTGACAAAAAGTTTGAAATAGCTGGAATCCACAATGCAGGTATTCCCTTGACCTCCATCAGTTTGTTTCAGGCTTCATAATGCAGTACAGAAGCTATGTTACGAGATAAAAACATTTTCTGGATGAATTATTGCCTCCATCCAAATTATACAATATTTGCTACTGTCTTGAGAAGGAGAATGCATCCTTCCATCTCTGGAAATCTGTGTAGCTCTATAAGCTGTTTTTGAGACCACTGTTCATGCCCACTTCACTGGTAAGCCTGTAGTCCACTGCAGGAAAAACACAGGACAGACTCCAGACCTGTCTTGATACCTTGATGGGTCGCAACCTGGCCAACTGGTGTTCTGCAACAAAGCCTCTCCCAGGCTGGATACCACAGAAGCCTGTTTTAGTCCCCTCTCTTGCTGAAGTGGTATATCAAAGCATCAGGAGGCTGAGTGACAGATGACAGCCCAAGTGTCTGCAATTCCTAGTTTTACCTCTTTCTCATGCTCTAATCAACTGGAGAGGTGAAGAGCATATCCTGCATCAGACCGAACTGGAAAATAGAAGAGAAAGGCTGAGAGGTAACTTGGTACTAACTTGAAGAGAGACAACAACTGAATGTATTGTCAGGGAAGTGCCCCTCTTGCGTACCACTATTTTAAAATCTGGATATGGTGCTATTTTTTAGCCTTTGGATGCTATTACTACTGTTATTAAAATGAGCCTGCTTCCATAGGTTATTCCTCAAAACAAGCTAGTAGAGTATTTTAACATGGTACACAGCTAATCATAGTAGTTCAGGCACCTTGCAGGTTAACATATGTGACCAATATGCCATGCCTTGGACCTTTTAGCTACAATGCAAAGATGCATTTTAAGTTATTGTTGAACTTTTAAAGCAGAACTTTGTGCCACTGTTACCCTGATGACTGCTCACTTGCTTGCACAGCACTGACCCAGGTAGTGACCGAACATTTTCTACCAAGAAGATACCTGATTTGTAACTCAGAAAGGTATTTAAGGAGTCTAACTTCAGCCAAGGGTGGCTAATCTACCTAACACCACTTTTGTAATCAGTGCGGTTTCCTTCTGAAGCCAGCGGGTTACAATAGATATAGGTGGTTCAACTCAATAGAACCAAGTAGCTGAAATCATACCTAGCTCTTCACTATCTGTCCCAATCTACCCACAGAGAGTGTGGTCCTTTTCACAGCTGCTCCTTCTGCCCCAAACCCACCACTAGGCTGTGGGTCACTAGGCAGTCCTACCTCCCCAGGCTCAGAGCCCATACAACACAGCACACTCCAGCTCCAAAACCTTCCTCTAAGTATGCCACAGGTCCTGCCCAAATTGGATGATACTGAAGGAAAACATCCTTGAGGAACAGTTGCTTTGCTTCTTTGCATGACTATCAGCTGGATCTCTTCATCACCTACAAGAGAAACCTAAGGAGATGGCTTCTCAAGCCTCAACAGCCTTTGTGAATACCTCTGTAAATATCTTTGCATTGGCTCAATGGAAACCCTATCTGTTAGCCTGCAGAACGCACTGCAACATGCACACCCATTCTCCAGCTTACTGGAAAGAAGCCTTTGGCTGGTATACTTTAAGAGAATATATTCCAGGGTAGGGGCTTTTAGAAGAAACATAGGCAGGGATGACCTTGCATTTGCAGCCTGCTGTTTGCAGCCATCACTTCGTGATGACACTTTTAAAATTACGTAGGATCATGGCACATTAAGTGCAGCTGCAAAGGAAAGATAATTTATTTGATTTCATTTATTTATTTAAGTTGACCTGCTGAAGGATGCAGTGGGACAGGGAGAAATGAAAGAAGGAAATGGCAATGACCTTGCATTAATGAAGATCACACTCTACTGGAAAAATAGCCAACATTAGTAAGAGCTTTGCTCTAAGGAAACCTGCAGCTGCTGAGTCTCACCAATGCTAATAACTATCATTATGCCCATTTGTGAAAATAAGCCAAATTGTAGACAAATGAATAAAAGTAGTTGGGACAGAGATTTATGATGTAATCATAATATGCCAAAGTTAAGACGAAGTGTCACCTCAGTATCTCACTTAGCAACCACCGCTAAAATGGTGTGAAACACAGCTCAGAGGAAAAAATTCTCAGTTATTGTGATTAAAGGGCAGATGTCAGATGACTCAACATAGCAGAATCCAACACAACAACCCAGGTTAGGAAATCAGTGTCAGGTTTGCTTTTTTGGGGAGGGGAAGTTGGCTTTTGTTTAAGCTGTTCCGATCAACGCCACTGGACAATACCTGCTAATTGAGCTTTCAGATAAGAAACTCTCACTCAGATTACCTATGCCCATCAGCTGACACAGAGGTAGGTAAAGTACCTCGTCAGAAATAACTATGCATATGACATACCAGTCAGGCTGTGCATCCCCTATACTAAGTGTGCAGCCTCATTGATTGGGAAATCCATTTCAGCATTACCAGGAAAATTCACTGTTTGGGATAGTCACAAACAACTAAAGTTTATAATAAATCCAAACGCTGTGTATATAAATGTTTTAGCATTAACATGGCAAAACCCTTGGAAACCATGCTCCTTGAGTAACATCAAATTCTGGACAGTCTTCAAGCTAGAGGCAAAGCCAAAGGCAAATAAATTTGCTGTGGGCATTATTTAATACAGATTTACAGCTTTTCTCAAAAACACAGTAGAGCAGATGTTTAATTTATTGCATCTGAAAATTCAGAATATATCTGGGAGAAAACTGTACATTAGTGATTACAAAATAGTGACTGAAGTCACCAAGAGTATTTTTACCTAACATTCTCAATCATGAAGCATAAAGCTTGGGTAAGCTGTTTCCCTTTTCCATGCAATTTAATATAGTGCCATCATACAGTAGAGAAAAGGCTTCTGGGTATTCTACATGGAGATAACTGGTGAGATAAGAAATTAAAAGTTTTATAATTCCTCATGTATCCTCTACTTTTCTTCTTGTTAGCAATCCACTTCGAATCCAAGCCAAATTAATGCCTTAAGAACCATAATTATCAGAATTACAAAAATAATTGGTCAAGTGAGGACTGAAAATTCTTCAGTTTTGATATCTGATCATATTTTCATTCACTTTTAAAATATAAATGCAGATTTATACAGAGCATTGTTGGTTTAACAAACACCCCAGAAATCCATGTAATACATTGCTAGATGGTAGCTTTATTCATGTATTAGACTGATTTTTAGATCTCAGTCTGAGATCTTTTCATAATAGAACATCCTACAGGTAGTTTGCCTGCAAAGAGATTCCTGTAATCAGACTGCAAGAATTTTTATTTAAATTAATCATAAAAGAAAGAAGTCACAATATTGGGGCTTGATTCATCTCAGCTCTGAATTACTATTCTGGAATAGTGACCTTCCCTGAAAGTGGTGATGTTTGAGGACTTAAAAATTACTTGCTTGGTTAATTTTCATTTGTATCTTCTGCAACTACAATAGTGACAATATCTGACATTCCTTACAAATACTTCTGAGATGGCTCAGGCCATCTCCTGTTTCTTGTTACTTCAGTGCACCAGACAAATACACCCCCTCAGTGTGTTAGCATGATACAAGTACATAGTAACTTCTACTTAGGACAGCGTTTCTGTCAGTAGGAAAAGAAAATCCTCCCTAGTGCTCCTAGCAACACCTCCTGGATCAGTTGTACTACTGCAGAAATGCATCCCTACAGCTGTCTGCCATATGACAAGAAATAGTAAGAAGCAACTCTGACAGTTTAGAAAAAAGCGCATCTCAACTCAAAACAGCAGAGGATAAACAGCAGAGGATAAGAATTTCATAGACACACTCTACTTCTGGCAAGCAATTTTGCAGTGAGGGTTAATTCTAATATGTATGAGAATGCAGCAAGTAGTGTAATCGCATTAGTGATACAAGAAGAAATGGCCTCAAGTTGCACCAGGGGAGGTTTAGATTCAATATTAGGAAAAATTTTTTCACTGACAGGGTTATCAGGCACTGGAATGGGCTATCCAGGGAGGTGGTCGAGTCCCCATCCCTGGAGACAAGGTGCTTATAGACATGGTTTAGTAGTGGGCAGGTATGGTGAGACTCTATGATCTTAATGGTCTTTTCCAACCAAATGTTTCTATCATCTCATACTTTACCTTTTAGTTTAATTGAATCACTGGTTCATCTGTGTATGAGATGTAACTTCCCTCATGGACAGCCAAGTCCACTCCAATACCCTTATCAGACCAGCGCAGTTCCTCAGGAACTTTGCTTTTAAGACTGGCACAGCTATGAGAAATTTCAGGCTCTAGGACACAGCACGCTCTTTCCTCATCCACTTCCAAAACCCATTTTTCTCCCTTCAGTTGTGCAATTGAAGCAAGAGATGTCTTTCAAGTTGTGTTTGGAAGAACGCTGTATTAACAGTCACTAATAAATACTTCATTTACAAGAACTTACAGTCTTCAAACGTTATCAAGCTGGTCATAATAATTCATTGAACATATTTTAGTGTAAAAAGAATATACAGGGCCATAGAAACACTCTTTGTACCTCTTGATAGTGCATGCATTCCTTATTGAATTTGCTTCCTTTGCTCAAGGAAGTAGGATCATATACATTATTTGTAAACAAATACGACCTTATCAAAGAAACGTCTGACAGCATTGCTGATTTGTCTTGCTCATCTGAAACACAAAGACACTGCATTTTGCTTAAATCCCCATCTGGGGAGAGAAAGAAGGAAAAGCCTCATGACACATACCTCAGATCTGTGCAAAGCAGCCTTCCCCTTCTGTTCTGCGTCCCTGTTTCTTTTCAGAAAAGGGACCATTTTGTAAAGCTACACAAAGTGTGAATGCAAGGACACGTCTATTCCTTTCACTGACCCCTCTGTATCTGAGTCTGCTTCCTTCATATACATGCAGAGAAACAGAATTGAGTTTAGGTTCAAAACTAGGTTTAAAAGATTAGGCTGTGCGTGAGCACTAAAACAGGAGGACAACTATGTTTTCCAGCCTTTCTTGATTTTTCATGTAACTCCTATTAGCAGCAATTGACAGTGCATGCATGCACACTGACAAGATGCTAAATCACTATGTGGCTAGTTAATGCTTAATCTTGGTGTTGCCTGGTACGTAAGACGGTATCATTTATTCCTAGTAAGACCATAAATAGATTATGAGCCACAGTAACATATTTGGTCTCACATTTTTAATACCTATCTTTACAAGGTTATTCTCATAAGTGTCGTCTCCAAGGAGCTTTGCATAAAGCTTTTGCATCACCTAATTTACAGGTGCGCAAGAAGTCAATCCCTTCAATACCTTTTGGTAGGGGTAGTTATTCCTTGTTCTTGTTTGTAACTGTCTCTAGTCATCATGACAAATTCATACCATTCAGTATCCCTATGGGGTAATGACTTCCACTGGGGATGGATTAAGGTGGGGTGACTGAAACGGTACCTCTGCCACAGGTTCCTGTCACAGCAACAAAATCGATTCTTACTTGGTGAAGTAGTGCTCACCAACATCTTCCTGCTAGACTCTGAAAACAAATTGTGTCAGTTTGCTTGCTTTCTCACTAGCATCTCAACTACAGCACAACCAGGACAGCTGAAAACAGCCCTTGTCAGTTTAACAGATACTTAGCATCGGACATATTACTGTAAAACCCTATTAATGAAATAGCTTTTAAACAGAGAAGGTAGAAGAGTGTTTACACTACATCTTCAGCAGCCTTTTTGGTGCACATGGTGACAAGCAGAAAAGGAGCAGAGAGGACAAGTGATGACAGTAAATACTACAGCCATCTGAGTTTGATTTGCTGCTGAGCAGAGATAAAAACATCAGTCTTTCTTTTTTGGTAGATAGCCAAACACAAATTATGGCACAGCTATGACCACGTTGCAAGTCAGCAAGGCTAAAAGTCATTGGAATCGTACCCTGCATAACACCTTCACTACATGCATCAATTCTGTATACACACAAATAGCTTCTCAAGAAACTGGAATAAAAGTTAAGTAATAGATTACCACAGGTACAAATCATACTGTGTCCAAGTTATTCACCTCTGTCATCCTATCAATCTAATTTACAGATATATTTCAAAAATACATTTTTGTTTTAATCAGAAATCAGACATCTCTCTTGCCAGTTCCCACATCAGAGTGTGCAAACCACCCCTAAAAGTCATCTATGGCAAGTTTCCTACAAGAAATTGTGTGTTGGACAGGCAATTGGGTGTGTTGCAACCACAGCTGATTAGTATTCATCCTACTGTCATCTTACATTTCTCCATCCAGTCAACAGTTACATTATCTTTTGTCTTACCTTACAGACCAGTTAGGAGACATTTAGCATTGGTGCTCTTCAGCTTTGGTTTACACTGTGTTTGAACTTATTGGAAGTGTCAGTGCTGTTGAATAGGATATTTATGGCATAATGCATGCTTATGCAAAAAAATAACAATTCATGGCAAGTTCAGCCTATCTTATTATTTACACTAATGCATATTCATCTCAATTTGTACAGGAATGCATCAATTTGCAGGGCCAAAATCCTAATTTCTTTGCCAGAAAAGGTGTAATATATTGCAAATTTTCACATTGCAAAATGCAGTATTTTTTTGTGGGTAGAAACATTATGGTTTGGCATCCCTGCTGTGTCTGTATCTACTAAAATACTTTCAGTTCATTGACTAGATCCTTAAGTGTCCAGACATCTTTTTTTTTTTGGCTCTTTTCTCTGGCTTCTTGCTTTAATTAATTTTGGGTGTCTTGCAGTCTGTTCCCACTAGGAGCGAACAAGGGCAAATATGGTATTTCTCTAATATTATACCACTTACAAAGAATATATACAGTTCCTGTGCTCCTAATCATGGCTGATTAGGAAAACAGGTAATCACATACCTTTGTTCGCAAACCAAAACATTTTAACTGGTCTTGCTTAGGGTATGCTTCCAGATACCACCTTCATAGTCACACTGACTTAAGGGATTCCAACTGGCTGCTTGCTTCTACCCTCAGGCTGCCCATTTGGTTGTGCTGATACAACTGTCTGCAAGGCCAGACTGTGAATCAGATAAGAAAATTGACCCAGGTTAAAATGTACTTGTTTTTTTTTTTTAACACTTACTTGCTTTGTTCACAAGCATATCTGCATAAACAGTGGTTCTGCCACAACCAAACAAATAATGTGGGAAAACATTTGGCTAGCATCAGCAGCAGGATGATTACTGAAGCAATCATAGTGTTAACTAACATGGCCCTTCACATAGCAGTGACTGGGACATTTGGTAATTGCCAGGTATCTGCTATCAATTCAAACTTTACTGCAATGCTGCTGGTTTTTTTTTTTAGGGTATCACTGCCTCGGACAACTAGCAAAATAGCTAGTGGATACTGGTGAAGCTGAGAATGAAGCAATGTCCAAAGAGGACAGTAGGAAGCAGAGCAATGGCAAAAGCTATGAATACTTCATACTTCACTGGGAAAAGTTCAAGCTTAGTTAGCCATTG
The DNA here is from genome assembly GCF_000687185.1 of Egretta garzetta. NCBI lineage: Eukaryota > Metazoa > Chordata > Aves > Pelecaniformes > Ardeidae > Egretta > Egretta garzetta. The sequence continues at coordinate 5,043,541 of NW_009260435.1, read as the reverse complement.
ACCATACAGCTACACATCCCTTCATAATTAATGAGATCATTCTGGAAACAGCAACGAACCTATTGCACCCCTTTTCACTTTTATCCAAACCCAAGACAATTTTTCACATCAAGCTGCAAACATATTGGGTGGACGCCCAACAGGTCACAAATGTGGAACCTGGCATTTTAATGTCTCCCATGCAAGTAGTTTGGAGGTACTCAAAACCAGTGAAACTTCTGAGCATTTCCTTTTCTCAGCTGCAATATAGAAGAAAATACAAAAGTTCTTTCCAAAACAGATTAAGCATCAGCTAATACTGAGACCTTTTATGAAATTTAAGTGGTGCATTTGCTTTACTCCAGTGATGTTTCTGAGGTGACAGTGATGAATGTATACTCATACCTAACCTGGTACAGTTTCACAGCTGTGATGAGCTCGGTGTACATGCAGGACTTGCCTTCTTCCTAGAAAGATTTCTCTTTTCTTTAAACTATCAGTATATCTTGATCACCAGAAACAGCAATTATTCACAGAGAAAAGTGGTTTTAAAGTTCACCTCCATTTTAAGTAATAAAGTCTCCAAACCAGCAGTCCAAACTCCTATTACACAAAATTCAGCTGCCACTGCTGTAACAAAGAATGGTTTATAAGCCATTCTCACAGATTTGGCTCTTGGAATAGGGAAATTCTTTATGGGTTTTCAAAAGCTCGCATTCATGTGAGCCTAGTCAGTATGTAGTCCTGCTTTCACAGATTTGCTATAAAATTAACTATTCATTTCACTGAGATCAAATTGTTACAGTCTACTAATCTGGCTTCATGAAATAAACATGAACATTCAAAAAAAACCCCAAAAAACAAGCAAAAAAACCCCAAACAAAAATCCCACCAACAAAATCCCCAGAACTTAATTCCTTAATCCCTGTAAATGGCACCTTATTGCTAGCTCCTCTCCTGAGGCTAACACAGGATCCAGCCTGGAAGATATTTTCTACAAACACATTGTTCCACATTGTCCTTGGGCCCTGAAAGGAGGAATTCGCACGTATTGTAAACTAGAACAAAGGAACTTGATAAGACTAACCAAGATGTGCTCTAATCGCAAAGCTTGCAGACTAACCAGGTTGTACTCTAATTGCAAGGCTTGCATATGATAGCGCGTGTGTTTGTGTGTTAGACCAATCAGCATGTATCTAGAGGTGCGTGGACAATGTTGTTGAACCAATGAAAGCGTTGTTTATGTCGCATGGACCCCATCCCTCAGTATAAATATGTCTGTAACTCTGAATAAAGGAGGAAGCATTCACCATACTCCTATGGGGACTGTGTCTGTATTCTGGGCTCCCCTAAGCAACATTTAAGCAACATGACCACAAGTATTGGTTAAACCAGGTAGGTAGTGCCTCGGCTAAATTCAAAGTATCAGCCAACTGCACCATACTCTGAATAATAGAGGATAAGGAATTTTACTGTAGCAAACAATACAAGCCATTGTCCTCAAAAGGTCTGTGTAAAGTACACAACATCTCAAAACTTTCAGCAAGTGGGCTTGCATGAAAGCTATTGTTCCTGCTGTAGCACAATGAAGGATGAGTTAAGTATGCTGTGATTTGAATAAGCAGCTCTATTAGCTGCCTACTCCAGATAAACTCCGGAACAGCAAAATTAAAATATTTTTTTCCTAGAGAATTTTGCTATAAATTCAGTAACAGAAAAAGAAGAGAAAAAAATAGCGCTCAACTTAAAAACCCAGTCTCTTCAATAAAGTTACATTTATATAAGCAGCTTAGTTGTGTTCCTCAGCTTGAAAGCTACTGGGCATCCCTCTCTGACATTAGTACTGGACAACAAACTGCAGAAATTATTTACTGGGCTAATAAGCTGCAATAAAATAGGCCTCAGAGTCAAAGACAGGGACATTTAAATATGCTCTACTTCATACTTGCCAAGAAAAAAAAATGCAGAATGGCCACATAAGTATAAATAGAATACACCAATAATACAACAGTCCTAAAGAGCTTCCAGGAATTAATTCTCTAGAATTAAGATAAGGAGTGTTTACTATATCTTCATTTAAAAACCTAGCACGTGGCAGTGTCAGTATTGAGACAGATAGTATTGAGAAAATTAGTATTAGCAAGAAAGCAGGAAAACTCTCCTTCAATCCCACATTTACTTAACTAGGATGTGGGCAACAGAGTTTATATATATATATTCTTTATTTGAATGCCCTTGAATTCTCACTAATAAAGAAGATCTGAGAAGATAAGGTTTTGTTCATTTTTAAGTGGATGCTTGTTATGAAATAGATGTTCTTCAAAAAAGGTCACAAACTATAGGGACTCAATGACTGAATTTTTTTTTTTTTTTTTTTGATAGATACATACAGATACAGAAACATCCCAGACATAGTTGGGTCTTTTTCAGGTGTTCCATGACCATTCACTGATTTAACCAAAGTGTGCTCACCCACACACTTGAACTATCACAAGCATCACATAACAATGCTCCGTTCCACCCCTGAAGGACTGATCATCGAATCAGTACAAAGCTAGGTGAGGCTGGCAGCCTTTCCCCAGGCCAGTGCAGCATTATTGATGACAAATGCTTCCTGCAGCATTCAGTAATCCAATGGACAGGCATAGGCCTCAACAGAAGAAAGCAAGATTTCCTCTCCAAACAATTTTCAATGCTTATATATCTGTTTTTTTCTGGCCTCTGGGCTTCAGAGCAGTTGCTAACCTCCACCTTTGAAAACTATGCCATTGCATGCCCTGTTAGCTCTTTGAAATCATGCAGACTCAACCATTTTTGTATGCATTGCCTTACTACCAGGTCTGAACGTTATACGAACATGTGCCATACCCTTTGAAACTGCAGCATGCAGTCTCTTCCATCCTGAGACTCTGAATTCCCAGGCATTCAAACTGGTGACTGGATTTAGTCAGTGTGTGACTTAAGCCACCAAGTTAAAAGAACCGATATAAATCACTTCCGGAGGATAAGAATCTTAACTTTTCAAAATACTAATTTTGACTGGCAAGCCAAAACTATACAATCACACAACTGTGTGTTAACATCCTCACATAGTTGCAGAAATAGTCAGGATTTCAACTAGACATTTAGAGAATAGTATGGAAATTGCAGACTATAACAGCAATACCAATCTTTTACCAAAACCCATAGGTATTGTCATAACAATGCCACAATGCCAACAAAAGTTCGACTTCATCTTTTTCCAGGATGTCCACTAGCAGAGAAAGAGTTCATGTGATGGTAGATAAACAAGAGAAGAATGAAAGAAAAGCAGCTAAAATGGGGCCACTGCAAACAACTTCAATTTTCTCCATTTTTCCTCACAGTCTGTAAACAATGTTTTCCATGAAAAGAAACAGCTGTATGTTAAACACAGTCATTATTTATCTCTTACTGCTTCAGGCTAGGCAGTTGGTGGGGTTTTTCATTTTGGTTTGGGGTTTTTTTTTGTGCACGTGTGTGTGTTGCCAAAACTACCATATTACATTGGTACCAATGATCTCGATCTAATTATTAGGCAGGAAAAGGAAAAAAGTGAGATGAAATTCAAAATTACAAGGGCAAAACCACATATAATTAAAAAAGACACATAAATTAAGGGTTTAAGAAACAAGTATTGAACATCCTTTTCAGATGAGAAATGGAAGCTTCCAGGTATTGGCACAGACCTCTTATTTAATTCTATAGACTTAGAAACCTGGTTTTTAGAAATCTTAGAGAACGTCTTATCTCAAACACTGATGTAAAACTACCTGTGTTTGCTCCTCTGCTTAGTTGCTTTCTTCAAATACATAGAATTTACATTCAAAGGAACATATTTTCTTATCATAATCACTATGGCAAAAATAACTACCCAGCAGTTGCTTCTCTATGGTACTTAAATTTTAAATAAAGATAGACCAGAAGGAAAGACAACTGTGTGCTTTCTCAGTGTTTCTGGATTTCCTTAAGTGAGCCACTGCCAAGACACTGTGGTCTAGAATAGAATACAAATAGAATACAACGATCTTGGTTTGGTGTTAAATTCCTACAAACAAGGAAAACTTGTTTTTAAAGTAATTTTATCATCAGGTATCATTAACAGGATCAGCCACTCCACAGGCTTGTTTTGGGTGAGAAAGTTTTAATTTTTTGCAAGGTAGTTAAAACTTTACATCACCACTTCATATCACAACTTATGGCTTAGAACTGCCAGTGCTGATACTCCCTAGATTCTAGACCACCGAAAAACACCTTTCTATGGTCAACAAGAAAAATAAACACTGCGTACAAAATCAGCTTCAGCCCAAAGAATAAGTGAACCCAGGACTAATTGTTCAGACTTTGCTGCACATACAACCTGTTTGGACAAACAAACAATGGCAACTGTCAGCTACCATCTATCATTTACATTATGTTTAGAGTGAATCTTAAATCATTGTCTCTTTGGAAAGAAAGAGAAAATTGAGATAGATATTGAACTGTCAAAACCAGAAAGCTTTGTAATTGAGGGTCTTTCACAAAAGCTTTTGAACTTAAATCAAACGGTGTCTATGCGAGGTACTGAGCTTTTAAACATCATGGCCACTCACTAATGAGCACGTATCTGTAGAAACCCTACACAAGACAAATGCTGTAAGTGTTATTGAAACTAGAAATAAAAGTCTTGGGAAATCTATGCCTAATCAGAGCAAAAGCCAATTTTTTTATAGCACAGATGAAATAAATGCCTTAGAAAGTGAATTTCAGCAAGTAGAATCAGATTAGAGATATTATAAACTGTGCTCACTGGTTCAGCACTGACAATAGGGAAGATAGGAACAAGTAAAACACAAATCAGCTAATTTTTGTTTTTCAAAGTTTAAGACTTTTTTAAGCTGTGGAAAGTCTTTGAGGAATTTACTACTTCTCGTAGCACTATGATTTTAACTAACTCAATGTAGACTTCAGAATGCACAAGTAAATACTTCTGAATTTAAATATAATCTAAAAATATTCACTGCTTGTATTTATAAATCCTTCTAAAGTTTTTAGAAAAATTCTCCAGATAAGCATTATGTCTTTTGTAAAAAGGAATGGCCAGCCATCAGAATTTCCTCTGTAGATTAGAACTCTGGTTTAATTCTCTGACTGTTATATAAATATCTCACAAAGAAGAAAACAAAGTTTAAGCAGTTTGCTGTCCCTACAGATGGCCAATTCAAATGCTCAAACACCCACACAGGAAAAATATAGCTCCAACCTCTCTAGAATACTGATATCTTGAGGAGAAATCAGCATTGTCTTGTGTTCTCCATTCCACAGTATCATGAGAAGACTGATATACTCGGAAGACTTTTTTTCTAAGGCTTAATAGGACAACATAACAGGACCAAGTTGAATTTAAAATCCAGCTTAGTTTCACAGCTATGAGAAAATCTGATTTCCTGTTTCACTAATACCTTTTTCACTTTTTCCTTCACCACTAAGTTTTGAAGGTTTCATGATACAATCAAAGAAAGAAAAAAGTTTCATTAGCAAATGGTTACCTGGAGTGCGTGAGACTGGTGCTCTAACCACCCTGTTACTATTCTTACCTGAGGGACAAATAAGGAAGAAGAAACCTCATGGCTTGATTTCAGTTTTTAACTGAATCTGAGCAACTCTCCTTCAAGTCAGTATGTGTCAACATATTTATGCTTTTAATTAATCTGCTTTCCCTCCTATTAACGAAATACTCCACTTATGAAAATTCAACAATAATTCTTTACTAAACTTCTTTCATAACATTATTTGAAGGCTAACAAGCCAGTGTGTTTAATTTGTGTGCACTCTCAGAGACGTTTAGCTCAATGCATTAATTCAATTTTGCAAGAAATTCTTAAGTTTTAAAAATTTGTTTTCACTAGGATTGAAAACACATTTAAAAAAAAAAACATTTCCAAGATGTTTGTGCTGCTGTAATAGGGAACTAGATCTCACTGAGCATTGAGTGGGAGGATAGCAAAGGATCAGTCTGTCTTTAGACACATTTCTTGTTAAAAAAAAAAAAAAAAATCAAGTTTGACATAATGCAGTGATTTTTAACATTTCAGTGAATCCATATATTTTTACTAAAATATCATTCAGCAATTATTATTGTATTTTCCGGTGCCTCACAGGAACTCTCCAAGTAATTGTTACAGAAGTGAAAGGCAAGGTGTACAAAGAGATAGAGAGAATTTGTTTGGCATGCTTTAGTTTATAAGCATCAGCCAAAATGAACGTGTGTAAAGGGATAAATAATTTCTAATGTTTATAAAACATCAAAGGACCACCAAATACCTATCATACCTTGTTACTGACATACTTGCACTGTCAATGCACAGAATCACTTGAACAGAGATTTAACTTCAGTTAACAGTATTTACATAATTACATTTGATTACCTGACAATTTTAAACATCAAATACTAGTCAGTTACAAAAGCACTGCAATCCCATTTGCCACATGGGAAATGGGAGTGTTTAAGGGTGAGGTTTTAAAAAGCACATAAAAACTCTGCTGCAAGACACACTAAAAGTCTGGGACAGCATTAGTAACTGCACAACAGTCCCAAACTAGCAATGCAATCCCCAGCTCATCCTTTCTCAGTGAAAAGCAAAATGCCTCTGTGAACCAGCTGTGAAAGGAAACTTGAAATTATTTTGATCAGTGGCTACACTATTGCTTATAAAGTGGCTAAGATACCTTTAAACAACCATCACTTCCATATGTTTTGTTGCAGAGGTCTGCTACTCTCGCAGCATTCCCATGTTCTAAGCAAGAGGTGTTTTTATGCTCCATAATAATCTATTCTTGTCAGCTCTTCTTTGGAGATCTCAGCTAACTCATCCTGTATGTCACTTAGCTTGTACAAGCTGATAGGATTGTAAAAGACATAAAATTATCTTAATTTCATATTCTAACACTATGACTATATTCTAATATAGACCACACAAAAAGTAGTACTCACTAGCGTACAGCACCTTCATCACTCTCACAAATGATCTTTTAACATTTAAAAGTTTCAAAATAAATGTAATTTTCCCTTACAACACTTATTGTAACTTTACTGAAGAAATGCAGATTATACTGTGTTGTTTTTTGATTTTTTGCTTTTCCCAAATGGAAATGCATTTCCCCTGAAGACTTCATTTCCAAGCCCTTATCACCTGTAATAGAATAGGCCTGGTGGAACAGTTGAATAATACATTATGCATGCATTTACTTATGTTATGATCTCTACCTGGGTTTTTAAAAAGAAGCATGTTTTCTTAAAGAAAACTGATAGTAGAAACATTCTTTTGTGTTGAAAGACCAATGCTATTATTCTGCCCTGAATTGCGTTGTATCTCATGAACTGAATCTATTTCAGGTTCCACTGAAAATGCACAATAAGTCTCTTGACTGAACTGCTAGAAATTCAGGTGGCCCCAGTTCAGACACATGCTGTGCTCTCACACCATTTTCCTTGTATATTTATAAACTTGAAAGGTTAAGAGGTCTTTCTTCCTAAAACTCCTTGGAAAGCACCATTATCTCATGGCAAGAAGATAGCTGCCCTGATGCCAAATGTGCAGGCAGCTCACATCTTTGACAGACTTCATCCTACAAAGCTTTTCTTTCACTTTATGTTCACTAGGTACATTGGTGACGGGATCCTAAATCATGCCCTATTTATTGCACACTGGCATCTGTTTGACTAATGTCATTGGAAAGATTTGGATATTTAACTGCCTACTTGTTGCTCATCTGGCATAGGCCTTTGAAAATGTCACGCACTTGTGTATCTGTTGGTTGATTAATCAATTGCCTGCCTGCCAACAGCCTCTCTGCTAGAGTTGCACACTCCCTACTTTGCTTCTTGCCTCTGGTTTTGGGGCATTTTGGTGACTCCCACTCTGCCAATGCGAGCATTATTCATTTGCCCCAGAAACAGGTCACAGACCTCAGCACATCAAAAACCAGTGGCAATAAATCCACCCAAACAGTAACATCTCATATCATATCAGACAACACTAACACTTCAAAACCAGAGTATTTCAGCTGAAATACTTTTTTTTACATTTCTTTTCTAGTACTCAACTCTTCAATGACAACAAAAATGGAAAAACTGTGGAAAGCTGTCATTTTTCAATGAAAAGCTTAGTTCAAATGAAAATCTGCATCTTCAGCATGCAGCTTCAATTGAAACATTTCAACTAATTCTTCAGCACTGCTAACTTTTGAGATGAAGCTGAGCCAACCTAACAGCTTGCCATCATCCAAAGGGAGCGTTTACTCCCCTCCTCCCCCTTTCCTTTCCCTCTCTAGGTACTCAGCTGAATGTTAACGCAGTAGAAAATTAATCCAGCATAGGAAAAGTGAAATATGCCTTTACTAAACTAATCCACTCTGGATAATTTTGTTGATTGTGTTTAGGTGTTGATATCACAATACTTAATATATAGGTAAAGAGTAATATTTAACATGTATATTTCCCCACCCTTCCACTGTCTGTTTGATCTCAAAGTTATTGAAGACAATTGGTACCACTTCATTTTTCTTCCCTACATTAAATCAAGCCACTTGTTTGAATTTACAAGCAGTCTGTATTCAAACAACCACCACCTATGTTCCCTTATAGGTTACAAGAAGCTGAAGAACAGCTAAAGCACAAAAATCCTCTATAGCTGTCCTCCAATTAATCAAATTGTCAAATTGGCTGTGTCAAGGATACCACTGCCTTGTTACAATCCAGTAGACCTTAATATACACTACACACATATACCATGTAGTGACATATGAATTTTGGTGCAACTTTCGCCAAGGTGAGAAATGTAAGGCTGCCTTCTATCTTGGTGAACCAAAACAGAGAAAAGCAAATATTTGGGTTGTCAAGCATTGGAACAGACTGCCTGGGGAAGCGGTTGAGTCCCCATCCCTGGAGGTATTTAAAAGACATGTAGATGTGATGCTTCGGGACATGGTTTAGTGGTCGACTTGGCAGTGCTAGGTTAATGGTTGGACTTGATCTTAAAAGGTCTTTTCCAATCTAAACGATTCTACGATTCCAAAGCATACGGATAATTGAGTAGTTTCCCCAAAAGATGTAGCAAAACAGATGTACTGGGCATACCTTGTGCTTAAGAACAGAAATAACATTTAAAACTCCAAGTTCTCATTCTAATGTACGGAAGCGTGACATGTGAGAAGAGCAAGCACAAAACAAGAACTACCTAGGCTAAGCCTGTGACGCGTCTGGTGGCAATCTCACTACTTCCTCTGATTGCTCAGTCCCACCGCTGACAGGTTTCACTGGTGTTAAGTTTCCTGATCTCATTTAGAGTTTGGTTTGACAGACAGTTGGATTTACTCAGCTGAGGGCATGGCACAGAAACAGGAATGAGTGGTTTGGACTGCCTTTGAACTCTACAAACCAATATTGTTGCTAAATGTTTCATATTGTCACACAACAGCCTGTTCCATGTGCCATGGTCCACAGAAGGACCAAAAAAAATTCATCAGACCCATGATGAATATCAGTGCCTCCTTGCCAGAACTGCAGCACTGGTAAGACTGCCTAACTGGCTTTAATACCGCTTCAGCCATGTTGTTTAATGCTTATTAATTATTTGCCACCATGACCCTAACTGTGCTTTCAGCTAAGTTATGTATGTATTTCCCAGGCCTACAAGCTTGCTTCAATCCTTGGATTAAGGAGGACTCATATATGCCTCCATGTAGGAGATCATACAAGAGAATAGATTGATAGCTCTGGAAATCAAGTTTTGTGCTCACAAAAAAACCCCAAAACCCAATCATCTTAATAGCCCTGTGAGAACTTCCATGTATTATTATATCTATTTTCAAAGACATGTGCATAGAATTCTGAAGACCTGAAACAGAAAACCTGCAACATCAATAATATGTGCCCTATATACAGGGCATATATTTAAAATGGCAAATATGCAAATATCAGAAGCAGAACAAGTTGAGACATCTACGGAGAAAACGTGAAGAAATCCTCCATGTACTTGATCTATGACAAAAATTAGTGTTATCTGAGTCTAAGAAAACTTTTAAAGACTTCTTATAAGTCAAATATAAATATTACCACAGCTAAGTTATATTAGGGTTTTAAACCTTGTGACTACAGACCACAGGGAGCAAGTACTAGAGTCAGAACATGATTCTCAAGTTTTCTGGCCTATCCAGGTTTCTCCATTGCACTTGTCATTCCTCATTCTTAGTTCCTTTGTTCTAAGCTCCTAAATCCTTCAAATACCTCTAGATTAGTCAGGCAGGTGCAGCAGAAATTACTAGAAAGAAATGAGAGGCCATCCAGAATTTGTTCCTCAGAGTATCTAAAGTGTGTCAGTGCCACCATAGCCAGCTCAGTTTGCCCTTCCTGTCCATGGAAACCATGAAGCCTCCCCCCAAAAAGGCTTGATATTAACACAATGCCTATCCCAAGAATTCTAAGAATAAGACCAAACTGGGAATTAAAAACCAATCCATGTGTTACTTGCTGGCTACCCAGGATATACTAGATGGGACACACAAATTCACAAGTGCTTGTCTTCTGGATAGGATGAGAGTTGCTAAGCAGAGACTAGAAAAGAAATAAGGCAGCAATCGTGTTGCAAGTGCTGTCAGTAAGCAAGCGACTTCTCTCTCCTTTCTTCTCCTTGGTTCTCAGCCCCTGCAAGCAAGCCCTAGATCCTACAGGGTTAGGAAATTGTGAGGGATGGCAGGAGAAACTGAGCAGCTCTCAAACTAGCACGGAGAGCACTCTATACCTGATAACACTAGAAATAACCTGGCTTAATATGTTTAATTCCCCTACAATGAAGACTGTCTTTTCTCCCATATGCCCCCTCAGCAAGATTTTCTCTCATTAAATATTTTTTGCCAGTAGAAACACGTGGCAAAATTATTATTTTTAAACATTTAGATAGCCTTACCTACTTCCTGGTTTAGGTATTTCTTTCCATAGAATTGGCAAGATAATCGTTAGAAAGGAGGAATTGGAAAGGATCCTAAAAGCAGACAAAGAAAATGACACTTGCAACCAATACAGACACAAAAAGAGCAAATGGGCTAATACATCTTCAGTTCTTGCATGCTGTGAAGGAACATACATGATATTCTGCACAGTCTGGGAAGCTCACAAGTCTGAGAATGGCTCCTAGAACTGAACCAGTTGAGTAAAGACTAGTTCTCTTTAGCAGCAGCTCATAGTAGCAGTCTCCAAAGTAAGAAGTGGCAGTCACGACCCAAATACAGAATAGCATTGCTTATTTTTTAATTTTTGCTTTGTTTGCAAGTATTAGTCTTAAGTAGTTTTTAAGTACTATTTGAAATAGATGTACTATCTCCTATAAAGTATTTATTAACTTTAGCTAAACAGTGCAAAGAAAAAGTACATAATCCTGTTAAACAGTTCTGAGATGGCTTCTCGGGCTGCCTTATATTTCTCTGAATTTATTAGATACACGGAAGAAACAATTCAACAGTAGCATTAGCAGAAAAAGCACTTCTGTAAAAATCACACATAAAGGCTTTTACTCTAAAACATTACCTGCTAAAGAAATTTGTACACATAGAAATCCACACCAATTCCTATAATATTATGTACAAGTAAGAAATAACACGTGAACGATCGCTGTAGTATATTTTTTCAACACTTCTAAAACTCCAGGCATGGACCGACAGTTTGTAAAGCTTCTGACAGCCTCTGATTTATAGCTCTATGCTCTGCATTGACCGTATCAATTCGATGATTTTAACAGTATGGTATCCAGGCAGGAGGAGGGTGGGCAGGAAAGCTCTAAGACAACAGCAGTAAAATATAAAGTTTCATTCCCCCACCTTGTGGGTAACTACTGAAACAACAATTTACAGTGGTGTTTCGTTATTTGCAACCTACACACATATTCATCTATCAATTTTCACATTGATGTCTGCTATACCACCGTGAGTCAAACTTAAAATCTTTGCAATTAACTCAAAGTTGATTTAAGTAACATGCTGTTTTATTTTTAAAATTCCACAAAAACGTAGAGAATGTCTATTCTTTTGATGCTTATCAGCACCAGTAATCAATTACGCAAGGTTGGTTAAAGCATGAAGAATGTCTTAACAGTATACAGAACAAAGTTAACTGACATTAAAATTTAAAAGAAAAGTTTATCCAGGACTGTCCCTGTGCCAAGCCTACTGCTACTATTCTAATTTAAAAACAACTGCACAAATCCTCCCCAATTTGTTTGTCAGAATATCATTAAAGTAACCTTTCATTTTCTCTTATTATTTGATTATACAATCAAGACAAGATGATGTCTAAAGCTGGGTTGCTTAAGAATAAGTTACTGACTTCAAGATACTTTCTGTGCTGGTTTTGCTGATAACTAACCCACAACAATCCTATGGGATCAGTTGCAGAAGTATTTTGGACTCCTTAAGAGCACCTTAGCCCAATGTTACAGCTCTTTAAAAGTCAACAGCTAATTTCTTTCCAGCAGGGAAATGGAAAGCACAGCCATAGGCGAAGAGGACAATAAACACAAGAGGAAGCTTTATACGCACAATACAGTCCTCATACATCAACTAAGCCAAGTGCAGATTCAGGGCCACATTTATCAGAGCAGAGACTAAGAACTGCACAGCTCAGTGATTTACCTATAAAGCTTTGATTATATATGAGAGGAACTTTTGCCATACCTGATAGGGAAACGTATCAAATCTCTAGAAGTACGCTACATTATACAGCGCGTAAGTGCCTTCTCTGTTTTTCAAGTCTTTGGTTTTGACAAGCATTTTCCAGAATGATACATCCTTAACTGTGCTTACCTTTGATAAACAGCAGAGTCTTAGAAACAATGTGGACACACACACAAGGTGAACACTGGAATTTGAGTGTTGTCATATTACCAATAAAGAGGATTTTCAGTGTTCCATCTGCTGACTCCAGTAAAGTGTCTGGGAATGGCTCTGCCTCCCTTACTGAAATCCAAACAAAAATTTCTTTTCCTTGTTAAAATTCACCACAGTTATCTTTTTTAAGTAGTGCAGTTTGTCTTCAATAACTAGATGAGGTATTTTCCCAGTTACTGATGTAAAAGGTATTTGTGGCAGGACATCAGTATATCAAATTACTAATTTTTTACCTCTAAATTTAGAGTTAGCCATTTTACAGATATATCACCATCCTGCTCTCACTTTCCTTCACTCCCAACCTACCATGACAGTATCACAGGGTTCCTCCTGCCTCCCTCACCCCCCCACCATAATGCAATCTGAAGACTAAATCAAGATAGACAATGAACATCACTCTAAAATAAATAACAAAGAATATAAAACAGTTTCCAAGTAGAAGTTCACTTGCTGGTCTGTAGGAAGGGTGAGAATACAGTGAACTGAATCAAGTTACAAATTCACACGTTCCTTTTAATAGGTGAACTCTTAGAGTTATTTCTCATTTCATACTTAAGCTTTTCTCGTTCAGACAAGTCAGGTGACTATATTAAACTACCATCTTAGTTGCTAACAAGTGTCTTGAAAACTCCAAAACAGAAGCAAATTGCAGCAGAGAGAGAATAAATGCTAAAGTCTGGAGATCTGTGTATTTGCATGATCATTACTTAGTGATTATGCAAATCAGATCCATAATCCAAGGAAAAGAATTGTATCAGGATCATTAGTAAACTGAACAATATTCATACACATGGAACAAACTTTATTTTACATCTAGATGGCTAATATTTTTTTTTCCTTCAATCTGCCCTTCATGTACTCTGTGGCATTGTATATTTAACTGGTAACTGCCCTCTCCCTCAAAAGCATACCTTTGTCCAGGAAATTTTAATAAAGAGACTAAAGCTTTGATTTTTCCAATGGAACCTAAAGTTGTATACGTTGATTCTCAAATCCCTCCACTTGTTTCTTATATTAAGATTTCTCTTGAAGTGGCCAGTCCACTGGCATCTATTTCAAATTAAGTCTTCACTCTCAGATTTGAACAAATGCAACTTTAGAAACTGTTGAAAGAATTATTTTGTCAAACAGATGCTAGCTAGTTTCAGGAGGTTTCACAAGTCAGTTTTCTCTTTTAAAATTAAATCCTTTTAATTTTCTTTTTAAATACTCTAAGCAACCAAAGATCCCCTTAACATAAATAATCCTTGTTGTCAACCAATGACCAAGATTAGGATATACCTAGTGTAATCACTGTGTTACTCTGCTACAACAAAAGCATATTTACTGCCAGCAATGAAATAAAAATATTGGTACCTTGATTGTTAAACTGAATTACTTAATTTATCCCTCCTGCAACTTCACAGTTAATGCCCTCTAAAACTATTTATCTTTTACTACTAAAACACTCCATGTTCAGTAAACCAAACATTCTTCCAGACTCTGCAAGTGTTGAGAAAATGGTTAAACTCAGTGGTGAAAGGTGTAAATTTGTTTTGATGGGTATAAACTAAAATAACCCATGAAACACAGAACCCCGCATTGTTGGGGTTTTTCTTTCTTTTTTGGTGGAAAGAATTCCTTATTGCAAAAGGATCACAGAACAGCTGGGGTTGGAAGATATCTCTTGAGATAGCACAGTCCAACCATGGTCAGCTAGAGCAGATTGTCCAGGACCATGTCGACTCAGGTTGTTAATATCTACAACTGGTAGTAGTGAACTCAATGAACATAGGATCTTTTTAATAGGAAAAAGTCTGAATAAAATCCAATTAAAATTCCCATTTAAAGATATCCTAAAAATCCCTCTGAACAGTTAATAGCAAAATAGACCAAGCTCACATAATAAATTAGTGAAGAAGCTGACTGTGTTTTCAAAATAAAACATTTCACCATGTGAAGACTTACTAGTCTCCAGATTGGACAGAAATTCAATGAAAATTATCAAAGTAAAATACTCCCTAAAAAAAGCCCACAGTTAAGTGGAATTGATAGCACCATCCTGTGAAGAACCACATATACCTATTATCTATTCCAAAAGTCCTCATATCTTTGTCTTGGTTTTTTTTTTAAGCATTAGAAAGTTCTAAAATCATAAGCAAAAGCAAATTAACACATTTTTACATTAAAGTTTGGTTTTGTTATAATTTTCTGCTACTGACTTTAAAATGGTTGAGATGGATCTACACTGAAGAAGGACATACTGTTCTCTACCTAGGAAGCAACCCAGCATGCTGGGGGAGAGAAGGCAGGACAGAAAGGTATGAGAAAATTTTAGAAAAGAGGCTATAGCTCAAGCAAGAGACTAAAAAAACAGTTGCAAGGACTAAAAACCCATCCAGACCCTGTA
>NW_009260435.1:5004273-5028193 GCF_000687185.1 Egretta garzetta | reverse complement strand
GGGGGGGCGGCGGCAAAAAAAGCTTCTGAAAAGCCAGAGAAACCTATGATGAACCAGAAAGCAGTGGAGTAACTGAAGCAAAGCAAGGACCAAGGACTGACCTAAATGCTTGGAGTTCTAATTAATAAGCTAGTAGTATTCCATGTCTAGCATTCATTAAAACTGGGCTTTTGAGACAGCAAAAAAATTCTGTGATCTCATTGTAAGGAAACATCTAGGAAGTTCTCAGCAGTTTGGCCAACTTGTGTGCTCAGTAATACTAAAACCCTAGAGCTTCATAGAAACATAAAATCTTAAAGGCATGGGAAATCACTTTGCCAGACAGGAGGAAAAAAAAACCCAAACCAAAAAAAAACCCCAAAGAAAAAGGCAAAATATTTGAAACAGCTCTTTCACTTTGCATCACAGCACCTGGCAAAAATTCATTACTAAAAGTTGTCTGAAAACGCACTCTACCCCAACAATGCCTCATTCCTACAGATCATCTAAACAGGATTTAATTCTGCAGTTATTCCTATGCTGGACATGTACTTAAGGACTAGGCAAGAGACCCTCCATGTCCCTTAATTCCCTCAATCAGCACTTCAAGAAGATGCATCACCTTAAGGAAAAGGGCAGAAAGGGAACAGGAAAAGAGTGTTGCCAAAGTCAGAGAGCCAAGCCTAGGTACAGCCCATGGCATTTGCAGCTGGAGAAAAGGCTGGATAAAAAACGGGAGCAAAGATATAAGGACACATGGTAAAATGGAACGGAACACCTGAGGAAAGCACAGGACAAGCACTGGAAACCTATTGTTCCCAAACATCTATCTTCATTTAAGTAAGAAATGGAATTCCTTAGCAAATTTAGCAAATTATCTCTCCCATGTCCTCTTGAGTGCTTGATCCAAGTGGTCAAGAAGGTCATTCATTACTTCTTCAGCTGGAATTTTTAGTGCAATCTACCAGTTCAAATTCAGCTAGCAACCCAAACTGCAAAGACATACATTTCAAAAAAAAAAAAATTGTTCTATTGAAACCTACAGCTTCTTCAGACTATTTTAAATAGGAAGACACTTCATTGTACCTAATCAAAGTGAGAAAATATCTGTTTACAATTCAAACCAGAAAATTTACAAATAAAAATGAGGAAGTACAGAATTGAATCAAGCAGAAGACTGAGCCGGAAATGTGTCATCAGAACTGTTTTAAGCTCTAATTCTCTACCACAAAAAAGGCACATGGTACCATCTAAACATGCAGTGAGAGTAGACTGAAGTAAACTCTGTTTTCAACTATGAATTAAGAGACAGTACATAACTGTACTGGTTCACAACTGTACAACAGTACAACTATCCCTTAGATGCCAGACACCAAAGCTGAAGGAAATGCTGGGCTGTAGAAAGCTTTTCTGCTGCACGCGAGTATTCCAATAATTTTTTCCTAATATAGTGCCAGTGACATGTGGCAAACCAACAGCATATAACGTATTTCGGAAGCAACAACATTCAAAAAATCACAGCACAAATAATTGCATATAAAAATTGTCTTTTTTTATTTTAAACACGGGCTTGAAATACATACAACCTAGACAGCTAATTTAGTTAATGTTTGAGCAGAGCTTTCTAGAAAATAGGTGATATCACAGAATTAAAGGTTGTACCACATTTTTGCCATCATAGCAAACCAGATTAATAGCCATGTGCATATAACAGCAATAAAAACGTGTCTGCAGATGCTGTCTAAAAGTTCTGCATTTGGCAGCTTCCTTTCAAATATCCTAAGCTTTCTAATTTTGGTGAGATAGGTACAGGTTAAGAGTATATTTATAGAATCCACCAGCCCTTAAGTGTAAAGAGTTTAAAAATCCAGGCCTAGTTCTCATGATTGCTTCACTTACTGAATAGATCTATGCAAGAATATTGCCATTTTTACTTATTGAGTTCGTATCTATAGCTATTATCTAGTCCAAAATTAAGTTAAACCCCAGAAATCATTCTTGTCAAGTGAAGAAAGTTGGAAAGGGCAAATTTTCAAGAGTAAGTATTTGCAAGGACACCTTATATCTTATCCGAGAGCCAAGGACCAACAGCAAGAGCTCTTAGTTCACTGATCACTGAACTAAAATCTGTTTGCTCATATAGTCCTTGACCCAGTTACTTAAATATGTACCTAGTGTTAAGAATGGAACTTGTCTCAATGAAGTTCATGGGATTATTCATACCATTAAGAACTAGGCATATACTTCAAATGTGCTTAAATATCTTGCTAAACTGAATGCTAACAGTCTTCAGGAAGAGAAATGGCAACACAAATATTGTATCAGAACTCACTTTGAGTTTAATGAGATGGCACTCTTCCAGTGGAGTAACTACACACTGGAATATGGAAAACTAATTACTTTGATTTAAGCTTTTGACATACAATGCTGTCTAAAACCAGCGTGCTGTTCCTCCTGGAGAAGTCTTTAAGCAACAGCGATACAACAAAAACCATATATATGCACGACAGGTGAATAATATTTTCTGTTTTTAAAGTGCAGAGTTTCACTTACAACATAAGGGTCAACATTCCAAAGTAAGCATTTCCAGACAACAATAGCCTATTTCTTTCATACATATTCATTCTTATGTTGCTCCAGTATAGTGTCTTCTAATACTAAGTAGACAGGGATGAAATTATAGTAGCTAAGTTGTGTACACTTCTTTCTTAATTTAAAGGTAATGCTGCCTAAAATAGAAGTTTTTAATGAGTTTCAATCAGTAACGTAAGTACTTTATTTTGCAAAACACTATAACCACAATTACCACAACCTGTCTGTAAACCATAAACTTAAGAGTGCAAATTGGATAACCTCTTCATGTTAGAATCCATTTACAGGAACTCCTGACACGAAAAAGGGCAGAAAAGAAAATTTCAGAGTGGAAAAACATTTTAGCAAAAGTTGTAATTTGTAAACTTAAATGTGCATTGTAGAATAACCAAATCCATAGCTTTAGAAAGAGACATAACTTCTTAAAATAAAGTGTTTATGGCTGTTAACTTTGAAGGAAGACCTCGGATATTTTATCTTTACTTTCTGCACAATGTTTCCATGTTGTTTCTAATAAATTTTAGGGATAAAATTGCATACCAAAAGGTCAAACCCGAAAATCCTGTCATTATCGAAACAGCGTTTGTGGTTTCTTCAGCTGCAGTGATGCTTGCTTCACCAACTTTTGTTGTTTTCTTGTTGCCTGGGCTTCTTGAATGGCACAACAAATCCTCTGTAAAGCAACATATTGAAAAAAAGAAAATTAAAGCATGCAACCTGCAGTTTTCTTCCATAAGATGCTCTTAAAAAACAGTAAAAGTTTAGATACCATAAGAATAAAGTCTTTTGAAGAAAATTTACTTTCAAATAAAATTAAGCAATTTCTTCTCTTCAAAAATGGATAGAAATGTATTGAGAGTCTACAACTACTAGATTCAATCTGAGGTAAAGAGCCTCAGAAGAGGACTATGCTTAGGCCAAACCACCAAGAGGTTTGCATTATCGGTATCTGGAAATATAAAAGAACCATTCATTATAATTAAAAGACAACAAAAATGATGACAGGCACTTCTGAAAATATTTACAATGAAAAGTACTCTCAAACTGGATAGTTAGTTGAAATCCACAGAAGGATAAATTAAAATAGAACCTAACAATAATTGTAAAATTATAAACAACTTAACTGAACAAAGCTGTGCAATTAAACCAGTCCTTTTTATTAAATTCCTGAATCCAAACGATCTAATAGCTAAAAATACCCCACATCACAACTGTCTAACATTAAGCATAATGTAAAATATGCATAAAGTGTGTATACATAATATTAACACAGCGATATATCTCTAGTCTGAGGAAATTAATGTCAATGTGATATGCATAAATGCCTGGTGGGGGGAGGGGAAGTCAAAAAAAACCTAACATACACGGTTAGTTTGGATGGTCAGTCTGATTTTACCTGAGTAATTCCAGCATTTAGTGAAAGCTGAAGCATTTGAAATGCTTGCGAGAGCTTTTTTATCTATGATTTCAATGAAAGTAAAACTCATTTATACAACAAATAATATTAAAACAAAGAATAAATTAATCTGCATGGGCAAATAACATGCATCAGTTGCACTTTAAGTATTTCAAAAATTTATGGATTTCTGATAACTCATGGAGGCTGGGGAAAGATTCAGAGGACTAAAGATGGGCAAACCTAAAACCCTTGCTTATTTTTTACGGGAGACAGAAAGAACAAGGAGGCTACAAGATATCCTTAATCTGACCTTTAACACATTTGTTTCATGCACAAAGGGCACCACAGAAGTGACAATTATTTGAGAAGCGTACTTTTTTTGTGTCTTCTTATCAAATTGGTATAGTTTTACAGGTGGTATCTATGCAAAGAAGGGAGATGCCAAATAAAGTGTAATACTGATAAAAACCAAGAAACATGGAAGGTACATGGGTAGTGTTGCACTTCAGGACAGAAAAAAATATTTTCAGTGTATACATACCAGCATAAACACTTGCAAAGGAACATGTAGCTAGGCAGTAACAGAAAAAAGTGAATGAAACACAAAGTATCCTTTTAGTGTGGCCTGCGTGTTGTACACAATGTTCCAGATTTGGCCATGACACCACCATACTTTCAAACTAAAAGCATTTAAATTAGTTAACCAATAGTATACTTTGGAAGACATGCTGCAAGAAAAACTTTTTATTTAGTTAAGAGACAGAGAAGAAATAATATAGACTCTTCCAGTAGGTAAAAAAAGTGCCTCAAAGTGATAGCAATTTTTTTTTCCCCCTTTGTGGTCTAACCCATTCTTCTAGATGGCTTGATCAATTTAATAGAAGCAACTTTGACCCTATTCTGATTCTAGCTGCTGACTTGCTGTTTACCAGACCTACAATTTCAAGTGTGCTTCCAAGATGCTGTGGATCTAATTGATTTCACTTTTGGTATCAGGGAGAACTTCTCTTCTTTCATCATCTGACACATAACTACAGTAAAATGCGTGGTTTCCTAGGTAAATTTTTCTTTTGTTGAAGTACCCTGGAATTTATACAAATTGTAAGTTCAGCTTTTGTTAGCTACAAGATCCAACCATCCACAGAACAAAAGCTCCCCAAATACATCAGCCTCTCCAGCATTAATATAAACAAATATTTAGAGACAAATGGTAGAAAATCCAGGTGCGGGGAGGAATTTCAGTAAGCCTTTTCACACAAGGTATTGGGTTAGTCCAGTGATCTTGAAATAATGAGGAGGTAGCAGAATTGAGAGGTATGTTGAATCCTAGAGACTACAATGAACTTCACCTAGTACTTTAAGTATTTGAATGATTTTCTTTTAATGAGTTTTAATACACAGAGCATAAGGCTTTCCACCTTCAACCTTAAATTATTATTGCATACACTCTCTTGAATGCTTTAGACTATCTTATCTCATCTTTCTCCTGGTTAAACTAATTTTTCAACATAGAATATGGTAAATGTTCCTCAGGCACCGCAGCCTATTCTATAACAGTCTCTGAACATTACCATCTTTTTCACATGCTGAGTTTCAAGAACTGTTAACAATATCATAAGGAAATCAGAGGAAAGAAAAAAAAAAAAAAAAAAAAAAAAAGAATATACCCTTGCTGTAGTTTCATCCTGAAGCTGAACTGTCTTTACATATTCATGACCTGTATCATCCTTCCTTTGGAACATCCTTTGATCCTGTTGCAGAAGGGAACAAAAACTTACTTCATGTGACACTCAAAACAAGAATGCAGAATCTGATACTTATGTGGCTTGAATGTCAACTTCAGGTTAGATTTCTGCGTGGCCTCTGTCCAACCCAACTCATACTTTCAAGAAATCTCAAGTAAATCCTGTCCTATGGTCAGACGTTAGAACCATAAATAAGTTAAGAGCAATGTCTGGACCTCTAAGTTGTGTTAAATAAAAAAAAAAGTTTACATGCTTTTCTTACCAAAACACTTATTTTTAAAACATTTGCTTCGTTGGAGGGACAACGTGTAAAGTCTTCAAATAAGTAATCCCACTCGGTTGTTAAATGGCCTAAGATTTCCACTTCTTTTACATATATCAGTCTCCTGTTCAAAAGAAAAAAGTTAATACTCAATTTCTCCCTGGGACTAGAACTTTGCCAGAAAAAAACCCAAACCAAAACGAAGAAAAGACATTCATTTGAGAAAGCATTTTCTGTGTGGATTAAAAATTCCACTCAGTCACAGTGGAACAGTATTTCCTTAATACATATTCTAAGATAATCACTTTGTCGTAAGACTCATAGATGATCTATGATATTGCAGAGCATGCATTAGTCAACTTAATTGAAACACACCCAGACCTCCAAATCCAAACTTTTTACTAGAATTGGATACTAGAGGGTCATCAGTTAGTTCAAACCAGTTCTTCAAAGCCAGTCTCTACCAGATGAAGGTAGTCAAACAGCTACATACTAGCTACATAGTGACACAATTACTACCAGACTGACAGATGAGCAGTTGCTACTGTTTACAGTTGCTAGCTAGCTGCCCCTTAATTACTTCAAAGCTCCAATGTCAGCTAGCACACGAAGACAAAAAACAGGTGGCAGTTTTGAATGGAGTCAAACCAGAACTTTTATGCATGTGGAAGAGGAACTGGGATAAGGAGAGAAGTGCACATTTATCTGGAGCTGCAAACAAATAAATCACCTAACTATCACTGAAGGACTTAGTCAGTATCTTGAAAAAGCTTGTTCAGCTGCAGCATGAATTTTGGGGTATGCTAGTCATTATAAAACAAGCATGGTGGTGTGCCTCCTGGAGTCTCACTATGGATGAGCTTATCTCACATATTCAGGCATGGTGGATATCAGTGACATTTGAGATGTAGAGATCACAGATAATGAAAAGGAACATATGGATTAAGTGTTTATAAAGTTTTGAGAACTCAAACTGCATAGCCAAGATTAGTAACATCTTGTATTCCAAAAATTGTCTGATAAGTTTAATATTAATTTTCATACTCACAAAAACTTAAGACTCCATTTAGAGTACCCTTTAACTAACAAGACTGTAAACATTATCACAACATTAGTTTGACGACAAACACTTATCACAAGCTAATTTGAAAAATAAGAAAAAGCAGAAAAAAAAAATATTTCCCTCCAGTATGATGAAAGGGTCATTGACCTCAGCGTAAATGGTCTTCCTAAATCAGTACCTACTATTGACATCATTACCACATTACATTTTTCCATAAATGAAACAAAACAAATTATAAAAAAAAAAATCAGGAAGAAAACAGACAAGGAAAGTACATATGCAGAGAATACTAAACAGTTTAGATTTAGTCAGATGTCTAATCCCCAAGCTGAAACCAAGACAAGCCCTTAGAAAGCCTTCAAAACTTAATACCTATTAGTAACAATAAGGTTTGCTCTTCTGCTTCTTGGAACTGCACAGTGGTATCGATAGCTCTCTTCTTCCAGTTTTCTTATGTGCAATTTCTGAAATAGAAAATAATTTTGGAGCTGTAAAAAAGAAAACTCGAAGAGGCGTCTTCAATTGAAAAACCTTTTAAAAAGTCACCTCGCTGAACTAGTTCTTTAAAGGCAAGCTTTCACAGTGTCCTCACTCCTGAAGCCGAGTCACTGAAAGGTCTGATCCATTCCATTCAAAAGATGGAACACTGACACAATTTCTTCAGCTTTAATTTCTTTCCTGTGCTAATAATTGCTTGGTAATTTTCATTTTGTTACACCCCATGCTGCAGACTAGATTCAAGAGTGAAAATCCTGCAATAGTACCTTTAAAGGCGGCAGCCCATGACCCAGACCCTTAGAAATAAACTATCAAGTTACAAATACTCAATGCACCTCAGGGTCAGGCTTCTGAAGCATTGAACAGACATCCATATTCAACATCCAAAATAAGAAGGTATATGAAATCGTAGATCAAATTACTCATCACGTTTCTTTTAGACAACTACAACTCAAGTGACAAACTATGAACACAGATGTTAAAGTTTCAAAAGAACTGAGGTGCTTCATAGCCATTTTTTTTCAGTTCCTCAATAATTTTTTGATTACATATTTTTCAAATTTCCTATTCTGTATGTTCTGTTTAAGTGAAGTAAAATATTTTCTAGAGCATGTCACCAGGTTTACAATATTACATCAACTCCAAAGAGCAGCACAGAAGACAGTGTCACAGTCATCACTAAACCAAGCTCACAGTAACATTTTAATAGCTTAAAGACAGCAAGATTCACAAAGCAGTATTTGTGGGAAATGGATACACATAAAAATATCATATAGAAAAAGATAAAATTGTGAAATGAATAATATACTACCACTGGGAACCCAACCTGAAACTGGGTATGAGAATAAATCTGTGCCAACTACTGGTTGTTCTGCTATGAATTTGTCAGAAAGCAGGCAATCTGTTTCTGTCCACCCTATTTTGCTGCCTGCTGATTAATTAATGCAATGCATTAACTATGTGTTACATGTAAATGTACTAGTTTGAATAAATGTTAGTTTTCAGGACAGAAGGGGTCTGCTAGAATTAAATACATGTTTTCTGTTATAATCCCGTATATATTTAGTAGCTGTAAGGTTGCTGTAATTGTCATGTGCATGGTAAATATATAATTGTTACTAACGAACATAGGTTGTAGTAAATGCAGAGATCATGAACTCTCTGGGTAGCAAACCTACCACAGTAACAGTGTCATATCACACACCACTGATCTAAAACCAACTACCAGCAGAACACTCCAATAGGAAGCCCCTAAAATACCCGTGCTTACCCTTCTTTTTGGGGAAGCCGTACGTTTTTACATTTAAGGATGAAAACTCTAGCATGAAAAAACCTGAAACAAGGAATATACACATCAGGTTTAAAGCTAGTTCTGCATTTATTTTGGACTGCAAAGCTAAGTATAGTTGTAATATGCAATACATACATTCCTATACTTAAATCATCTCATGTCTCTGAACCTGCAAATCCAAGTGCTGTTGATGTTGGAATTCTGCAAAGTTACTCACAAGCAACTAGACAACGTTTAGAAGTCAGCAACACCAGTAATAGTACAACAGTTGAATTATAAAGTCTCACTCTTAGAAACAAGTGTTGGAAAGAGAATGTGCACACCCAAGACTCTGCCCTAAGACTCTAGCCAGAGAACGCATCTGAATCCCATTTACACTCCAGAAGCTTCTAACACACACAGTTCCAGCACAGTAGTCACAAAAGCCTGGTCAGGGTCACCAACCTGGTTACATTCTCTGACAACCACGAGCTTTTTATATTGAAAAATTATACTGGTTATCAATAGAATATTTGACAGAAATTCCAATTTCTACAGTCTTCCAAGGTCACAAAATGAAACTTACCATTTATTGCTAAAATCGAGAGGTTTCAACTATCACCAGAGAATTCAACTGAGATGCTGAAATGTAACGTAAGGTACATGCATCTCAAACATCTAACTCTACCCTCTACCAATAAGAATGTTAAATCAGAGAAAAGAAATCTTTAGAAGATACATATTCCACTTGTAAATATGTTTAATTAGTAAAAATGAACAATGAAGTTACATAGGTATAATGTCAATGCATGTTAGCTTTCTACTCTTTAAGGCAATACAACCGCCTTTTTTATTATACAATCTGCTTTAATGGAAAACGTGCAGCTCCTGTGTAGGAATGTGAGGAAACATAAGGAAGAATGAAGGCCATACATGCTTAGCCTGGATGCAGAATGCGTGCACCTCAGATCAATGTTTAGCAAGTGCCTACAACTGGATGCCCCAAAACTGGTTTGATATTCTTTGTAGCAAAATAAGATGACCTTCAGTTCATTTTACAGCTGTTACTGTGGAATTCAGCCTCTGTGTAACAATGAACTTCTCAAGGTGTTTCTGACAAACTAGTGAGAATAAATTAAGGAAGGAGGACTAGAAATTCAGTATGTTTTTAGT
Source organism: Egretta garzetta (assembly GCF_000687185.1). Classification (NCBI taxonomy): domain Eukaryota; kingdom Metazoa; phylum Chordata; class Aves; order Pelecaniformes; family Ardeidae; genus Egretta; species Egretta garzetta. Next base: position 5,018,212 of record NW_009260435.1, on the reverse strand, counting down.
TATTCCTTGTAAAGATACATTTAGTTGTTAGTTTTTAGTTATACCTTGCCAAGATGACAACAGACAACCTGACTGCCCATTTATCTGTCTGCAATCAACCACAGAGGCTAACCACTCTCTGTAGTTTAAGTAACTAAAATGTAAGCTGAGTTGACAAAAGATCTTTCCATCAGAATCAATTAAAAGAGGCTTCAACATTTATTTATATTTGCATTTTATTTTCATATTTTTAAAAGTTCAACAAATGTCTTAAAGCATCATCATCATATAATGCAACTGACCCTCAAAATCCTTTAAGCTCCGAAGTGGGTTAATATTCAGGAGTTTAAATCAAAAGCATTGTGTTTTCCTGGATTTGCTCCCTAGTGATGTGACATTTTGAAAAACATTTTAATTCAACATTTTCCAGCAACCCAGAATAGAGGGGCCACATCTTCTATTAAAAAAAAAAATAAAAAAAAACCAAACCAAACCCAACCACTCTCTGACCATCTTAAAAATGTCTCAAACTGTAAAAATGCATGAAAAATAGAAGAAAAATGCCAGAAAGACTGCTTATCTCAAAGTCACTTCAAAACATCAGAAGAAAGATGGCAGCATAGGACTAAAATCGAAATACAACCTCACATTTTATACCTGAACCATAGCTATTTTAAAAACAAGTAAAAAAATAAAGGAATACAAAACCCACCACCATGTAAGACTTCAATTCAAAGGCTGCAGTCCATATTCTGAATCCTTTTGTTGGATATGCAGAAATGAGACATGCCATGTATTTAAACAAATTTATTCATAATCATGTGCTTCTATTTAAACTCAAAGCTTTGGAGAGAGAGCCTGTTTCTTGTAACTTCAGAAATAATGCCAACAGTATTTTTAGGTTTGACATGCAGTATGTTACTAAAGTAAGAGTTCCCAGTGAGCTCTGTGCCCAAGAGATACAGTATTTCTCTTAGCTATTCTCAATACACCTGAGAGACATCAGTACAATGGTGGTGGCATTATGTAAAAGGAGGGTTGCACTTGATGCAAATTACTCCATGATCTGCACACTCTTAAAATTCAGGCATCTTTATCAAAAGCTTTTATTTTTATGAGAATACCAGAGTCCTTTTAAGAAGTTCAGCCCATTCTTATTTTACATGGAAATGAAAGAACAATGCAAATGTACACAGCAGAACAGTGACTCAAACAGAAATAGAATCTGCAACTTCTTGAAGCCTAGCATAGTATTCTCTCTGCCACACACTGTCTCACCACCATGTCTCAATTATTCATTAAGTATTCTGCATTCTTTATAAAGCTCCATGCTTTAACTGGGAAATGAAACAAAGTAACGCCAAAGACACTGAATAATGTATGAATTGCATCATGTCAGACCCTAAATGCTGGGGTTAGAAGACAGTCTCCTCAGCAGAGCAGGCAGCAATACCTGCATATTGAAAGGCAAAGACTAACAAAGCCAAAGGCATTCATTACCTGTTCTAGCAAATCTCATTAACTACAAACACTCCTCATACAAAGATAAAACTCACGAGAACTTACTCCTTGGAAAATAATTCTTCTAGAGCTGTCTCATTTGTTCTTCAATTTCTCCAGCTATACACGCTTGCATTTAAGTTTAACAAAACGCATTCTGAACTGCTAAACCTCACTGCATGAACTAGAGACATGGCATGCAAGACATCAAATCTGACTTTCCAGGTTTTGAATTGACTGAACAGATCCCTATAAATCAGATTCAGCACTTCCGTGAAAATGCACTGCATAAACAAGTTTACACAAGTGAACTGATCTGCTCCATCTGGCTACTGTCCTCATTCTGCACAAAAAAAAACCCTTCTGAGTGGAAAAAAAAAAAAAGTAACTTGCTTTTTAAGACCTACATATATGCTCCTCCTAAGCCAAGCTCTACTGTCTAGCAATGTCTGTATTTCACACACAAGTGAGTATTTAAGGAATTGAAACATTTTTTGTACAACCACTGGATAGTGTTGAGGCATCCATTCCTTAAGGAAACCTTACAAGGTTTCAACCTTGTAAGTGTGTATTTATTTTAAAGGCACATATGCATTAAATTTCGTTAAAACAGATGAGAGCGTGGGGATTCTGGTTAAACTACTTGTAATGTCGGGTCAAAACTGGATCCAAAATTTAACAGCACTAGTACCTCTAAGTTGAGTTATTTGCAATTAAATTTTTAAATGCATATAAAACTTTCTTACTTGTCAGACATCCTATTTCCTGTGAAGACACTGTCCCCCTCTTGCTTGTAATTTGCATTAGAAAAAAAAAAACCTTCCCAACACTAACCTCTAGCATAATAATCAAAATCAGTTAGTTAAGAAAAAAGACAACCTGTATTTAATTAACTGACTTCTGAAAGGAAGAAAGTGTTTTTAGTGAACTATACATAGGATTCATTCTTGGTTAGTATACAGTTCCAATCTACACCATTTAGATCCAAGAAAAATACAAATATTAGATGTGCAGGAACTGCATAATATCCAGTTTTCAGTGTTAATTGTGCTACCTTTTCCTTTTTAATAGGTGGAAAAAAACTGTAAAAACCAAAAAATCTCACTACATGAAGAAAATAGCTTTGCTTAGTATATCACAATGACCTAATTTCATTTAATCAGCTAAGATAAAAATTTGCTAAATTTTTTTGAACAATTTTAAATTAAATAAACTGACTATTGACCACTAATTTATAAAAAGGCATTAGCAGCAGAGAGATGTCTCTGCTCAACCTTTTTTCATGTATCATAGGCAAACAATTTGCTCTGAGAACAGCTTGTTAAGCTTGTCTTGTTAATTTAGGTGATGTTTTATTAGAAATAAAGTTTATGGTATCACTTAAATTAGAAATATATATTTCTTTCTTTTTTAATATATATTATATTAGGTAGGTAAATTCATGTTAACAGCTGAAAGTTTACATTCAAGTATGTTGAACAGCAAAGAAGATTCTGTGAATGAAACCAGACTCAACTGAGCTGGCTATATTTTTTAATTGATAACATTTCATAAAGTAGTAAGAGTAGTAGTAATTTGAAGTGATAGTGGTTCATCAGACGTATAAATGACAGGCCTAGGGCATATTGCAGAAACCACAAATACAAGTTTTCTTAGCATTTATATGGAAACTATTTCTATACCATGAAATTATAAGCGTTTTCACAGAAGAAAATTCCATTCAATATTGCCATTTTAAATTTTGCGCTAGTATCAATATGTTGCTTTCTCCCTTCATCCACAGCCTTAGCTCCAAGAGACCACTAATAAATAGAATGAACTCAGCACCTACCCTACCATGATTTTTTTTCCAAGTGCCCTCTGTTGTTGCCATTCTTCAGGAGCTAGACATCCTTAGAAAAACAAATATACAGAAAACATACCCTCCCTGTCTGTCTCATCTTACTCACTCATCTAATTTTACTCAAGATGGTTACTCAAATTTGCTTGTGGTTTTTTTTTTTTCTTAGTCTAGACAATAAGAAACACTGTTTCATTCAACAGCTACACAGAAAAGATATGAATGAAGGGGAGAGGACATGTTAAAATGCAACTATGCCCTTAAAATACTTAAGGCAGATAAAAGACCGTGACGGAAATAGAGGAGAAATATGGAAAATGTTTACTCCGTTATTCCAGTTCTTGCTGTGTATGCCAGGAGAGAAAGAGAAAGAAAAGAAACATTAGAAATAGAATACAAAATAAAAGAACATCTAGAAGGAAGTAGCAAATATGCAAGTTTTGGTCTTAAAATGTTAATGTAGACAGTTATTTTACTCTAACTTTTTAGCAACAAACCAAGCATCTTAAGGTAAGTTTTAAGAACATGAAGGCTGAAATACAAGTTAACTGGACTCCAATTATCTAGGATTTGAAAACCACTGTTATTCATCCTCCATATGTTAGCCACATCCAGATGTAAAAGCAGGCTAAATGTCCACAAAATGTGTGTAGTTATGACGTATTGCTGTTAAGAACGTAAGGAAAAACCAAAAGGTGGTATTTTGGGATTTCATGCATTTTTTTTTCAACTGCTGATACCACCACCACCACAAAAAAAAAAAAAAAAAAAAAAAAAAAAAGGGAATTTCAGTAGTTGTATTATACGCCAAACAATCTCAGCTTTGTTATTAAGCAAAACATTAGAACTGAGTATCAAAGTGTTTTTCGTGTTTCCACATATTCAAATCTTAATCCTACTAATTCTTAATCCTACTACCTCCTTCCAGAGCATGAGATAAGCCATTACAGAGCATAACGTGCAGAAGATCATTTAACAGCAATGCTGCAGTTTTCTTGTCGCATTCAGCTTACAAACAGCACTGGGTCTTCTCTGCCATACAGGCTTCCCTTATGAAACAGGCTGGGGCAAATTTTTACTACAGATAATGACTGCCACAGATCCCTGGCAGCTTTTTTGTAACATAATCCTTTATGGAATTAATGGGTTAGAGAATTTTAACTGTATTTGCAGCACAAGTCATACCTCAAATAAATCATAACCCTCAGCTTCCACCCTATCATACGGCCGGATGATGCCATCTTCGTGAATGAAACGCGGAGGACGGAGATTAGATACTTCTTCAGTTGATTCCGCCACCCTGCCATAGACAGTGGAACAGTATTCTGGTAAGCTTACTACAATTCTGAGGTTCACCAGTACATCTTTAAAAAGTCATCCTTTCACTTGCCACATATCCCACTTACACTTCCTAGGTACCCTACAGGTGTAAAGACACACTGCTGCTAATAAATCCGAAGTAGCATTAACCAATTAGACAGCTACAGAATAACTTGGAGAAGTTTACTCCCAATCATGAATAATTTAACTAAGGGTTCTCATAACATGCTTTTCAAAGGTCCCCTTAAAACACAAGCAGCCCCTGATGTGTGCTGCTAACTGAATGTCTAACTGGCAAGTTTTTCTCCAAAAATGTCAATGGTCTATTTTTCACAGTAAGTGTAAATTACATTCAGATATTTGCATTCAGCAGTACACAAATCTATCTCAAAAGTAGAATTCAGACATGATCTTTTAATTACTTTCTGATCAGGGAAGGCGGGAAAAGGAGGAAATGGACTAGTTACCATCTACCTGAACTACCACACAGCAAGATGTATTCTGCAGCAGCAATTTCCAGAGTTCATCGTAAAATACAGGCTACTAGACATCTCTCAACCCCATACATCCTACTGCATATTGAATTTAACACAAATAATTGTGTGTCACTATTGCATCACTTCACCACCTGGTAACCAACACATGGAGAGTACTTCAAAACTTCCTCTTGACATTTTACCTTTGAATTCCCTGGAAGGTACTGCTTGCCATATCTACGATGCCACCTGTCGGGCGGGCTACCACTCCCACAAGTCCCTTTCCAATTCCTTTAAAGAATCCAGCTGCACCTTCTTTTTTAGCCCCTTTAAAAGAAAGGGAAAGGAAAAGGAAATGGTTTTAATCACCTGCTTGAAGAGGTTAACCACAGAATTAAATCATTACTGCCCCAGGCTGCACTAGAACTCTTTTGCATGGGAAACAGCCCACAGCAATTGATTATGTACAATCCACTTATAAAAAAAGTTCTCTGAAAAGTCACACGATGCTTCCTTGTCTGTTCAGACATGTTGATGTTCACTTAACATCTTACCAGCCTCCAAAGCCAGCATAACTGAAATGTTAACTAGAGTCTCCTTCTCATACTTTCAGTCTAGACTGTAGGCTAATATATGAGGTTTTGTAGGTTGATAGTAATAACAAAATAACCTGAAATCTTTTAAGATGAACAAGTATAATGGAAGTTAACTACTTCTATCTCAAAAATTCATGTTTCTAGTGGTACATAACTACGGAAGAGCCAAGACAGTGTTTAGAAAGCATGTATATTCATCCATCAATGAAAGAGGGACTACACCTCAATACATCTGCCAATAACCTATAAAATACAACAAAATAACAATTAACTTAAAGCATTAAATCACTTAAACATGAATTTTAATGAGAAGCATTTTATCACACCGATAGTGACAGTCTTCACAAAACCAAATACTGATCTCAGGCATAAAACCAAATTTTAATATTAAAGATTTCTCCAACCTTTGGAGTCCAAAAAAAACCATTTTCAATTGGTTCTTTTTAATCCATTATTTTTAGTATCTTTATTCTGGCTCTAAACAATAAATTGGGTACTACAGCAGGCCTAACAAAATATGTCACAAAGACAACCATTCCTTAATTCATACAAAAGCTGAAAAGGCAGTACGACAGCAACAGCTATAAATATTTGAGTAAATCATCATATGAAGTCACATTTGAATTAAAAATATCATGTTGCTACACCTCGACATCACCACTCTTAGATTGATATTTCTTAAAATTACAAAATAAATTGTAAATTATTGGGAAGCCATTTAAGCAGTGCATTGCAACTTTAGTGCTTACCTTCGACAGGTTTAGTGATTATGCCCGTCACACCTCCAACAACACCCTAAAACAAAGAAGATAATTAAGTTCCTACTTAGAAACTGGAATGCTATAGTCCAACTGGGCAACCAGTCCTCCTTCATTTCACAACTTTATAATGAAGTTCAGCATCAGAAACATTGTTTGCCTGGTTTTTTTTTGGCTTTGGGGCTTTTTTTTTTTACTTTAGATTTTTAAGAGAATTATAACTGAGACAAAGAAAAGAGAAGGAAACTAAAACAGCGGAAGAAACATTTATGCTGGCAAGACAGACTAACAAATCTTTTGTACATTAATCAGTCTTGTAGTAATTAAGGAAGTTGCTCTTTCACTTTCACTACTAACAGGAAGCTGCCAGAATTCCCAGTCATGAGTGAATGATACCAAATATTCAAGATAATTAACATCAAATAACTCTCTGGAAGACTTTAAAGGTCAAGTATTTTAAAAGACTTTAAAGGTCAAGTATTTTAATGACGCTGAAGCAAAAGAATAAAAATCCAGAAGTAACTTCTGAATTTTCAGCAAATAGTGTCAGAAAAAACTCCACAATGTTAATTATTTATAATAACTTAGAAATAAGATGACTGTTTATTTTGAATGGAAAGTGACAAAATTTATTAGAAGACTTAATCTGCATTCAGGTAATACAGATCTCTCAGTAATTGTTTACAAGAGGTTTGTTTCATACTTAATATTTTAACTAGAAATATACGTGATCTTTCAGCAACCAGAAAAGCTTCCTGATTTTAGATTATAAAAAAACCACAGGGGTTGCACAGCTTCTATTTCAGAAAAATCTCTCCAACCTAATGTAGTACTACAATTTTATACAAATTCTACTTGCTTTATGTTCACATTCTTTTAAGTTAAGAAAGCCTAGCAGTTTTTATAAGACCTCAGCATACAGAAAGCCATTTCTACTATACAGCACATGCCCAGAGCCAACTGACTTTAATGACAGAATTGACTGCAAGGTCAAATAAGGACCCAGTTGCTTTAATTAGATAACACATTTGTTAAGCATGAGTAACTATTCATGTAACTCGCAGGAGAAATTGGTGCTACTTCCTACACTTTTCCTTTCTAAGACTCTACCTTCAGGTTGGCCAAAACCACAACCTCAAACACTGAAGTTGATACACTATACTGAGTTTCCTGTAAACCAACCACCTGTTTGTCTCTTCTGTTTAGTTCATGAACCGATAAAGAAGACATTATCAAGCTTGCTTACATATAATTTACAAGCATGGATTATGAGTTGGCACATCACACCCTCAGCTTCAAATTCATACCCGTAACAAGCCTTTTCCTCCTTTGGCCAGGCTGTCACCAAAGTCTTTTGGCTGCCGACCCATTTCCTCTCTCCGTTTCTGCTGAAATTCTTTATCCATAGTAATAGCAGCCAAGCCTTTTCCAACAGAACCAGTGATCCTAGACACCACCCCTGCTGCACCACCTGATAGACCAGGGCAGAAAGCAAAAGTTACTGTTCTTTCAGAACTTAACAGCAGACAACACACAAGAAGCCACAAACTTCATACCAATTTCCCTGCATATTCAGTTCAGATATTACAAATTTAGAATTATTATTATATGTTGCCCATGAGAAGACTTCAGAATCTGTCCTGAAATCCATAAATGCAGCAAAAGGTAACCCTTAAACCACTTCAGTACATATTATATAGGATATTAGATGGAATTGTGTTTTCTTTAATTACTGTAACGAACAGCTAAACAAAAATCTAAGGTACTGTAACAGTAGCTGGTCCTAAGAATACTTCTCAGTCTTCTCCAGACGTCTTAGGACCACTAGAATTATTTTCCTTCTTCATTCACAGCATGTTACAAATTCAGTTATACATGCAATGTTTCTCAGTTTGCTTGCTCCGTTTACAAAACATTTAGATGGTCTCAAGTAAGTTAGATATGAATGCTCTGCGTCATGAATACTGGCAATAGTATCTGACAAACTTAAATACTTGTCAAAAAATTTTAAATTTTAATTTTAAAATTGTAACTTTCCCTTCAAAATCATAATAAAAAAATCTAAATGCCATCCATGAGTTAACCTAATTTATCAAAACAGTAACAGTACAATACATACCCACTGTGTGTCCAAGAAGACTTTTAACACCAATTACAAAGCCTTCAGCAAATTCTTCAGGTCCCTGAACAGCACCCTAAAAATGAAACTTATTATGAACAGCTGAAAACAATATATTTATGCATCTGTTTCAAGAAAAACTAGCAAATCCTTTACACTGATGAAAGGAAGAACATTTGAATACATTATTTCAATCAGGAAGTCATACCTGGAATGGCTCATAAAAGAAAGCTTCAACTCCCTCAGACAAGCCTCTGATTAAGCCAAATGGATTTCCAAGAACATCTAATCCAAGTACAAGAACATACATCTGTTTCAGGAGCTAAATAGTAGGGGGGAAGCAAAAGGAAGAGCATGGTAACATAGTTCCACATTAGGATCCAAAGCAGGTAAACTTTTTAATTTACTGCCCACGTAATATGTTAGAGTACTCAACTAAGTATTCCTACTGGAATGAATACAGGCTTAGGCAAAAGATGCAGTACATGTATGGATAACTGTTAGAACATGTTGGTGAAGAAAAATAGAGAGAACAGAGGCAATCACTTAAAATTCTCAAACAGAGTTTCAGAACACTTTTGTATTTTCATTTTCATAATGTGCCACCAGATTTCTACTTCACTACCATGAAATAAAAAAAATAGTAACATTTAAAGGTATTCACCTTTCCTTCCTTATTTTCTGCATTCTGTAACATACTTACTCAAAATTTTACACAAAGGCTTGACTAAAACTTACTTGTTCACTATAATGTCTAACAACTCTCTTCATCAGTTGGTCTCTCTTGTAGAACTGGTATTTAATTTCAAAGAAAGCAAGTCTGAAAGACAAGTAATCACACATTATAGATACTCTTCTTCCTTCTACGTAATTCTCTTTTTTGCGTCAGGTAATCCTGAAGCCCTGTTCTCTTAAAAAGGAGCCCAAACCCCATCTTCCCTCCATTCCTCCATTTCCCCAAAGGCTGTATATATTTATACTAGTCAAAGTTTACTATGGAGTCAGTTATTATATGTATAGTAGCTTTATTCCAAGTATTTTTTTTTAAAAAAGTCTTTATTAGCTTACTTGAAAATAAGATCATCCACATCTGTTAGAGTAGCTCCAATGCTTTTCAACAGCAAATTCAGAGAATGGATGGCTATCATTTCTTCCCCCTTATCTGATGCTTCTCCACCAGAAGCCAGAGACAGACTCAAATGCAACTGTCAAGAAAGAATTAGCAAAACAAGATAAATCAAGACAAGAGACACACACCAGACAGGTTGTGTGGTGCACATGTAAAAAACCTGCAGTGGAACAGTGGTAAGTGTATTTTTACTCACTTTGAGGAATTGTACAATTTCAACAAACACGCTTGAACTGACAATGGTAATACTTCGATAACATAGGAATTTATTTATATTTCCATACAGAGAAGTGTCAAATTGCCCTATAAGTTTAACTTTTATCATGTTTACATCTGTAAACTTCTGTGTAAATGAGAGAAATAACTTGTTAGATAGATTGAGCTTAATTCCCAGTACAAGTTAGATTTTAAATTCTGATTAACTTAACTAGCTTGTATGTATTTTTGCAACTAGTCACTCTTGGGGAAATGCATGAACTTGAGAGAACTGTCTTTAACATTTTAAAAAGGGATTGTTTAGTGTCGATAAGACACTTTTTTAAAGGAAATACACACACTTAAGGGTGGAGAGGGCAACAAAATTATTTTCCTTTTCTCTTGCTCGTCACCATAATCAGTATTGTTCCCTCCTACTCCCTTAGAAGAGGGCATAGCAGTTAACCTGTATGATTTGGCTTTTTCAAGATTACCCATTTTCGTTTTTTTCCAAAAGGCCACACAGCCATTTTCACAGTCTTCCTATTATTCTGTGGTTTAGAATATTGGGATAGATCACCGAAGTAAGGGGGGAAAAAAAACACTGGAGAGAAAAAAAATCCACAACCCTCCTTTACTTAACAGGAAGCATGCCTAGACATTTCAAACAAAGATGCAAATGACTTACAACTGTTTCTTCAACAATTTGAACCAGACTAGCTAGATGGTAATGTTAAGATATCACAATGGTGTCGTGTTCCTCTAGTGTTTTCCCTGGCTTCACATTCTTATAAGTTCATAAGCACAATTATATTAGAAGAAAAAAAATCTAAGAATCTAAGTGTACCCTAACACATGTCTAGTGAAATAGGCAAAAAGCTGAAAAAAGTGCCAGAATTTAATAATCCTTATTGGGATTTATGTCTCTCTTTTAAACATTCAGTCAAAAGAAAAAGGAACTAAGTAATATTTTTTTCCTCTAAATTCTTATTCAATCTGATAGCCTTAGGGGAGCGTTCTGTAGATTCAGAATAATGTGTAATTGCTCATAATCTTTCTTCCCTTGCTCAAAAAAAAAAAAAAAACCAAACCAAAACCAAACCAAAACCAAAAAACTAACTGCTTCAAGAGAGACCTGAAAACCAGCCCATGAAAGTGTATCTTATTACAACTTAACACACATTACTTGGATACCTTCAGGCCAGCATTTTATTTAGCTTTCTTCATTATTATATCCATTGATTCTTCCCACTTAGCAATGGTTAAGGGTCTGTACTCACAGGCAACTAAGAAAGTTTTCCAACAAAGTTTTAAGTAAGAAAACAAAAAAAAAAAAAAAAAAAATCCCTGTTAGGAAGACAGCATGAAGACCTCAATTACCCAGAAGGTTGAGCTGAGGATGAATTTACTAAAAGAATTAAGAAATCACTGATATAAAATGTTTTATTAACCAAAAGTATCTCTATTACATACCTTAATTGGAGAAATATGGAAATGTTCAAAGAAGCTGAGCATTGACAGGTCTGTTAGGGAAGATTCCATTAGCTCAGTGTTAAGTGCACCTACATCTTGCTGAATTAATTTAGACTGGTTTTATTAAAAAAAAAATAGAACAGAAATTTATCTCATTACCATATAAACCAGCATAATTATATATATTTGATATAATTATTAATATTATCTATAAATATATGCAAAATATACATATAAACAGCAAAAATAATAATCATAGCCAAATGTAATAAAACATTTAACTAACTAGTTAAATAACCAACATTCCAAAACAGGAAATAGACCCATTACTTTTGTACACCAGATTGTAACCATACTAGTATTTTTCTTTAATCAAAGATAAGAAAAAAAACCCAACCCAAACCAAAAAACCCACAATGATTTCTGGGTGACTTTTCCAATTTATGCTATACCACTTGATATTCCCTTAACTTCCGCAGTCACTTGAGGTATCACTTCTAAATTAATTTAGACATATTAGTACAGTAACTAACTTCCTAAGGTTCTCTGTGGTTTTGAATTTCCTCACAAAATCAGAATTTTCATACAGTACATCAGAAGACACCATTTCTAAGAACAAGAAAATTATATGAATGACTCTCCTATGCACTCTAGAACCAAATATGACCTTTCTGAATACTATGCACCTAGATAAGACTTAATTTAGAGCCATGAAAATCTGTTCCTTCTGCTCTCTGAAGACAAGACATTGTAGACTATCAGACAATTAGAAGCCCACTCTGTAAACCCTAACTTTATTTCACCTACCACGCTTAAACACTTTGTAGCCACCAGTTGAAACCAGTGTCATCAATTAATGAAACATTAAAAAAGCAGAAAACAGTAACACATACCCAAGTATCAGTTAGTCAAACTTGTCAATTAGTAATGCTCACAGCCAATATTTAACAGAAATCCCAATGCTTCACTGAAAGTTATTTTACCATGTCCCTTTATTCACTGTTGTCAAATGCAATATTCACTCATTTAAACTGAAATATTCAGGAAACTGCAATGCTGCTACAATAAAGGCCCTGTTCTGGCAAAAATGAGTTTCTCTCATATGTTACCCTTTGTCTTTCAGCTTCTGGGTCTGTAGATGGAGTGAAAAGTTCACTAAGTGCTCCTAAAAATCCTTGATCAATTTTCAGTGCCATTTCCTGGATAAGAACCATGAAGTATCTAAAATGGAAAAAAGAAACAGTGTATACTTGTGTAAGTTTAACTTAAATATCACATGCAATGTCTCATATTAAGACTTACACTCTACAGTACCAACTGTCTATTTATAGTTGGAAAGGGTTACCAACCTCACAAAGCTGTACATTACTGTAGATTATTAATATCTTAACATTTTCAAGATTTACCTAAAAATATTAACCATCACTAAATACTTCTTATATTTATACATTATATTCCACGTGCTCCAAGGATAACGTCACAGAATCACAGAATAGTAAGGGTTGGAAGGGACCTTGGGAGATCATCCAGTCCAACCCTCCTGCTAAAGCAGGTTCACCTACAGCATGTGACACAGGACATCATTCAGGAGGGCTTTGAATATCTCCAGAGAAGGAGACTCCACAATCCCCCTGGGCAGCCTGTTCCAGTGCTCTGTCACCCTCAAAGTAAAGAAGTTCTTCCTCATATTCAACTGAAACCTCTTATGTTTCAGTTTGTGCCCATTGCCCCTTGTCCTGACGCTGGGCACCACTGAGAAGAGTCTGTCTCTGTCCTTGTGACTTAAGATATTTGAAAGTATTTATGAAATCCCCTCTCAGTCTTCTCTTCTTCAGGCTAAACAAGTCCAACTCCCTCAGCCTTTCCTCATAGGAGAAATGCTCCAATCCCCTACTCATATTTGTAGCCCTCCTCTGGACTCTCTCTAGGAGTTCCTCATCTTTCTTGAACAGGGGAGCCCAGAACTGGACGCAGTACTCCAGGTGGGGTCTCACCAGGGCAGAGTAGAGGGGGAGGAGAACCTCCCTTGCCCTGCTGGCCACACTCCTCTTAATGCACCCCAGGATACCATTGGCCTTCTTGGCAACAAGGGCACACTGCTGGCTCCATTCAGCTTGTCATCCACCAGGACTCCTGGGTGCCTCTCAGCAGAGCTGCTTTCCAGCAGGTCAGCCCCCAGCCTGTACTGGTGCATGGGGTTCAACCTCCCCAGGCGCAGCACTGGACACTTGCCCTTGTTGAACTTCATCAGGTTCCTATCTGCCCAACTCTCCAGCCTGTCCAGATCCCGCTGAATGGCAGCACAGCCTTCCAGCTTATCAGCCACTCCTCCCAGTTTTGTGTCATCAGAGAACTTGCTGATGGTACACTCTGTCCCCTCATCCAGGTCATTGATGAATAAGTTGAACAAGACTGGGCTGAGTACTGAGCCCTGGGGAACTCCACTAGCTACCGGCCTCCAACTAGACTCTGCCCCACTGATCAGAACCCTCTGAGTCCTGCCATTCAGCCAGTTCCCAATCCACCTCACTGTCCACTCATCCAAGTCCCACTT
>NW_009260435.1:4971266-5004226 GCF_000687185.1 Egretta garzetta | reverse complement strand
TTTTCCTCCACTTGCTTGGAGAGGACACCCAGAATGAGTTGTTCCATCACCTTTCCAGGGATGGAGGTGACACTAACCAGCCTGTAGTTCCCTGGGTCCTCCTTCTTGCCCTTTTTGAAGACTGGAGTGACATTGGCTATCCTCCAGTCCTCAGGCACCTCCCCTGTTCTCCAGGACCTTTCACAGATGATGGAGAGTGCCTCAGCAATGTTGTCTGCCAGTTCCTTCAGCACTTGCGGGTGCATTCCATTGGGACCCATGGATTTGTGGGTGTCCAGCTTACTTAAAAGATCCCTAACCTGACCCACCTCAACTGAGGTCATCCTTTCTCTGAGCTTGCTCGCTTACGTCCAAAGCACCTAAACAACATATTTCCTTCTCTTATCCAACTGCCTCTTTCCAGAAGTCATATTGCTGTTGTGTGGGGTTTTTTTGTTTTGTTTTGTTTTGTTTTTTTTATTAAAATACACCATCCTCAAATATTATATCCACACTAGTTGGGTACAGATACTTGCATTAGAAACCATCAGTATAACGTTTCTGTCTCCTTTTTAGTACAAAACCTCAGGACAGACATACTAACTGAAGAACATGCATTTCACAACAGAACACACTGCATTGTGCTACATTAGAGAACGCATGAGCTGTCTGTCATCAGAGCTCCGAATAAACCCAGCACTGTACAGCAAACAGGCAGACGTGCAACTCTGATACTGTAGTACAAGATGGAAATAATTCTGATTACTAAAGAATAATAGTCCTTTCACGTGGTCAGTCCTTACTTCGTAAAAGTAAGTTTCCTTGTAGAATGTTTTTTTTTCCCACTGGAGATGTTTAAAAATTCAATCCAAAGTCAAGAGTTGTTTGGATAGGAGAATGTGAACTTGAAAATAAGTCTAAAATGCATTAAATCTCTAAAATTGTATTACAACATGCTATTAAACTCACTTGAATTGCAGTACTTTGCTGTATTCGTTGAATCTAATGATAACACTGATGTCAACAAAGGGTTTTGGTTCTAAATAGAAAAAAAAATTAAGTGTATGTAAGAAATAAATTGCAAAGTTACTAATTTCAAGGCTGAATAAATCTGATCTTACTAAAGGCTTTCTCTTACCTGAATCCAAAGCAATTGACTTGGGAGGGGCTACAGGGTGAAATACAACAGGAAACATTGATCCTGGTAATTGATTATCAACCTAAAAAAAATTATTGCATAATTACAGGAATGTTTTAATGACACAATAATCAAAGACCATTTCCATTTCAGAAGGCTTGAGAAACTTGTTTATAGATTGTGTTCAAGAAGAACGTAATTCTTATTTTGGGGCAATCAGAACTCTGACATTATTTTGCAATGCTACCTATTTAGTTACAAAAGGTCAGATGGTTGGACGTGTTGCACAAGGGATGCTTGCACAGGTTCACACTTACAAAGATTCATTTAGAGGGTCTGCAGCTGATGGCATATATTGACTGTAATAGTGAAAACTACCTTCAGGCAAAAAAATCCCTAAATGCAAAAGATTAAAGGAAAGAGGAAGCTTCCCCACCAGCTGGTCAGGAAAAGCATCAACAGGGTCCTCCCCCAGGGGACTCGGAAGTGCAGCAAATGGAAATCATCATTGTCATCTTCATCTCTCACCACTGTTTTCCTATAATACTAAACACTTGTCACTAGTACTTGCTCAAGCACTCTATTGGTTAATTTAGTAATGGAGTATGCTAATCAGGTGCAAGTGTTGCAAATTAATTCACTGTTAAGCTTACATGCAGATATACTATTGCATACCATTTTTGAGTATTTAAATGCCTTATCTACTTTGCATTAGACAGGTAGTTTTTGTACTAAAGATCTCTGAACCTCTAGACACACTCTCTAGAATAATGTTGCATGACTATATATAAACCACAGTAAACAAATTTTGAAAAAGGTTGAGGTTTTTGGTTGTTTGTTTTAAAACACCAAAACACCTCTCTTCAGAAATAAGCTTTCCACCATAGCACCCTGCTTTACATAAATCCACCATTTTGTGGAATTTCTTCCATGCTACTTGCAAAATCCTGGGATGGCAATTCTGCAGTACATTTCCATCAATGGAGCATTCACAGCACTTCTGTTACTCTGATGCAGTGAGCAGAGCATTGCATATATAAGATCTGGAGATACTTTTTTATATAAATTAATAAAACAAAAGCCTTAAAGTGCCTGTCTAGTTTTTAGAACGTGAGAAAAGATGGTACCTGCAGCCAATATAATTGAGCCCGTAAGCTCCTTTGGTGAGGTGACTGTTTGAATTCAACCTGAATTCCTGACAGGAAGTTGCGTCGGATACTGCATCTGACTGGAAGACGCATTTCCATTGGAGTCTTACTAAAATTCACCTAGAAATATAAGAAAGCAAAGCTAATATACAGTTCCATTAGAGAAATACTAATATGTTATGTTACTAGTAAGCAGACTAGGAAATAAAATGTGCATTTTTCCTTATTTCATTATCACATTGCTACCAAGTTACTCAGTCCAATTACCTGTGTGGAAAGTAACGAAAACCACAAGGTAGTCTGATAAGCACATTACATTGCAACTTTAGTTGCCCCAAGAGGGAACCTCTGTCATCTTAGTAACTATTTCTTCATGAGTTATATATTACACTGCCATAATTAAAGATATTTACATGCAGCTGACTACTTTCTCAGCTGATGGTTTTACCCTGATTCTGTAATGTTTAAGCTATGAGAAGTAAAAGAGAAAAGCTCTCATGTATTCTAAGTCAAATGTAACAACTTAGGGATGCAAGTTTTTGATACCATGTACTTTAAATGCACTGCTGCTATGTATAAAACCTAAGTATTCATACAGGTGAGGCTATATATGATTTTCAAATGAAAGGATGATATAGAAAACAAGCCTGATTACAGTACAATAAAATGCCTGTATTTTACTTAGCCATTCCAGCGTGTTACATTTATGCATGTAATACAGGTAATTAATGTCTGAAAAAGCTCAGGTAAGTGAATTAATTTCAAGTCTTTGAACGCTATAGGCTCCTTTACCATAACAAGTCATGGGAACTGCAGCTTACTAAGAAGCTAAAACCAAGATTTCTTCAAAGAATTTAAGTTACATCAATGAGAACATAGGTTCATAACTGATGTGCAGATACAAAGCAATCTTTTCTACCACAAAAAAGCAAAATTATTTGAGATTCTTGCTTCATAATACAAGTCTGGAACACATCTCTACTGCCTCAGTATTACCTCAATACAAAAATATTCTACTGTATAAAATGTGAAACTAAAAAAAACAACTTGCTTTTTGTTTGTGTTTCTCTTAACACAGCATCTATCCTTACGTCGCAAAACAGAAGTCTATTTTAACTGCTGCACATGTTCTGCAATCATTTAAACACTGAAACCTCAGAACATACCTCGGTATTGCTGTCTAGTTTATGCCAACCTGGAGCTTGGAAAGCACTCTTACAAAGATACTTTTGATAGGCTTGCTCCAACAGATTTATTTGCTTCTGATTAAACGGTTTCCACTTTTGCCTTCGTTTCAGTTCCCAAACAACACCAGAACTGCAAGACAAATAACAAGGTTAACAATTTAAAAGTACTTAAACCTTTCTTATGCAAGCAAACCATGTAAAAAGATATTATCCTAATTTTTCAGGCTCAAAAAACCCTATTGTTTACTTTTTTTTTTAATAGACGCTAAGGAGGCCATTAAATCCTATGTATTCTAATTGCACAATAGGAATGAAGGCAGAACTTAATTTGACTTAAAAAGGTTTCACTTGTATTAATTTCATTTGAAAGATGTCCCCTTCAATTCAACTGTTTTACTAAAATTATAATATGCTGTCAAATTTTTATTAATCAAAGGAATATTTAGGCTTTCATGTGCAGTACCTAGTAATTCCTATGTAAGAGATTTCTTTTTTATTTTCATTGTTAACAAGAGAAAGTCCAAGACTATGGATTGACAAGTTTATTTCTTGATCAGGTTGCTCCAGCTCCTCTGCTTGTCGTGCTTTAGAAACTAATGCAACATCATCTGTGAAGAGTAGCACTCGTTGGCGTCCATCCAGGAAAGATACCCAGTGTATTTGAGTATTGGCATTGTAAGGGAATTGGCCACATTCATCCTGTATTGGGCAGAGCGGGAGAGGGGAGGAAAAAAAAAAATATATATAATAAATATATTACAGTAGTAAAATCATTATATCGCTGTTTGTTTATAAGCAAGCAAGTTTACTGGCACACATACAAATCAGAACTCAGTATTTTTCTTGTTTGTTCACTTCACTGTATCATACTGATTTGGTGGCATCTTGTTTCCCAACACTGGAAAGAAGTTGGGGGTTGGGGTTGTTTGGGGTTTTTTTCCCCCCTTTTGAAAAGTAAGCAATCCGGCGGTATTTGTAGATTAGAATAATATTGGAAATTATTAGGAAACAGAGGCCTTCTCAGCAAAAGAAAAGACTTAGAATCATAGGCGATGGGGGAAGAAGGCATACTAAGGAGATCAGTTTCAAACTGAAAACAGTTTTACACGTAAAAAATGTGACCCAAGAAAGCGTTTATACAGGAAAGCACACTAATTGGTCAACTGTCAGAGTTCAGCTGTGAGAAACTAAATCCATTTCCAGTATAACTGAAACAAACTTGCTTTTCTGTCCATACTTTTCACTACTAATATTTTGAGTTTTCTTATCTTACCTCTGTGCCTAGTCAACAGAAAAACCAGGCCACCTCTGAAGAATTCAGACTTTAGTAAAAGGTGCAAGAGGGCTGCTATTTAGAGACAGACATATAGGACTTTATTTAGCATACATTTCAGCTAAGTGAGAAAAGTCATCTTCCATCACTGCTTGCTTCCCCATTCTGTAATACAATACTTGCCCAGTCTTACCCTAGATTTACCTCAGCTTCTAGTTACAGTTTCCCTATTTCCCCCACTCATTTTCCATCTTGATTATTGTTATTTTGCCCCCACTTCACACACTTTCCTACTTTCATATTGCATGAGTTACAAACACCAAAATAACTCTTAGTGAGCAACTCAGAATTTTCTGTTCCATGCAAGCATTTCTCATAGGAAGCAAGAGTTAAAACAGTCAGGGGTTTTCTCCATCTGCAGGGAGATACTTCAGCAAAATGCAGCACTGCTAGAAAAGTGGTGAATTATTCATCCTCTGTACTATTTAGATACATCCACAGCTCATATACTTTATCCTTCTTCGTTCATATCCAAGAAAACCATGGAGAAAATGCAGGTTGCAGTTTGTGTCCAATCCTCTGATTATATTAATCTAAATATCTAAAACCTTGCTACTTGAGAGTAGGCTCAAAAGTCTCTTACAGAACAAAACAGATGCAAGGTTACTGCAGAAGCTTTCTCCCAGATCATTTTAATCTTATTATAGTCCTAGACTGGTTCAGCATTTACTTCTCCCTTCTGAAATTTACCTTAAGTAGGTCATGTTCACCAAAATTTTGGGAGTAGCCCCAAGTCAATTTTCTTGTTTTAGTTGGATCTGTCCATGCGAACAGGCATACTTGCTTTGGTTTCAACTCCATTTCCTCTTGTAATCCACTGCAGGTTAAAAGAAAAAGAGTAAAACAACAGCATTCACTGGTTAGGACCACTGATACAAGTGGTGCAAGCAGATCACAATCCTATATACTCTGCCCCTCCAGCCTTCTGGGGTGCAGCATGAAGGTCCTAGGCTATCCACTCCAAACAGGTGCAACTGTAGTTAGGCTCTTGGTGAACCAAGATCTATACTCCCACTTTAGTCTCTCCACTTTCTCAAACTATAAAGACTGCTTAAAAGTAGACAAAACACTTCATTAAAAGAATACGATAAAGAAGAGGGGAGTTTCTATTTTTCAAGGTACCTTAATGGTAGAAGAGAACTACTTTCTTCACAAAGGCTACCCCCTGGTTAAACAAACAATGGTGAATTGTTCCTTCCACATACCTCTGTTTATATCTGAGAGAGTCCCATGAAGTATGGTTAACAATAAGGGCTGGAGCAGCTCCCTCATGGTAATCTGAGAAGCTTATGAGAGTAGAATGCTCAGAAACATTCACATCTACCAGTAAGCCCCCATTCTGGAGAGGAAGGTGGAAAAAAAAGTTCAATATTTGTTCTATGCATAAGTTCACGTTAGAACAGACTAGATAGAAATTTCTGTATCAGTCTTTCACAGCCTCTTACAAATGAGAAAAGGAAAGGTAGACTACATTATCTAGTAGCGGTAAGCTTAAATACTTTTGTCGCTGGCTTAAGACAGACATCAGTAGCATCCACAAGCTATTTGTTGATTTAACTTAATTGAAAAATTATACTCTAATTCTAACATTTTTAAGAATTCCTTTATTTGGCTAAGTTCAGTAAAAGTATAGGCAAGCATTCCCTTTACTTTATGTTACAAAACTTCAAGTTATTTTTAAGAACTGCAATTTCCTGCCTACTCCTTAAAAATGTGACAGGCTGTTCTAGACAAACGTACTGAAGTTTTTAAAGGTATGACAAATTAGCAATAGTGTATTAACAAACTGATCACTGAGTGGAAAAGTTCTGTTGATTAAACCTCTAAATAAATCATCCTAAGTCTTTCGATAATCCTGCTTTCTTCCGATATATTTGTAATATATTTCCGAGATTTGTGCAGCACAATTTTTGTCATTTGCTTATACAAAGGAGGTACCTCATGCTTTCCCTTTTGGATAGTCTCTTCAGTCAGCTTTCTCAAATGATTGTCTAGCAAGCTGAATGAATGTTTTTGCTATGTTGTAAGGTCTGGAGGAGAGGTGGGAGGGGACACATCTCCTTTTTTCAAAGATGATCTTACAGATTCTCCAGCTCATGTCAGAAGGATGTGAGAAATTATGTTTAGCGCTCTACACAGTAGTAGTAAAACCTCACCACATACGGCACTAGAAAGGATTCTCTTGCAAAGCTGAGCCATCTACTATCTTAGACCAGTGAAGAAGAAAAACCTACTATTCTAATTAAGCACCTCAACAGAGCACTAGATCACTGACAACATCTTGTTCCAAAAACATTTTTTCTAACTGTTTCAGCAAACTTGGAGAGCTAGATTATCCTCACAGTCGCTTGTATTTCAGTTAATTATGGTAAGCATTATCTCCAAAGACTTGTCTGAATGTGCTGCATTTATACACACATTCCCTAATGCTGGGCTAGGGTGAGTTCTGAAATAATTAAGATTCTACTAATTGAATCATAAATTCTTTTAGCCATAAACTGTGTATCTCCAACATGTATTAGCTTATCAAGAAAACAAAACAAAAAAACCCCATTCTATTTTAGGATAACTATTTAAACAAACTGAAGGTACCTATGAAATATCCTCTCTAAAAGAACAGATGTTAGCTGTAGTATACCATTTTTAATTTAATAGCAATAGAGCTGTTCAGCTTCCTATAAGCTTCTCAAAACTAAATCAACTTGACCACTTCACAAGCTAAGAAAACATTTACAACATTGGAAACCTGATTCACAACATTTTTTATGCAACAGAACCAAAGTGCAGTGCACTGACACCTTAAGGCACAAGGTTTCAATCTTTATGATCTTGGGGAGTCATGCTTTCTGAGGTTCAATACCATAAGGCTAAAAAATGGAGTATTAAGAACAGACCACACAAAGTCAGTCTCACCAATTCTTCCAGCCTCAGCAGAGTACCATTATCCTGGGCTTTAAATAGGAATGGTTTGGATGAGCTTTCATAGCCAACTACTCTTACACAAAGTTCACCAGATGAGTATTCAGGCCAAAATGGAAGACACTGTCAAACAAGAAATGTGCATGACTAAGAGTTCATATACATTCAACATAGCAAGCCAGCAGTAAAACAGTCTCGTGTGACTAAAACTATTTCAGATGCCTTAGTTCTTAAACCAGTATCTACTGATTAACATCTCATCTACATTTAGTAAGTTAGCTAAACTGAAGGACTTGATTAATTTACCAACATATGCAACCTATGCTGTTCAAGTTGCCCTGAGATGTGAAGTAACCACATCATACCATTAGAAGTGACAGAGCTTCTAAAAGAGAACTGCTTTTTCCTTAAGTGACAGCTAGATACCAGTTGTTTGTGTACAATAACATCCAAAAGGAAAAACTGAAATATTACCTCTGAAGAAGAGATATAATTCCATTTATTAGTTGGAAAAGAGCCATTGGGACCAATTTCTCCAACTTCTAGTTCCAGAGAAGATTTGTTTGCTATTGTGTAGAATGGAGTGAAGGTAACTATCCTGGTAAGGTTAAAACTGCTCATTTTGATGCTAACTCCAACCTGTTGAACAAGGACAGTTTGAGCAAACAATCAACAAGCTTAAGAGAAAAGTCAGGATGGAAAAAACAGAAAAGCCAACATTACTGTAATTGCAAAGGCTAGCACACATCACCCTGTTCTGAACATATATAATAAACCAGCATGCAGTAAAATGAGTAAACTATGCAACAGAGTTAACACAATGGTAAAGAGACACTTTTGGCTGTAGCATTTCGTAGCTGTAGAATTTGTGGGGAAAATCCAACAGGAATCCCTCTACAGTAAATCAAGACAAGCTAAAATGACTGTATCATCAGAGATCAGTTAAAAGCTATATGAAAACACAATTCCCCACATATCTGTATCAGCTACATCATGTATGTGTATTCTTTATTCAGCTTAGTTGTGGAAATATAGTCTTAGACAAGGCTACTGAGTCAAGATCTAAACACTTGCAAACAATTATGAATATTGAATCTGAACTCTTATCTCCACTATATGAGTGCACCACTGTATTTTCACTCAGCCTAGCACTACACGTTATATAAACCACATGCGTATCAATTACACTGCTTTTAAATCATGGAATATATAGGGTAATAATTTTTATGCCCCAATTATTCAGGTCTGCATCTGGCGATAAATAGTTTCACCAACAGAATTCTCAGTGTAAGTAGTGAAACAAAGGCCTTAAGGAGAAAAAGAAGTCAAGCCAAAAGAATCCCAAGAGAGCTCCCCAAAACATAGAAACCTATCTTACCAGATAATCCATGTTATTAGCCGCACACCTGACACATCCATAGCTTCCCACAGTATCAAGGGAAAAGCTGCTGGACCAAGTGCTAGTTGAAATACATAACTGGATCTACATATGAAAAAGAACATGGAGAGTACTTCAATAAATGCATTTTAATTTTATAGTTCATGCATTATGGAGTGCAATTATATCACATGTAGCAGTATAAAGATGACACTTAATTGCTTTTAAAACCTTCTGTAAGTCAAGATAAGCTTGTGCATGTAATATCACTACTCATATCCTGATTTATTAGACTGTGCCTGAGTTCTAGGAAAGATGTTACAGTAAAAGGCAGCAAAATAGAGGAGTCCTCACTGACTCTTATGTTCATAACACACATAGATAGGAAAAGCTACAATATTGTGGTGCTTCACAAACTTGAAGAGGGGGGAGGAAATAATCAAAAGAACACCTCGTGAAAACTGTTTCTTCAACCATTTCTTTGATTATTGTTGGGTGAAGAAAGATATTTAAAGGAAAGAAGGGCCTCTTCAGAAAAAGTTCTCTACCACAGTACTCTTCAATTGAACATGCAAATATCACATCGTAACTAAATCAAAACAGAAGAAGTATGTTTAACATAGGACGGAGTATTTACATTGTGCATTTTAAATGTTAAAGTACTTAGATCAGTAAAACACAAGCCTGTCATTCTTCAGTGGAAAATGCCTCCACAGGAAGATTCAGAGCAGTCTTTTTTTGGACTATAAAGGGATTCCACTCTTAATTTACATATCTACATCAAAGTCCTCTCCTCAAGGAAACAGTTTTATGGTAGGCGACCCACTGAGTTTTCAGGACCTAACCACTCTATGCCATCAGCCAGCTTCTGCTCAGGATGAAAGTTAGCCAATATGAAGCAATGTGAGGCCTGGAAAAAGTTGCAATAGACTTTTTGTCTACCTGCCTTCCCTTCTACTTAGTTCAAAAAGTATAATTAACAAGAAGAAAGCAGCAGCCAAATGAAAGCCTACAGATTTTAATACTACAAAAAAATTCCTTAGACAAAATGTGTGTGGTTCCCCCCCCTCCCCTCAAAGCAGGACTTTAAAACACTACGACCACAACCACCACCTAAAATAAGCATACCTTATTTTTACTGAAAATATTTTTCTTTTTAAAGGAGAACAAAACAATATCTCTGTAGTCTGCTGGATGCTTCACATGAGTGTCTTCAGCTCGATACTGGAGAATACGGGAAGTCTTATTGATTATCCAATAAGGACTGAACACAGACAAGATCATGCGGCTTCCAATTCGCCTAGTATGTATGTAAATATCCATTGTCATCACTGTTGCAGAATGGGACATGAAACACACAGAAAAAAATTCAGGCATCCCGTCACAAATTTTAAGATGCCCACTCCAGTCTTTGCCTTGATATTTCATCAACACAAGCTCCATT
Organism: Egretta garzetta; assembly: GCF_000687185.1. Classification (NCBI taxonomy): domain Eukaryota; kingdom Metazoa; phylum Chordata; class Aves; order Pelecaniformes; family Ardeidae; genus Egretta; species Egretta garzetta. Next base: position 4,993,700 of record NW_009260435.1, on the reverse strand, counting down.
ATTTCTCCATTGATTCTGGAATGAAAAACATCTGCAGCACTCCCTTCTGCCAATTCACGGGCCTCTGCTGTTCCCTGTAGCAGAATTCAAAGAGGAAAATTAAGTTTTTAATATATAAAATTTACATATTAAAACCCCAGTATTTTATTCTTGTCTAGCAGGATACACATGTTTCAGATACCTCAGTACCACATGTCCAATTCTCCAATCACTTTCATTTGAGTCTGATCCTATGAATAATTTGAGATCAATTGCACTTTTCTTGCTGGACAGTAATGACTGCTTAATTCTGGATTTCAGGAAGGCAGACTAGTTCCTGTGTATCCCCTGTCTCTGGTCCCTCCCTTCTCCATGATTTCCAATGGATTTTGGCAAGGAGTTCTTATTTATATACTTACAACACTGGGTGCAACACTGAATTGGACTGCGCTGCAGATGTACAAGCCAGGACTTTTCACATTAAAGAACACCCAAGGAAGAAAACTGGCACCTGTGCTATACTGTTTGGTAGCACAGCTTTCCTCAGGCAATAGCATCCCACAACCACAACTTCCCTAATTTTTGCTGAGAAACAGCATATTTTACTGTACTGAAGAATGGCCAGGCTTGATTAGTCGAGGGATGTGAAGACAATAAGCACACACACATCTACAGGTACAGTGACTTCAGCAACATATTTGAATTACTAGCTTCTAGCTCCTCAGTGAAGGCAATGGTACTCTGTTCTACATTCTGTGACTCTGAGTACTGAAGTACAGCGAAAGTAAGGAAAATTGCAAATAGTGCCATTAGGATGTTAGACAGAAGTGAAATAAATAAATGAATACCATAACCAGTTATTTAGATTCTGAAAATACTGAAAGAGGAGGAAAAAATCAGCATAGCATCCTGCAAAGAAATCTTCCAATTTGTATACGGGAGACCTCACAGTAGTCCTCAGTAAAGAATCAGTGTGAGAATAGAAAGATGTGTTTTCTACATAGAACAACCGCTCCAGAAATTTCAGATGCTTTTTCTTATGCCTCTGCTTGTGAAACAAAACATATCTTGCAAAACAGAAACAGGATTTCAGAAGAATGTAAAAGAGAGACCAATCCAGTACAGGATCAATATTTAAGGGGCAGGCAGAACTGGCCATGTACACCCAAGTTAAAAACAATTAATCCCCAAAACTCCCAGAATCACAATAGAAAATACAAAACCAACATTCAGTTATCTTCCACACTACATTCACTTCCAATTCTAAGTAAATATAGTCTTACTTAAAATCTAGTAAAGGATTTACAAATAAAAACATAAAATAACCTACCTCAAGCAAATATCTCAAGGAGTATGGCAAAAGATTCCTCACAGTCAGTGTAGGGTAAAGGTGGATAATGTAGGCAGGATCCCACTCCTCTCCATAAGTTGAAATAAAATTTAGTTCATCAGGTACAGCTGTTGAGCTGATTATTAGAGGCAAGAAATTCGTCTCGACAGATGGGCATTGTAACAAGCACTTTACTTCATTGCTCCTATGTAGCTCTTCTCTCCAGGCAATGTAAGTTGTGGACTCTTTAAACTGACCCTCTAACATTCCTGTTGGTCTAACATATAGATGACACCTACGGGAAGAAGACAGATAATGGTACAAAATAGCTTTCCATTGACAGCTAACTGAACCCATTTTAAAGTAATTGCTAACATTCTGAAAGGCTTTTGTAGCACACTGATTACCTAATAAAGTTAGCATTTTGGGTTTTTAGCCCAGTCAGGAAGAGTTCCACGTGCAAATTTAAGCTTCCACACTAATTCTGTATTTATACATCAGTCTCACAAAGATTAGCCCTACAGAACAGAAAAGCTATACCTGTATGAATGTAAAGGAACATGAAATTCCTCCTCTGGCTTGGATGTGCCAATTGGCTCCAGCAACTTGGAGTCTCTAGCCAGTTTATAGATCATAAATGGGATTGAGAAATGGTTCTTGATCTAGGATCAAAATGCACAATTTTCATTACATTTCTAAGATACAAATTTCTAAAGGAAAAAGTATTAATAGCAGTAAGGAAAAACAAAATCAGCAGACTTAATTAAACTCCTCTGGAAAACAGACTTCTATGCATCTTAGTAACAAATACAATTCTGAAGAACAATATGCAAAGCATGAGAGAAAACTATGCTACTTTTAAATTCCCTTAATTGAAAAACATGCTTAAAATTCAAAGTCACACAAGAAGTACATATTGCAGCCTCAATGTTGAGGATATTAGAAAGCCGAAAATTAAAAGTAAAAACCAAATTTTTCATTTATCAGGAAGACACTCACATACAGAATACAGATAAAAATTCATCTAACAAACAGACTTAATAATTTGCCTTTAGGTAACTTTTTGGGAAAGTATGACCTCAAAAAAAATGCACTAAGGAAGAAAAGCAAAAGTCACTCAGAGAAGAGCACTGCTTTCAGGCTTTGGGTTTGTTTGGTTAGTTTTTTTACCTGCAGAGGAGATCGTACAGTAATAACCTTATTTCCTTCTGTAGCATCTATTTGTACAATGATCGAGTCTGAGCGATCAACAAGATTTCTTATGTTGTACAGTCGTCGACCTGGTTTGGCTATGGGAATGTTTACCACTTCTCTATATCCTTGAAGTTCTAATCCATAAAAATATAAAGAACTCTTAATTAGACAAAACAAATCACATTACCATTTTCTATTTGAACAATACTTTAGCTTCTCTAAACCCAGCAAAAACCAGGATCAAAGAACTCTCTGGCAAAAGCACCTTGAAATGGTATTTGATCAGAACTGAAGGAATGCTTTAAGGTCGGAATACTCTTGAAGACCATAAGTTTAGACTGTGATTTATACACAGCACAATAAATACCCCAAACAGTAAACAATGGTATTTGTTGGGAGAGTTAAGAGAATGAAACACAGCATGATCTTGGTATCATGGCCAAGTACCTTCATATGGGATGGGATGGAAAAGAAAAAACTCAGGATATTACATATTAGTACTTGTTATATCCTATTCTCCAAGGACTATTTTCTGGCAAAGCTAAAAAACACAGAAAAACCGTAACTGCTCTCAAGTAACCGGCTAACTACAAAAAGCTGAATGGTAGCTAGGATATGAGAAATTAAGATCCTGTTTAACTGGACTTGAAACCCACAGGCCTGGATCCCAGGGATCTGTAAGACATTCTATCAGTGACTCCACTAGAATGTCTTCCATTTTTCCAAAGTGGAAGAAAAAATACTTTACTTTTTACTTCTCTGAAAAAAATGGAGAAAAGGAATTTTAAGTCTTTTTAAGAAGTCCAGTAGCTGGTTCAGTTAGCTTTTTTTTTTTAATTGGCATCAGTATTCAAAAGTAGTTTTAACACGATGTACTTCACCTGAATTTTGATCACATTTAATTTAAACATGTTGCCTCCCCCATCTTCCCATTCTCAACATGTCATAACACAGTGTTCCCTAGCATAATACCTAAATTTAAAGAGAAGACAGTGCTTTCTTGTCGGTACAATGCAGACAACTTTCCTCGTTGGGGTGCTTCAAGAACAGAGTATTCCAGTTCCATATTCTGACCAATTTCTACATTGTTCATGTTTTCTTTTTCAGCTGAACCAACTATCCGAAAATTGGCACTAGGAAGCACTTTGAGAGGAACACCCAGGGCATTTTTCACTATGAAAGGTGCAGTCTCTTTAAAGGAATAGTCAAAAGTAGATGCAGTCCCTTCTGAAAAGGCCTGTAATTAACAACATACATAATACATCATACATAAATAGCCACAATAACATATATACATGAAGGTTTTAGAAGACAGTTCCCAGCAATTAGAATTTTAAAGAAAAAAGAAACATATATACCTATGCTTTGTATAGTAGTATTTCAGGGAAGCAAAGGTTACTTCCAGAAAACTTCATTATTATTCTGTGTTTTGCAGCAAATTTTGATGCTACAATAAACCTTCATGCTCCTCATACGGAATTTTTTTACAGTTGTTGGGTTGTAAGAGAAAAATAAAATCCGGGACACAGACATCTCAAACACATTCACGATGTACATACTTCATATTCAACCACAACTTACGCTTACAAACATTAGTTTGATTACATGAAAGCCATGGTAACTGACTGCCAATATAGACTTACAGTATAAGCAAGTACTAACTTAGGTAACTATTGCTCATTTAGAATTAAAAAAATAAATAGGCTTAAGTCACGACTGGTAGCACAGAAAGCTCTTTAAAAAAAAAATAAATCAGAACTTCCTATAGAACCACATAATTTGGCAGCTTCTCTGCCTGTTAGGACTACCTTGGCTAAATTACTGAAAACAGCAAGACAACATTTGGAAATCGTTATATTCATTGTATCCTTTGAAGAGATGTTAACTGCAGTTTGCGGCTCAGGAAGAATGATGAAATCATCCCCAGGCATCAAACTTCTTTCTTGGACAGGGTTAGTCTTCATCTAAAACAAAAATTTCATTAGGCAATTATGAACACACAGATTACTTTCTCATATGTTAAAAAAGGAAAAAACTTGACCTATGCTTGACAATTTTGCCAAGCAAAAGAAAACCTACTTTTCCTTGTATATCTCAGACACCTTAGGCAAACACAGAAATTTTATACCACCATTGAAGGCAATCGAGTTATTTTCTTTCCTCTCTGTATGTCTGGTTACACACTACATTTTGCCCATGCATGGGACAATCAACATTATTCAGAAAAACCTTAAGGTGTCTAAAGACTGGGGTTTCTTTTCCACATGAAATTGCATAGCTCCCTCAAAGCAACAGCATTCAAAAGGTCAATGTTCTGTCACATGAAGCTTTTAAGAAATAGCTGTCTATCCAAGCTATTTCACTTAGTTTCAAATCTGTTTACATACTTCCAGCTTTAAACTCCATTGTTTCTTTCCTCCTTCAATTCGTTCAATAAGCGGCTCCCACACTGCATAGGTTTCATTGTAATAATGAATCTAAAGGAAGAATCAAAATTAAATAAGGCATCTAAAAATACAGGACTGAGTTCCTTCCAACAGCATTTAGTATCAAAAACTTTAATAAGACAACAATCAATCAATCTTCATTTCACATTTTAGAGGCCTAGCACTAACTTTCAATGGCTTCAAAAATTAATACAGAAAAGTGTAATGTATCATACCTTTTTCGTAAGCAGCATCATTTTTGAAGAACTCACCACCTGGCTTGCTTTTAGAGCAACAGACAGACCAGTAACTCCATATATTTTAACACCTTCGCTTAATATAATGCAGTCTCTATCCTCTCCTATGCTGTTTGTGAAAATTACTTTGAGATCAATAACTTTAATGCTGCAAGTATTTCATTGTACTATGAAATAACAGTCTGAGCAAACTTTAGTCTGAATCTGATCCACTGGAACAATTCGTCTAACTTGTAGCCTACACCAAGTTTTTACTTCCCTTCAGCCACTGCAAATCTGAATAGAAGTTGTGGACTGAACAGTTCTGGACAAGCCCTTTCAGCTATCTGCCTCATCCCTCCTCGCTTCTGGAACCACAGTGCCTTCCCCCAGTTGTATATGATTAGGCAAGCATCTTCCATACTCTATTATGAGATGCGCATCAGCAATTAAAGAAGGCTACCTGTATATCCAGTATGGAATGGAACATAAGACACATTTGGTAAACTGACAAAACGTAATCAAGATGTAGTTAACCTATTGCACAGAGCAGCTGTGCATCTAGTTGTGTGAAATTTTAACATGCTGCCTCAGTAAGAGGCTTATACTATCTCAGAATTTACTTTATCTTGGGGAAAAGAGTTGCAATAGCTGGCAAAACAAATATGGTGTGATTACAATCAGAGATGCAGAGAAGACTGAGAAGAGTATAACCTCTATCTTAGCAAGAAACACAATGCTAGAAAAACAAAAAAGGTGGGCAGTAAGAGTTAAATATGAATATTCAGCTAAGCCAAGCTCATTGTTCCAACAGCAAAAAGTGAATGTGTAAACATGGCAGGAGAAGCAGAGGACTAGATTATTCCTCAGCAGCGACTGCCACTAAAATCTACTATTGACTGCTAAGTTTCTGTAAAAAACACATTATGCTTAGTCACACTTGCCTGACCACTAAAGAACCCCTTAGAGCATTACAATTTACACCTATTACTAATTTAGCACACAGTGTACTAAAAAGTTACTTGAACATTATGAAACATGCAGAAGTGTTTTAAACTGCTAACAATTTGATTCTACGTACCTCAAGTGACATATCAGCAGTGACCTCCATCAGCGAGGACCAGTTTTTAAGGACACCTGAAAACACAGATTCTACTAACAACAAAGGAACAGTACGATGTCCCAGACCACATTCCAAGGTGATCTGAACCGATTTCACTACAATGTCAAATTTTTCTTCTTTCAGAACATGTTCACGGTCCTTAAAAGTTTCTGTTGCTTCTGTGGCTAAATCAACACCAAGAAACCAAGCACTACACTGATCTATAGGCTTCACTTGCCACAAATTCTCAGAGACTTCAGTTGCTGCTCTAGAATCCTCCTCTGTTGTTTTGGGTTTTATGGCAGCCATAATGGTCATCACAGTATTCAGAATTATTGGTGAGATCTTGAATAGAGAAAAAAAAAATCCTTTATAGGTCAAAACTTTTTAGAACTGATTAACATGCAAAATATATGATAAAAGGAAATAGCAAATAACTCTTGGGCTCTTCATACAGGAACACAGAATTAAGAGCCCTTATTAGAGATGCAACTTAAATTCCAAGATTAAGAAACAGAATCCATTCATGGACCTCCTCTTACTTTCCTTTCCTAAAAATTTTCCCAATTCTACCCTCACAATCCCACAGGGTCAAGAAAAAAATTCTCCGATTGCAATTTCACTTTTACTGATACGCGGTACTCCCATAACAGCAGTCAATATCAACCTTTTCCCTACTACACTGGAAAATGTGAATTTATTTTTAAGATCTTCATGGTGTTCAAACCCACATGTTTGCAGACTTATGTACACCACCATTACAATTAGCAGTACAGTACAGCTGTCAAAAGCTTTATGCTTTAGAAACAACGTACTACTGCTTACAGTTTAAGACTTCACCACTGACCACCTTTCCAGATCACAAATGCAAATCTGTGAACTTTTTATATGAGAATTAGCAAATTACATTCAGAAAGACCTTTACTATAGACACATTCATTAATTTACTTATTAGGAACAAGGTATATTTTGTATCACATTGTATATCATTCTGGAAATCAAATTAACAGACTAGTTTACATACACTTGTGTGTGCACTCCTGCTTATAAGTCTCTCTGAAGAGAAAAATAGTGGTGGTGGCAGCAGGAGAAGGGTTGTTTCATAAATTTGGAGGAAACTGTTAGGAAGAATCCTAGTATCTGAAGTATTCAAATTAGTCCTTTTTTGCCAAGAGATTGCCAATACAAGTAACATGTAATGATTTTTTTCCAATACAGAGCAACTCCAAAAAGGATAAATGCAGGATACATGCCCGTTTCTGCAATTAGCCTAATGAGGAAAATGGAAATTTTAAATAGCAATATGTAAAATAAAAAACCACCAAGCTACAACTTGAGAAACACACTTGTTCTTTCAAAGACACTTTTAATAATCTTACCTTTATAGTAAGTTCTTCTATTGTTACTACCACAGTTTGTAACCCTGAAACATGCATCATATTTTCCATGACCAAAGAACACGGCCGTAACACCTGAGTGAAAAAAAAAAAAAATATAAATTTGAGTATTAAGGTAACTGCCGGCATTTAAGCTTTTCAAATGGTCTTATATTTTTTAATCCCATAGGCCAAAGGGATGCTGGTCCCATAAAATAACAACAGGTTTCAGACTAACAGCATTTTTTCCATAGTGTTACTACTGTGCTTCATTCCAGCATACAAATTTGTACAAGTGCAATTCTTTACTGGAAGGTTAAAAATTAGTGAAATATAAGCTTTTACATAAGGCTTAAAAACCAGACAAAACAAAAGTGCAACACACAGATAGACTGATGGTATAATCCAAAAAAAAAAAATCCCTGAATCCTTAAGAAATGTATAAGGAAAGATACCATGTACAAGATGAACCACCCAGGCCAACTTTGTGGCTCAATGCTCCCTGCCAGGAATGAGTAGATGAAGTTCCAGACAACATGCTGATTAGCATATTCTACTGCAACAAATAAACTGACAGGCAGTAAACAAAGTTGCAGGGAGGTATTCTTAGTTTTCAAAATCCCTCATACAATTTCTTCATTAAGAAATTTTAATTTACAGATGCACTACACAGGTTTTAGGCAGAGCTCTGTGTAGCGAAGTCTTGCACCTACTGCTAAAAGATTCACCTTTAAATGGCATACCACAGATGCACAGTCCCTTCCTACCTTCATAATAACCAATGATAGGAAAACCTAACTTTCTGAGTGCTATGAATATGCCAACTAAAAGGACACACCTTTCAACATGTCATTACTTTTTTCATTACAAAAAACAAGTTATCTTACTGTAGTAACACTCTTGTCTTGTTTGTCTTTGAGAAAGGCACAGGCTAATACTTTGAAGCCTTGCACTTGAGCAGTCGTCCTTTGTGCAAGCTTTCCAGATGTCAGGGAAAAGTCACACTGGAAGCAAACTTTTAAGGCGGGGGCATCAGCATCAGTCAAATTAGCAACAAATACGATTTCTGGATCCATGATCACAGCTTTTACTGTCATATTTGGCCGTATGGACATTTCTATGAAAATAAGTAAAAAGAAAACCTTGAATATAAAAGGATTGAAAGTATTACTGTGTACATAATTCCTAAAACCATGCATAAAAACTGCTACCTAATTTTAGAGGTACAAATTTAACAAATGTCGTCTCACATTTTACAGGAAGATCAAAATGAAATTGAATATCAGCAGCAAACTGGGCAGAAGTTTTATTTTGAAGAATTTGTTTGTTTTGATAGCGTAAAAAGAGAGCGTTAGCTCTATACACTGTAGTCAACCTAAGCACTGGCTCTAAAAAGCCAAGTTGGAAACGATTATCTTCTGACTCAATACCTAAAGTAACTAACTTCTTCAGCATGAATATTTACTAATGGAAACCAAATTAGCAACATACAATTTCTTGTCTGAATATCCACTCAGTCTCCAAGCAGAAGGAGCAAACCGTATTACATTTGTTCTCAGTTAAAAGCCAGACTCTCCAACCTAGTGATGGATCAAGTCACTTTGGTTCTCAGTGATAGGTAGTATAGTGGTGTGTACACACTAGGACTCATTATATGGCTTACTCATGCCTACCACTTGTTGGAACTACCGGAATAACACACCTATGCAATGGAACAGCTGCCAAGTTGAGGCTCAGTGCACTACAGGAAAAGCAAAGCAAGCTAGGCATCATGGGTTGCAGCCAGCAACATGTTTGGGTAGTCCTGAGCATTCTCGGCAAGTGCCATTTTTCTGGAGTGTATAGCATCCCCTCCCTCATCACAGGACTTGTGCGTATCTCCAACAAGGGAAGAGGAAAGCAAGTAAATTGCTGACATCACTAGGGCACTTCAAAAGACCTAAAGCTCACACCTAGCACTCTGCCAAGTTCCCCAAAAGAAAGGGAATCAGCTAAACACAACTCACAGATTAGGTCTGACCACAACTCAGGCAAGCTTAGCAATCACTTAAAACCAACCAAAAAAAAAACAAACCAAAAAAACAACCCAAAAAACCCACAACCTACATACAACCTTCAGAAGCAGTTTTTCTTGCCCTTGTTTCATCATGCCTTATCTTCAGTCTTCAACCAAAAAGAGGAAAGCTGTTCATAAAAAACCATTTTCTGTAACTGAACTGAAATTCTAACCCACAGTTCTAAAATACACAACTTGCAGAGGTAAGGGTAAGACATTCTTCACCACCCACCTTTAAAGGGTAAGTTGTTCTTTTTACTTCCTTAACTTCTATCCACATGGCTCTTTTTACCTAAGGATGCTTCCTTTGTATAAAAATCCTGGTTAGCCTGAGTGATTTTCAACATTTAGCTCTGCTGGAGAGCACAACTCCACTACTTAACACAGCAGTTTTAGAACTACTACTGCTTAGAACAATCTGTGGTATCAGTGGCCAATTTACACATTGTGAAGAATAAACTCATTTCTTAATTCTGACAGCAAGATAGCATCTTGAAAAACTTTTGGATTATTTATTTTCAGTATGAAGTCTGTAAAGGAGGGGAGTAGAGGTGGGGAGTGGAAACCAGTTTTACAGACCTGTTTCTGGCTTGGATTTCCCAGAAGCAACGCACTTTAATTGGAACTGTGCAGATCTTTCAGTTGAGGATGCCGGCATTGAGTTAATGAAAAAATCTGCTACTGCCAACAAAAACTCCATACTGGCACATACATACAGCTTGTCAAGGACAGCAACTACTGCAGTTCCATTTTTATCCTGCTTGTAGCTTATATCTATCATAGAACTGTCATTTGTGTCATCTTTCTTGTCTATCATTCTGGAAAACAAGTTTATTAAGAAATATCTCAAACATCGTAATACATAGATCTAGAAAAACAAGGATGGGTAAGTAGTGTCATTTATAAATAAGAATAACAACATAAAGAATCAGTGTTTCCTCCAGAAATAAGAGGGTACAGACTTCTCCAACAGAAGAGTAATTTAAATTTAAGATTTTTGTGCTGCAGTTTTGGAACTATGTATAGGTCATGTAACAATCAGACTAAGTTTCAGCGCATAGAACTCTCTAGCTGAGGCCGGTTGCTCTCTATTCAGTTGTTCTACACAGTTTACTGTAATACTCAAGCCTCCCAGGTTTGTTTGTTTGTTTTGGATAACCTGGGAAATCAACATATAAAAGAAAAAAGCTTCCTTATTAAAATTACATCATTCATTGCTTTAGTGCACAGTATGACAGGCAACAACTGACAACCCTACTAAGTTTTATATATCCCATGTGAAGCACAGTACAGAACAAGGGAACAGTCTTCCTCACAAGTTGCACCGAGTTTTTTCATTTCTATTGCACTCAAATTTACCTTGCAGTTACATTCTGAATTCCTTCTCTGAGATCATCCAGGGTACATGCCTTGAGTTTAACATTAATATCCATTGAGCCGTCTGAAAACATATTCCCTGATGATGCCATGAGATGCAGTCGGAGTTCACCAAGGCGTAATTTGTCACTATGCAGCGAAAGCAGAGACTTCTATATAATGAGAAATAGTAGGACTAGTTTATCACAGAACAAAGTAATGAGCATGTTTTCCTTGCTGCTAGCCACGTACATTTTGATCCATTAATTGAAGGCAACATTGCACATCCCTCTGTTCTGTTTTCAGCACAGGAAGGATGTTCATTACTGCTCACACTCAGGGATATGCAAGAGGGAAGTATGGGCCATGTACACCTTGGATCCTCCTACTAACTATATAGGCTTTCCTATAGAACTAGCATCGTCTAGGCTAGCGATTCCTGCTTTTCAAATCTTCATGTTTATTTTGGGTAACTGGAATCAAGGCTTGAATGACCAAATCAAATGGTGGTTTGTTTTGGTTGGTTGTTTTTTTGTGGGTTTTTTAGTGTGATTTTTATAAATGCACTTATGTCCTTCATGTTAAGGACATTCTCTGCCCTTAAAACTTCAAAGTTGCAGGATAAATTACATAAAATCCATAAGGCAAGCATTACAAAGACAACACAACCAATGAAACTCTTCGGTTTACTATTCTGAGTTCTGTCCATGTGAGAAGCCTACATTCCCCACCCCATCTGTATGGTAAAAGCTTCATCACAAACCTGATTCTTATTGCTATTGTAGAGAGCTACTGAAAGCGACTCAAAATTAAAGTCAAATTTAAGCGTTGTATAACTTTCCGCAGAAGACTGAACTGTAGAAACATTTTTTTGTCCAAAAGCAGGAAGAGAACCTGTCAGTGAAAAGAAAACATTTTTACACTTCTTTAGAACACTGGGCTTGGGTGTGGTTTTCTGGGTTTTGAGGTTTTTTGGGGTATTTTTGGTTTGGTTTTGGTTTTTTTTGAATTAAGACCAGAAAGTCACAAAAAGAAGAAAAGCTCTAAATCCAGAAGACTACTCAGAAAAATTCACACTTTCATATACTCAATATCACTGTGTTCTACTCAAGGCATGCTAAAACTACCTAGCACATAGTGGTTTAAGAACCTTAAAAAAGCTCTCATTCAATTACTGCGGTTCTTAATACATTTTAGTGAAGAACTACAGGAAGTACCAACACTGGTCAAGGAGTTTGCACTACTTTCCTTCCAGTTTTTTCTCACAGTACAGCAATTCAACTATTTGTTGAACAGTAATTTTTTCACATTGAGAATGTTAAGTTTTGAACAAAAAAAAATTTCAGCAAAGCATTAACAGTATTTCATCCAGAGACATACACTGTTTACATTAACACGCTATTTGAATACTAATAATATTCTCAATTGTTACAATTGTGCATTAACATTCTGAGGTAGTTGGTTTGGCTCTTTCTCTTTTTTAAACCACCTGCAACTTATAAGAGTCATTGATATAGACTGAACAATACCATCCTATAAAAGATGAATTGCAAAAAACATGCTACAACTTTTGACCATCAACAGCTCACACTCCATGTATGTGCATACATCCTTATAAATAAGTTTTCATGTACACGATACATACGTAACAATTAAAAAAAAGTATTTATGCACATTTAAGCTCTTCATATAAATACAGTGTTTGAATTTGCAAACAGCTCTCTGCCTAAATGTATTCAGCCTTTGAATTGAACATACCCTCACACAAATGAGAAGCATTTGGAACTTCCCCTTTTTTAAGTATCTGCATGTCTTCAATATTCTCTTGCACAGTATTTGGCTGGGAAGAAGTCCCTCCAAGGTTTTCAAGTAAAATTTTCATGACAACAGTTAGATCATCTTCACTGAGTGCAATCTGTAAAGTGATAAACCCACAACTTCATTTTTGGTGACAGTATTTCTTTCCAACAAAGAACCCTATCTTTATCAACAGTACACAAATGTTGATAAGAAACAACATGCTGCTTTCACCATAAACAAGCTGTCTAGTCAAAATGATCCTGGTCAAAACACCCTAAATAATTTGCCCATATATCCCAAAATATCATTTCTCCTGTTATGAACAGGTGTTACCACAAGAACTAACACTCCATATGACAAACACTTTCTAGTCCTGTAAAGGCTCTTTGATGATCACAAGCACTTCTTAACAATTCAGTAATCCAGAAACATAACCAGATAACATTAAAGCAAAGATTTACATTGTATACACTAAAGCAACTGTCATTCAGTAGGCCTTTAAAAAGTTAATGAATCTGAATCCAAATATAACACAACATGATCATGAAAAAAATATGTAATAAGTGACAAAGTGCAATCACTTAGCCCATAATACAGTGTTAGAATATTTTTTTTCTACCTTCCCCCCCCCCCGGTACTCCTTTAGAATCTTATTCCTCTGTGATTCAACAGTGCTACATTTGGCCACAGCACAGATACAGGAATGAAATAGGGCTCACGAACAACTAAAAGGTCCCCCAGTCTGTTTTTAACCCACTTAAATCCATATGGCTAATGTAGGAAAAGAGAAAGTAAAGCCCTCCCTTTGCAAAGATATCAACCATAATTTTGAACTACTGTATATTAGAGATCGACATCTACCCTTTTAATTTCTAGTAAGTTTACTAGACACTCAAATAACCTGAATATTACAGATTAAACTGTTTTAAATCTTAAATCTAGATTTTAAATGCTAACTCAACAAATAACCTCAATGACTTCACTGACTGTTGCATCAAAGAATAGCTCCAACAGACGCCCAGAAAAATAAAATCACAGAATCACAGAATCGTAAGGGTTGGAAGGGACCTCAGGAGATCATCTAGTCCAACCCCCCTGCTAAAGCAGGCACACCTAGAGCATGCTACACAGGACTTCATCCAGGCGGGCTTTGAATATCTCCAGAGAAGGAGACTCCACAACCTCCCTGGGCAGCCTGTTCCAGTGCTCTGCCACCCTCAGAGTGAAGAAGTTCTTCCTCATATTCAACTGAAACCTCTCGTGTTTCAGTTTGCATCCATTGCCCCTAGTCCTGTCGCTGGACACCACTGCAAACAGACTGCTTCCGTAAGCTACATCTAAACTCTTTACTATATGATATCAAAACTAACAGATCTATAAACTGGACAGTCAAACTGGAAGTCTTTTAACATCCTGTAAAGAATACAAATTGCAATGAGTTTACAAGCTCCTTAACTAGTCTAAGTACTATTCTGAGAATATATGTAACTTTTGATGTAGCTCTGATTTGCCATATTACCTGCATTGGTTTTAGGTCTCCTTTGATACTAATTGTTGGGGTTTTATGATACCAAGTTGCTGCTAAATTTCTCTGGACCAGTAAAGTCAAACTCACAGGACACAGAATTTCAGAATCTGGTTGAGAATCTGCAGATATAACACACCTACAAGAGACAGTGGAAGCAGCAGAGGAAAAAAATATTTAGAGTTGGAGAATCTCAAATAATATCAGACTAATCTAGCAGAAGTATGGGTATACTTATTTTTAAATTAATAATAATGTGTGGTTTCATGGACTTATGCCCACATATGCACTGAACTCAGTTACTTTCTTGTCTTTCCAAGAAGTTTTAGAGATTGTGGACATGTGTCCCTGTGTAAATGCACTCCTAAACTTAGTTGGAGGGGTGGGGGAGTAATTTTGTTTTAGTATGTTTTCGTCACTTATCATCTTTAAATAACAGAACATGGACCAGTTTTCTTTATAAACACCTATGAACTCAGAAGAAAACTCCACGTATACCTTGATAATTTCAAATGAGTTAGCTGCACATCCATGTTGTCAATGACTGGAGGAAGAGAAGATTCATCTGAAGACACCAGCTTGAATTCATTCTGAACTCTGATTAATCCAAGATCAGCTACCAAAGCGTTATTTGAAGTTGAAGATTCAGGAACAACTATAACCGGAGCTTTCAAGTTGACATACATTAAGAGGCGGAAGCTCTTTTTAGCAAAGTCTTTCATGCTGGAAGCAGCCATTTCTGCTGCCTGGGCAGTGACTGCAGTCAGGGCTTCTTGTGCCGTTTGGAAATTGTTTAGGAAGTTCTGTTGACAGGTAATGAAAAATAAGTATGAGTTCTCTGAGACCAAGAAAGCCTTGCAAAAAGGCAAGCCCCAGACAAAACGTAAAGTTAAGAAAAATAGTACAACTGTGGCAGAAATATGAAACTTCTATTTCAACCACGCAAGTTTCAAAAGAGAAAAAGGTTGAAAGCATGAACAAGCTAATACATCGATTACCTATTTAATTTTTAAGATATTATTAAAGCTATCAGCTCAATTCATTGCTTGTTTTGTCATCCTTCTCCTTATTTGTGATTCTTCTATAAAGCAGTGCAACTTAAGCGACACTTCTTCAGCAAAACACTTCTATATGCTTGTATATCAGCTCACTGTAAGGCACAGGTCACACAGAGCTAGTTGCATTTTATTTTATTAAAAAACTTTTAATGTCAAGAAAAGAACTGAAACTAATGTCTTACCAGGAGAGACATAAAGAATTTATGTAGGTAAATTATTTGGATGCAGCCCACTTTCAGAGACATTTTACCATCCACCCTTGACATATCAGCGTAGGCTTCCCCTGCAGTGGCATCTGGATAAAGTGACATGTGAAATCTAAACACTTCATCTCCCATTATGGAGACAGCCTAGAAGATTAAGTCCATATAGTTAATACTCCCAAGGCAGTAATCTGATAGAATTATTGCTTAAGTTATCAAACAAGAAATATTTCCACAAAACATTCAACTGCAACTTATCAGCAATACTTGGACACACGTATGCTAGGCACAAAAGGAAACTGAATTAGCTATTTTATGGTATGTCTCTCCTCACTTGGTTATCTATAATCAATTTTATATTTAACCCATGCTACTCCAAACTAGACACATCAATGCAAACATGATTAAAAAGAATTAAATATTGAATGGAAGCATGTTTTGCTTCCCAAGATAAAGGAAATTAACCAATGAAATTTTGCTTAATATTTGGTACATCACATCATACTTATTATATAACACAGCAAATCAACTACCATGCTGTCATTAACTTAAAGAACTCAGTCTTTCTGTTTGTTTACAATCTGCACAACACATCACCTTTTTATGGATTGTTTTGGGGTCAACATTTGTAATTACAATGTCCTCAAGTCTGGAGAACACTTTAATCTTTTTAGTTTTCATAGCTACAGATGCATCCATTCCTGATTTGAGACAAAAGGAAGAAGATAGCAATTTGTTTAAGTCCATTTATTAAGTTAACACTTTTTTAAAAAGAAGATTTATTACTGAATATAAAGAATAACTTAAAATCCAGCATTCTACTATGTAACAACCAATGCTAAGCCCAAGACAGAAGCCATGAACTTACTACACATGACAAATTTGCCAACATAAATTGATTCTAGGACTACAGTAAAAATTCCCAGCGCTATCTAGGATCTATCTATTAAGAAATGGAATCTCGTGTCATAAATAACATAGCACCTTCATTTCTTTTAATTTTACTCCACTTAGAAAAAGGCAGCAATTAATTTCTGAGTCAAACCTTTTCTTCCCTTGCAGGCATTTTGGCTATTAAAATACTTAACTGCAATGATATCATACAATCAAAATGTATTCAAACATATATTGGAGACTTCTGCAGTGCACACACTAGCCTTTCAGAAGTGAATGAACGGAGGAGAATAACACATTTATTGCCACACCCAACTAACCTGATATTTAAATAAAAAACCTTACCTTGTATTCTAATGTCTGCAATTTTACAGATCTGATCACACACTGTAATACTGAATGTACTTAGTTTTGCAGTGAGTTTTAATTCACAGATATCATCGTGGGCTGCGTTACTGGACACTGGATAGGAAACATAAGAAACATACAAGAATTCATTGTAAATCAGGTTTTTTTAAAAAAAAACATTAGATTATTTGTTTTGTATCTATATGAACTATTCAAAAAGTAACCTGCAGTTATTCCCTCAAAGTTACTGCTACTTATTAGCCAAGAAGTGAAATAAGTCTTTTATTAACAGTTTTCTTCTGGCACAAGAACAGTCACTAACACAGACAAACAGCAATCAAGATGATGATGCTTCTCCTCATTAATATCTAATTTTCATGCAACAGTATACTGAATACAGTGTACATTTCATGATTTGAAACACTCATATGAGAAACGTTCCTTTTTGTATAGAGCAGCAAGGCCAATTTAGGCATATTAGGTGAAAAAAGTTTGTGCAGCAAAATTGAAGGTGCCTGCAGAACACAGAATGTAACAGCCAGCCACTGTAATCTCAATCCCAATAGATTTAGGATTATAAAACCCTGAATTTCCCAAACAAGACTACAAACACAAGAATCAACCACATGGGACCTGACAAAACCTTCTTAAGGAGCTTCCATACAGAAACTCCTACGATTTCAGGGTTACAGATACCAGTTATTAAGATAAGCACAACACCCTTCAGTTCAGATTTTCTCTTCACTTCCCCAGGGCTCAAGAATGTTTCTTTTCAGCAATGTAAGCACTCTTCATAGCCTTCAGATTGGAAAGCAACAAAGTCTTGACACTGATGCTTTGGAAAGGTTTTGGTACTGTTCACTGAAACATGATTTATTCTACTTTCATAATAGAAGTCAGACCACTACCTAGGAAAGAGTTACACTGAATAAGGAGAATTTGTAAAATTAAGCAACAGCAAAAACAGCTGGCCTTTTAAAAATGAGATTATTTTCTCCCCACATACAGTTGTGCATACCTTGGTTTTCCACCAAATAGACTGCAATGCTGTCACCTGGAATGGTGCCCTTTGAATCCAAAAGCTAGATGCCATTAAGCAACAAAAGTATGGTCTTTCTAATACCACATTACCTGGTCGGGGACCACTTCCTTTTTCTTGTTCTTTTATTTGAGGTTTGTGGTCTGATGCTTTATCAGTACTGGGAGGACAACCCGATGGAACGCTGAATGTGAGAAAACTCATGATAGAAAGCAAAGCCTCTGTGTGAAGTACTATATCCAAACATGAAAAGATGACCTGAAATGAGGGCAAGGAGATAAAGTAACATTGTTATTTAGCAGCAGTCTATTACAGAACAACTCAGAGTTGCTGTCACAGAATCGAGGAAAAAAAAAAAAAGCATCTTGCTCAATTTCACAAGTATCTCACCCTTCTATCTCCTTCAACTTAACACCAGACAAACTCCAGAACAGATGAGGGAGCTATGGAAGGAAAGCTTAAGACAGCTACAGAGGAACTGTGCCAATCTAAAAATTGATGCTTCGTGTGGTTATGCTTTTTCAGTAAGCTCTTAGTTCTGCTGCGTTTCACTGGGACTATTGAGCACTTTGGCTGACATCCTCAGAACCATGTATAGAGATATTTTAGTAGGTAGGATACAACAAAACAACAAGATTAAAAGTTTGCAATCAGAACAGAAAGCATGCGAATAGCAACTACACACTATCACTTAGTGAAACCTAGTATCAGCTAGCCATCTTTTCCTAGTTTGAAGCAATTCTTGGTAAATGCTGGTTTTACTGACACGTTAAGGGATGGCAGCTTTCTTGACTCTGAAGTAGTCCAGCCACTTCAAATGCCACATATGGCTGTAAAGAAGCAATGTCCACCCACCACTACTACTTTAAAGGAAACATTTTAAAGGCAAAATGACCTGCTTTCTTCAGAAGTCACAGAAGCCATGGAAAACTGCACATGAATAGTTGCTTTTAGGAAGAGTAAAAAAAAAGGCCTAACTGAACACAAGACCTCTGAGAAAGCTTATTTGACATTTCACCTCACGTATCAATTTCACTGTTATGAACTTTCAAGCTCTGAAACAAAAGGCCTTTGTTTCACATGTTGCTAAGCCTACCACTCTAGAAATAAAACACATCCTACAGGCCTCAGTTAGAAATATGTCGTTATAAATTTTATCTAGCTAAAAATGTACAGCTTCTAGTTAAAAATATTTGTACACTGAACACTTCTGTAAAAAAAATTAAATCATCTTTTTTCCTCCTGGATTTCTCTTTGAAGTAGTTAAACATAAAGCAGTAAGCTTTAATGATGAGAGAATCAGGGTTTTGGTTTTTGGGTTGGGTTGTTTGGGTTGTTTTTTTTCCCCTCTTCAATAAGAAGAGAAATAGTGGGCAACAAATTTACACGGCTGTTCCTATTTGAGAAGCTTAAAAAAAAAATATTAAATACATCCATTACATACATTGATGTTTTGCTTGGTGCTTCTGTAAGTAGTAACAAAATCTGGTCCATCAGCATCAGCCTAACGGAAAAAAAAAAAAGCCCAAGCACACAGTCAGTCTCTACTGAATTAACCAAATTCACTACCAGAATAAACTGAATTAACTGAATTTAACACACACCCCCTCCACAAGGATTATTCCCATTGCAAGAAAAAACAAAGGGAAGTGATAAAGCCTTAAGAAACAAGTTGTCTAAATAACGCACATGATCAAGGCAACCAGAACAGGGTGATTGCAATGCTCTGCTCAATGACATTTTATTGCACATATTTTGTGAAAGAAACTGACCAGTTACAAAATTTTCTCTTACCCAGGACCTATTTAAACTGGATCAATTTATGCTTAGTATCAAAAATTATGTCATTATAGATAAGAGCCCACTGGTTCTACCACCTATCAGATTCCCAAGTATTCATGCAGTTTTTGAAGGGCACTTTTTGTTTTTTTAAAGAAAAGGTCAAGAACTCTAGCTACCAACAAATAACTCCTCCAATGCTAGTTTTACCACCTGCAAAGAGACACCTATCACTTACATAGGCAAAGACAATCTCGCCTATTAAGTTTCACAAAGGTACTAATAGGTATTGTTCACAGAGAAGAATGCATGCAAACATTTGGCTTCACCAGTGATTTCAGTAATTGTGTTGAGTTAGGAAGCAAGCACTATATGGAAGCAACGGAGAGTGAAATGAAATGGTAAGTTGAAAAACAGGTATTTAGGGAAGACCCAGAAGTTTTAGATACAAATCCTACATGTTTCAAAACAAGCTAAAAAAAAAATCTAATACAGGCTAAGTATGGAAGCCTTATTTTACTCGCCCTATAATCTTAATTAAAGGGTAATGAAACCTTAATGTATTCCATTTTCAGAAGATGTTCATCTGTCTCACTTGAAGAATTAATAATGCAGAGAGGCTCTCCTTTTGAATCTGCAAATAAAGAAAGAAACCTGTAAAGTATTTCCACTCACAAGCTTTACTCCATCTATGGAATGCCTCCATGCTAATTCTCAATTATATGCTAATTATATACTCTTTTTGCTGACATAGTGAAGGTAAACATCTCTTTTCACTGCAAAGCTGCAGCTTAAGCATTACCTCATGAAATGTTGTATTCACTTTTTTTAAATTAAACTAGACAAAATTAACTCATCTTCGTCCTAAAAGAAGATTCAAAATTGGAAGGTTATTTGCATTCCTATAATTACTTTTGCGTTCCTATATTTAGGTTGTTATATTCAAAACCATACTTTTCTACTTTGACTATATGGCTATTACTTGAAAATCACTTTGAATTGTTACCTGACCAATCAAGAAAGCACACTGGATTTCCAGTGCTGCCAGAACTCATCATAAAGCACAAACTCAAAAACTCATAAAAACACTGTGAACAGATAGAATACTTCTCAGGAATGACCATTCTTACTCAAAATAGGCAACTAACTCTAATTAACTCAAGCTCACTATAGCAACAGGAGTAAAACTTGGCATCAGTTAAAACAGACTAATTTAATCTAAATTGCACAGGACAGGTTCATTAAGTGAATTTGACATGTAACCTCCTACCCTTCACCCCCACCCCCCCATTTGTTATTTTTGACCATGCTATGCTTTTGCTACAAAAGCTGATTGCACACACTGTACTGACTCCACACCGGTTTTCTAGAAGACTTACCATTTATTTCCGTGCATATCATAATAATTTTTTTCAGATATGCTGCTGCAGTCAATTCATGATTTCTAATTCTGGTTTCAGTTCCAAGCTGTAGCACAG
Source organism: Egretta garzetta (assembly GCF_000687185.1). Lineage (NCBI taxonomy): Eukaryota > Metazoa > Chordata > Aves > Pelecaniformes > Ardeidae > Egretta > Egretta garzetta. The sequence goes on along the minus strand of NW_009260435.1, from coordinate 4,972,521 downwards.
TCAGAATATGTAATGGATATCTCTCCCTCTGAACCTGCTTCATCAAGGTTATTACAACCTTGAACATGGAAAGGGAAGTTAAGTTCACTATTTCTGTAAAGCTGTCCAGAAGCATGACATGCAGTAGAACTAGGCATTATCTCCTCAGCTAAGATTCAAAAGTAGTATTAATCTAGACATTTTGCCTTTTACAAAGAGAACCTACAACACCAGTTTGTTAAAGGTTCCCCCCCGCCCCCCCCCCCCAGCTCTGTTCCTCTTGGCCAAGCAATCAATCACTTCTTAACTGCTTCAACCACAAACCAAAAATCCCAAGTCTATTAATTTGGCTAGAATTTAGTTTTGTTGGTCTAGCAGTGTATCTTTACCTTGTCAAGCTATGCTTTAGTTTCGTAATTAGACACTACACAGTGCTACATATACAGAGTTTGAATATGGAAAACATGGGTACTACAAACCACACTGGTCTGGAAGGAAAGGCAGTAGAGAACAGATAACAATGTGAATCTTTGAATATCCGATGCTGTACAAATAATAATTAAGAACACAAATGTTTCAACATTGCAGTTGTTCATTTATAGAAGATTTTAAGCATTACACTGATTAGAATGCTGAAAATGAGAAAGAACTTGTGTTTCTAAGTGCAGCTGAAAATTAAACTAGAAGAACTAGATATAGTAATTAATGAACAATGTTAATTTCAAGGCAATTATTTCATGAGGCAATTATCTTTCATTCCTAGGAACTAAAAATAGCACTTTAACTTAACAATTTGCCACACGAGTAATTTAAAGAAATCAAGTTTGTCAATACTTAGTCTGCACAATTGTGTGGCATATTCTTTGTACACTAACAAATTAGCATTTTATCATTAATCACCCAACATATAGTCCACAGACAATGTGGACCCTACCTTAGTAAAAATTTCCATGTGAAGCATGTGTGAAACCATATTAAACAAGACAGGATTGCTCATAAGATACATTAAATAGGACAACATGGAGCACTACAGGCTAACCTGTAATATGTCTCAGTTCTACCATTAAAAAAATTCCTCACAGTCAAGACAGCCAATCTGAAAGTTAGAAGCTGCCAAAGGTACTGGTGATACGCGTTGGATAACTACATGCTGTTTGTCGACAAATACGAGACAGGACGGGATGTCATCCAGACAGACCTGGACAGGCTAGAGAGGTGGGCCTGTGTGAACCTCATGAGGTTCAACAAGGCCAAGTGCAAGGTCCTGCACCTGGGT
>NW_009260435.1:4927044-4970869 GCF_000687185.1 Egretta garzetta | reverse complement strand
AGGTTGCCCAGAGAGGTAGTGGAGGCCCCATCCCTGGCAACATTCAAGGCCAGGTTGGATGGGGCTCTGAGCAACCTGATCTAGTTAGCGGTGTCCCTGCTCACTGCAGGGGGGTTGGACTAGATGACCTAGGGGTCCCTTCCAACCCAAACCATTCTACGATTCTATGAAATACCTCATCAGCCAATGGCAATCGTAATTCTGAAAAAACCGAGAAAACTCAAAACCTGGGACAGTATCAACTTGTTACCTGTTTACACTTCAGCTGTGGGACAAATACTTCTAATGCCCTTAAAACTAAGTTTTCTTATATGATTGCATATCACTCACATGGAATAAGTTTCCCCAGTGGCTGGGGATAGGAGAAAGTTGGTAGTCTTTGAATGCAACTCTCACTTGCCAATAGAATAGTTTGGCTTTTTTTTCCTGTCTAAATAATAGGAACTCAGATTCTGTATGGACAAAAACATCCACATAAATATAACAAAACAAAAACTACACACCAAAAGAAAAAAAAAAAAAAAAAAAAAAAAAAAACACAAACCACACACAACAAACCCCACAGTTATAGACAAAAGAAAACAGGTAAAGAAACAGCTGAAGAATCTGAGTTCTGGGGGTTTGGTTGTCTTTGTTTTGTTTTGGGTTTTTTTGGTTTCTTTTTTTTTTTGGTACATACAGTCTTCTTTAAACAGTTAAAATTGACTTTATAGCCCACCCTTCTACACTACTTCTAAGAAACAGACTTGAGTACTGGATTCAGTAACAATAAATTTCACAGATGTATACATACCTCTTTGATTTCAAAATTAAGTAGCATGTTGATTACATCTTCATTTAATGTTCTTTTTTCCTTTTCAGACAGCATTCCTTCTGGAACACTTTTATCCCGAGTCAAAACCATTTTCTCCATTTCTTTCGTTTCACCTGAAGCATTCAATAAATTGGCTAACTTTTGAAATTGCCACCATTTGTTTAGCTTAAGAGACATATCCAATTCTTTTATTCATTACATTTACTTAAGATAAGCTAGCAACATTTCCACAAGCAGAGCCTTTAACTTCAGAGCAGGCAAAGGAAATAAAAACATATTCTGGCAACAAGACGACTCTGACATCTCAATACCTGGCTAGTTCTGTGACAATTTAGCTAACACAGTTACCAAATTTTGTCTTGTAACATTTGCACTTTTTTTAAGTATTAAAGTGTGAATGCTGTCCTTGTAAAATTAAAAAAAGAAGAGTTTATCACTTGCACATCATACTGTCTAAGCTTACTTTCCAGACAATAAATACTTTCCATTATTCCTGAAAGCTAGCACACTTAATATTCATGACAAACAAATTCCATCTCTGACCTTCCTTTTGCAGTACTGATTTTTCATGAGTTTGTTTTTCTTCCACTTCACCAAGGTTTTCTGTCAACACTTTGAGAAAGATATTCAAATCCTCTTGAGTTAACACAACCTACAAAATTGCAGATCACAGTTCTCAGGAAAAACACGTTGTTCTTTAAGTTTATCACTAGCTAGCAAAGCAGAAGGTTTCCTAGCAAGAAAAGTGCTTATTTACAGGTATTTTGTCAGCAACATCGTCCCTTAAATAACACAATGAAATTCTTTTAACAGCTTACTGTTAAAGGATTAGGAGACTAAAGAGGGTTGTAACTTCTAAAGCTGTATCAATAAAAATTGCAGCCTTTATGTAGCTTATCTATGCTTTTAATACTTTCCTTTAAGTGACATGCTACTTCATGACATTTTAATTCCAGTTTCACCCAAGGTGCACCTGGTATTTTCTTTCACAGAATGTAAGTTGCCACAAAATAACCAACTATCTAGAGGTCATTCAAAGGAGTTACTAAGGCAAATATTTGCAGAAATTTAAATTCCTCTCAAGAAGATTCCATTAAAAAAAAAAAAAAGCACTTGAAAAGACTTGTTCAGAGAACTGGTCACAAAAACATTTGATTTAGGTTGGTCCTGCCTTATGGTAGGGAATAAACAAGACTCAAGACTTCCTTGACATCACTTTTAGTTTTCTCTTTTCTTTCTCTCAGTTTAATAAATGTACACAGGAGTTCGCGTGTTTTATATGACACTTCCAAACCTCTACATTCACACAGGTAGGTTAAATCCTGTTGATGTCCCTGAAATTCATCCCACAGCTACTAAAAATTTGATGCTTATTGCACCTTTGTGTCCCGAAATAATGTAAAGGCAATAAGTACTGTCATGAGCTTCTCACCACCTTCTTCTCATAAGACTTACATTCATTGTATCCAGATACCCCGTGATCTCCAATACTGGTAATTTGTGAAACCAAGCTGCAGATAGATTTCGTTTCACAGACAGGCTTAAATTAATAGGGTGAAGTATCTGAATGTCTGGATGCAACAAACCTGTCTCCATAGTGGTCCTTCAGACAGAGGGGGGGAAAAAAAAGAAAACAAAAACACGTGTGGGAGAAGTTAGAAGTTAAGTCATATGTTACTTTTTTGAAGTAACATCTTAAAATCTCAAATGCAACATCTCTTTAGGCTTAAATGGCTTCCTGAGCAGAACAGCATCTTACTTTACTACTGATTTATTTGCCCTTAAGACAACAGGTTAGTATTTTAACACCAAATATTTGACACTGTCACCAACCATGGTTTCTAAGCAAGTAGATTAATATCCTATAGAGTATTAATATTACCAATTAGCTAAGGCATTACTTAGGAAAGTGCACTTTACCTAGACAGTTTCAGCTTTGTCAGCTGCACATTCATTTTGTCAATGACTGGAGGGAGTGAACTGCCTTCTGGAGACACCAAGCTAAACTGGTTCTGAACCTCAATCAAGCCAAGATCTATTACTATAGCGTTGGGGGAAACTGAGGACTGAGGAATGACTATAACTGGTGCTTTCAAGTGAATGTCCATTGCAAGTCGAAAACTCCTTTGGGCCAGGTCTTTTACACTGGTAGCAGCCTTCTCTGCAGCTTGGGCTGTAGCAGCACTCAGTGCCTCCTTAGCTGTCTGAAAGTTGTTCAAGAAGGTCTAGAATAAGTAATTGAAGAGAAAGGAGAAATGTCTGTAAATAGTTTTTTAATCTAAATTACTCTCTCATTTTCCAACATCAACCACAACCAACATCAACCATCAGTTATGCTGCCTACCGTGTTAAATTTCCCCTGGGGAAAGACAACCAAGTGCCTTCTTATCATGACCTCCAGTAGAGGGTCAAAAACATACTGACCAATACAATCCATCATTTTAAACCCATCTCTACCTTTTCGTCCTTTCGTCAAAAGATTCTTCTACCTCATTGCTTTTGGGGACACATTATTTTTAGAGCCCCTCTTTGCCCCCAGTGAATACTAATTCCTATAAAAGCCAGTACTGAATGACAGAAAGCCTACTAGTGCACTTTATGGAAAAAACCAACATTAGGATACTTTACAAAGGTACAAATATTTAAATTCATTAGTTTGCAGTTCTCATAGCATCTAATCTTGAAGAAAGTTTTGCCTCTAATGTTAGCTCAGATATGTTTGCAATGAACTCAGGTTTTTGCCAGGGTGGAGAAGGCAGTGAACACAAACCCCCCCAAGATACCTTAATAGCACCAAACTTTTCTCTATTTCCAAAGCAGAGGGTGGGAAGTCACCCACTCGCACTGTGTTAGTTTTTTGAAATTCAAACCAGTTAAAGCTTACTTAAAGTTTTTAAATAGTACACATGAAAAATTAAGCCTATCCTTTCTCTTTCAGAAACTTACGTTACAACATATACTGAGGACACAAACAAGGAAGACTAATTTGAGAATGCAGAAGAAACATACAAAGGAAAAAAAAGACTTACCAGAAGAGACATGAGAAATTTGTGAAGGTATACTATTTGAATACAGCCTACTTTCAAAGATACGGTACCATCCACTTTTGACATGTCAGTGTAGGCTTCTCCCTCAGTAGCATATGGATCTAATGTCAGATTAAAACTGAAAACTTCATCTCCTACTATAGACACAGCCTAGAAAGAGAGAAACAGTACCTGCCATCAGCAGTTTCTAAAAAGGTATTTAATACAAAGAACTAAATACGTCATCAACCTATCAGATGTAAAAGTTAACTTTTTCTTTAAACTCTTTTTGGACATCCATTCTCCAAATATGAAAACTATGCTTTATCATGTCTCTTACCTGAGAAGACATGACAAATCAATTTTTTTAAAAGAGTAAGAATATGTATTACATTTCACTCTAATACACAAAAAATTAACCAAGAATCAAGTAAAACTTAAAATCTTGTAGTTGAGTACTTTTTTATGAAGGGTCCTTGAATCAACATCTGTGACAACTATGTCTTTAAGTCGGGCAAAGAATACAGTGTGACTTGGCTGAAGGAGAAGAGATGAGTCAAGACCTGTAAAGCATAAAGAGAGAAACAGTAGCATTGCGTAACAGAAGTAACACTCTGAATCAGAGTGGGGACATACAACACCAGCAGGGGAGGTGAAGAAAGTTACAGAAATCATACATTGCAACAAACAATTATTTTGTTAATAGCTTACTAAATTCAACAAAGGTTTTTAAAAAAAACAAACACAAAAAAATACCGAAACATACTTGATTATCTATCTCCTCTGTTTCCAAACAGAGTCAGTCAGTTACCACGCCCCTTGATGAAGGGACTGTAAACAGAAGAGCTCTATTCAATTCAAGGCATTTTAGTCTCCCTGTATCTAAATCAGAATAATTAGAAGTAATTCCCCAACTACCATAACTTCATCAAAATAAAAAAAAAGTATTTTAAGTTCTGGAAATAGAGACCTTTTGCATTTTATCATTCAGACACGGAAGATAAGCATATTGTCTAGAATTCAAACCCAAGTCCATACACTGCTCTGTTACTAAGCTTTGATAATGTGACCATACTACAGCTTTGAGCAAAATAGAAAATTTTCTAATACAGGTACTGTCTCAATATCAATCATCTCTGGAAAGAAATGAGCTACTATTCATAGAAAAATATTCAAACAATAATCCATCTCCACCAAGCTACTGAGTTGTTTTACTGATATTTTCTATCAAAAAAAGATGTTACTATACTGCATTTGAATACAATACTTATGCATACAAAATCTTGTGTGAATACATGTGATTTAGAGATGGGCACAAGCAAGAGGTTTTTTATTAACTACATTACATGTTCTTGTATATCACACATTCTTAAATATTCATACTGAGGGACAGTTTTGGCAGCTATTATGATGGCAGCTTAAGCCAAACTTCGAAGTGAAACTTCACACACACACACAGAGAATTATTGATAGCCCCTCTGCAGGGTAAAAAAAGAAGAGAAAACAAAACCAAAACAAGAAACCTAAACAAACTCTAAGAGTTCAAAACTAAAGTAAACAGGTTTAAGGGGTTTTTTTAATCTGAAATAAATCAGGTATAGCAAAGAAATACCCAAAGCTTAGTACAACATGACAAGCCACATAACCAAACTCCTTCAAAACATGAACCTAATTACCTGAAGAACAATATATCACGCTTTTCTGGCTGGAAGCCAAAACACTATGATAGACTAGCAGACTGACTTTGAAAAGAATACCACAAGCCTTGTTTGTATAGATAACAATAAATCAAAAAAAATCAGATGCTGAAAATATTATGAAAATATTACACCTTCAATGTCTTTTAATCCAATTATTAGTAGTTGCTTTGAAACTGAACTACTAGGTCAGTTACTACTAACAAAAAATTTAATACCTTGTATCTTGATCTCTGCAATGTTCTTTTTTTCATCACAAATATTTAAACAGAAGGCATCCAGCTTGGCAAAAAGCTTGAAGTCAAACACATCCTTATCCTTAGAAGGTCTAGCCACTAGAAATGAGAGAAGGGGGGGATTTTCAAGGTACATGTAATTCATATTTTCACTTAAACTCCTGAGAGTATTTGAGGGTCGTTTCAGTCTAGGGGATTTTTTTTTTGGCATTCAGGTGACTTAGTTTTGTTTCCTAGTTTCTTTCATCACCATTAACATGATTAAGTCTGTAACATCCCATTTTAGAACAGCAAGTCTTCCTCTGAAGGCAACTCTACGCATAAGAGTAAAACATGTCAGCATTTGCTTGTAATTCTGTGTCTGATATTACTCCCACCTAGTGATGACTCCCTATTGGAACAGTTTTACTTTTTTTAAATGAAGTAGTAATCACTGAAAAGAGGAAATAACTTGCACAGTATACTTATTTTTAACAGTAAGTCAATAACTCAATAGGTCCACAGTACTGTTTTTTTCAGGTTACCTAATATTTCCTATTCCAAGATCCTAGTGTGTAAGTTTTCTCTTAAACTTCAAGCTTATAAAAAATGGCAAACCTTAGAATCCTATTTCAGGCAGCCAACACCCAGTTTTTACGATAACAGGTGTTAAGGCTGGGCAGAATAATGTGAAGTCACACACAAGTGTCAAAAACTATCTATGGGGGAAGACCAGTAGGCCAGGTTCTACTAACCAATAGTAGAAAAATGTTAACCCAAGAGCTTAAATACTTACGGGCTTTGTTAAACTGTACACAGTAGCAGCTTCTTTTTCAGCCTGCAGATTCAAACCCAGGCCATTTAAAATTATAAGTTATTCTCAACGTTCTTCACTAGACACCTCATTTCCAGCTCACCTCATGCCTGAGCTTTGCACTCAATATTAAAGACAGTGCAGCTGCTCCCCTCTGAGCCCATTTTGATACAAATTCTTTTTTTGTTTCAGTGCTACAGGAACAGCAAGATTTTCATTAGGCTAGCAAAGGACTCTACTTCTTTGGAAGTATATTTAAATTGCCTAGATCAACAACACAGCATAATCAAAGTACTATTTCTCTCCTTTATTTCATTATGAACACTAAGATCATGCTGCTGTTTGAGTCCTCTAAGCTTGCAGAACTCTCATTTACTCAAATTCAAGTCTATTTGTGAAATGGCACTGAAACACAAGAATAGAAAGCTCACCTGAAAACATCATTTATGACTGTAATAATTGTTTCATTTATTGGTTTTTTGAAATCAGCCCTCCAGCCTGGTGAGCTTTGATCTTCACCCCACACTACAAATCTAATCAGATTTCTCCAGATTTGATCGTTTTGCCAGCATGTAACACATCTTTTTAGAACAATCATTTTGACAAACACAACTGTACCTTTCTTCAATCTAGTGTCATCTCCTTGCTTTTCGTCTTTAGTCGGTGTGTCTCCACTACTTTCATTGCCTGATGGACTAACAGCTGTTAGAAAACTGAGAGCAGACATAAGGGCCTCTGTATGCAGCAGAAGGTTCAATGATGAAAAAGCTACCTGTTGAAAACACGAGACTCCATATGACCAGAAAAAACCAAACCAAACTTACAAGTGTAAGATTTGGACTGAGGTGCAAAAAGCACCCAATGGAATATAACAATTTCTTAGAAACAGGAAGGCTGCACGTGTCACCAGCAACAGATCATAAAGGAAAAAAGCTTTCTGTAAAGCAGAAAAGTGGTAATCTTAGAAAATAAGAAAACCTAACAAGAACCCAACAGCTGTGACTGTACCTCCACAGTACAAAAGCAAAGTGATACAAAATTAACTTAGAAGCATTAAATGAGTGAAAAATTCATTATGGAAAACTGCATTAAATAAATGGAAAACTTAATTAGATGACTAAGAGAGATAGAGCTGGAGTAAGGCAGTCTAACCTAAACCAGGATTCAGTCTTCTCAAGCAATATGCTCTGTCAAGCACTGGCTCGCCCTTGAATGCTTCTGCATGAACAGGTAAGTGGCAGGTGGCTGCCTGGTAGATACTTTGTATACAAAGGTGTTTCTCAACAAATCCCAAAGGTGAGTAAGTGCCTGCTGTGTAGTTTAGTAGAAGTCATCCACTCGAATAAGCTTGAAATTGGAAAAAGAGACCAAATGCAATTCTTCCAGACAAAGAAGTCCTATTGAAGAGTTGCAAGGCAGCACTTGATGATGTATAGAAAGTTGAGTATTAACTAGACTTGCCTAATGAATCTAGAGTCTAAAACTATTAGGTGGCAAGTGAAACATTTCAGTCTTCACACCAAAAAACGGCAGGCAAAATAATGCCATAAAGTTATAAAGGGAGGAGAGTACCTATCACAGAAAACTGACAGCCCTTTGTAGTTTATTTTCAGAATTCCTCAAGACACTGTTTTTCCTCAGATTAAAATCTCCGACTCAAAAATACACCATTAGTACAACAGTCAGAACTTAAGAAGTTAGGTACTTTCTGCCTAAAAACATTTCCCTAAATTGCAATAACTTTTAAGAGATAAAATTCTCATTCTAGAGTCTATGACAAAAGTGATGGAGAGGAAAATGCAGTATCACAAGAAGCCCCAGAGCCATATTTCAGAGTGAAGAATTAGAACACACTCTGGTCCACCCTCACCCCACCAAAAAAAAAAAAAAAAAAAAACCACCACCAAAAAAAAACCTAACCCAAAACTAAACAAATAAAACTCCATCCCTCAAGCAGATTTAGACTTCAGAGCGCTCCTTATGCAGTGCTCACAATACAGACAGGTTATTTGACAGGAAAGGTGAAGACTTCTAGGTCCCACTACATTTTCCCACACCGGACATTTGAACTTCGTGATCTCTTATGCATGAGAAGATGCATTCTTACATTATTTTGAATTTTATCCACAAGCTAACTAGACAGTTTTTCATCTTAGTAAAGAAACAGAATAACATATTGCTCTTAAATGGTAAGTTGTAAAAGATTTCAAATGCATTTTAACTCTTTATATCTCCCTGCTGCAAGACTGGGGAGGGGGGGAAACAGGAAAGCCAAGAAACTCTTATTGATTCCTCCCTCCTAAGCAAGCAGACCAAAAGTAAATAACCAATAAAATCTCCAAGCACTCACTTGAATCATCTGTTCAGTGTTGTCAAAAGTTGTCTGAAAGTGTGGCCCATTTCTGTCAGCCTGAAAATAATGGTTTGCATGAAGGTTAATATTAATTCCAACCAGTCACTGCGCTCTTTAGAAGATACAAAACAATCCACTAGCTCTGAATAGTAGGTTTAAGACTTTATAATATATAGAAGTGCTTTAAAAATAAATTTGTAAAAGCTTTATGTATACCTTTATATATTCCACCTTCAGAAGGTCTAGGCCAGGTTGATCCGAGGAACTAATTAGATGAATGGGTGCTTTTTTACCTGTAACATACCACATGAAATACACAAGAATTAGGGCAATTTCTGTTCTTCCAGAGAACCAAAGAATTTGTGCCTGGAAGACAGGGATTCACTTTTAACACTGTTTGTTAAAATACATTATACCACCAAATACGAATCACTGGTTTCTCTTCATTAAGTCCAAAATGGCAAGTCTGTACTCCTTCTCCCTCCAAAGATTGAGTACTAAACTATTTATTTATCTAGTAAGCATTATGGTGGGAGTCCAGACCCTATCAACTGTACCAGTGGGACAAGCACTGCCAACAGACAGTTGCATACTAAGTATTGTAACTGGAAAACTATAACAACATTTGAATTTCAGTGAGCACAACAGATAGGAGAGCCACAGTTTCAGACTAACTGCCGTGCATACGTGTATACACATATATATATACACACACACACACACTAGTATACTTCTCTCCCATTGCTTATTACCTCCAATCTCATAGTAATCCAAGCTTATTTTCTTTAAATAAGATACAGCTGCTAAATTGTAGGTTCTGACAGTAGCTTCTGTCCCAAGATGCATTATGTCAAATACAAGTACAGTTTCCTCAGTTTTCCTTTGCCTGGTGAGTTCCACTAAAACCTGGATGAACAAGAAATACAGTTATACCATCTTTTTACATGTAGTATTCTCAATATTCTAACTGACAATTAAAAGAAATGGCAAAATTAATGCTTTGCCTGCTTTACTGGAAGTGTTATTTTTATTACAGAGTTAAAGTGCAAAAATAGAAAAAAAAAAAAGTGATTGCCTGATGGCAAGAGATATAAATATCATCGAAATATTTTGGGATTTACTCTTTTCAAGTGACCTGCCTGGGTATTTACTTTGTTCTTCCAGTGCAAATTTCCCACTTCCCACCCCCAAATTATGACTTAGTACTATTATTTTCTACCAAAAATACCCCCAATAAGGGGGGTTTTTTTGCTATTTTTGTTACATATACATAGATTAAGTATATGTGTTCTACTTACATACATACTATATATTAAAAAAATATAACTCAAACCCATACCATATATAAATAACTCATACATAGAAATACGTATGTATATACATGTGCATTTTTTTGTTTGGTGGCTATGGTTTTGCATTCATTAAATCTGGAGAACACTGGTAATAGAATACTACATTTTTTTAAATATTCTTTACATAGAAGATAAAGATAGAAATAAAAAGACATACCTCTTTAATTTCAAACTTCAACTGAAGATCTGTCAGTTCCTCTTTAGCAGGCTCCTTATTTTTTATTTCTCCTTTAATTAGTGATCTGTCACTTGGTTCAGAACTCTCCTCAAAATCAAAATATTCTTCTTCAGAGTCTACAGAAGACAAGTGACTTTCTCCTTAGTAAACTTTTTCCAGAAACAGAGGTAAATATCCCACCCTCTCTTTGCCATTCCAATTCAATTTTAAACTGTATGAGCAGTTTAAACCTAACCTGACAAAGTATACTTTTTAGATCTATACAGCTTTCTTACCCATTGGATGAAAGGTGAAGAAAATTAAAGCCCTATTAAGGAAAGCACTAGAGTTTAGCTGTATCATTAGACATTCAAGAACACATATAAGGAAAACCAGCTATAAAGTCATCTCCAGGAAACAAGTTTCTCAGGTTCTATAGGAAACTAAGAACTTTCACGATAGGAAAGTTCTTCTCTAGAACTGTCACAGAAATAAATGCTTAAATCCACAGTGTCAACACAGTAATTTGCCATTTTTTACTCTAGTTCTGCATTTTCAGAAAAAGGAGAGCTTTGCTAATGCAAAACATTCAGGACAGTACACGTGATTTTTGTAACAGTCTATTTTTGCCACACGTTGGCTGCTTAATACAAGTGCACACATCCTTTAGACAGGTTACTCGCTTTTTTTTTGTGCCCACCACAAAGTGAGTGTCCTGAAGCAGCAGCAAAAGCAGATTAGTATTTGGCTAAATAATTTTTTGGATTTAAGTCAATTCTGAAATAGGTCCCTCAATACTCTCTGCTAAAAAGAAGTCTCATGACATCTGAATAATTAAATTGGTTTGTTAATGACAACCTAATGCAGTTGTTATTAATAGCTCACTCACATTTGAAGAAGTTGCTTATGCATAATATTCATTAATCCCAAAAAAGGGTTTTTTTTCTTTTTAAAAACAGGTAGGTTATTTTTCTGAGGTATCAACAGTATCTTAATTGAACCTTCTTATGCACTTGAAGTTAAAGATTATCAATTATACTCATCTCTACTGCCCTTATTAGCATGTTTTAAGATCAATAGCAGCCTGAAAACATTAGCTATTCCATAAGATACAGCCATCTACTTTTACAAAGGCATATCCGTAGCTTCTTACCTGACACTATTTCTGCTAACAGTTGGGGTGTATTAAGTAACCCTTTACTAACAACAGGAACTGTGGGAATAGCAGGTACCTAGAGGGAAGAAAAAAAGAAAAAAGAAAAAAAGAAAATTGCTATTTCAAAGTTTGTATAGCTTGGTACATTCAGTCATATTTTCTACTGATGATGCATGTTTCACCTTGCCTCCCACACATTACTTAGAAAGGTCGGTTTTGCCAATACTTATATTGTAAGGGATAAAGACTGCAGACATTATCAGGACTTCACACTTACAATGATTGCTTTAACGATGCAATTTTTTAAATTTCAGTTTTCTTAAGTTATAGCCAGCTTACCTTTGTGCTTGGAATCGACACAGATGACTTCTCAGGCAATGGAATGCTATCAACCAGATCAAAAATTGCCTTGATTTTCTGGTCAGAGAGTCTGACATGGACCAAAGGAAGTCCTCCTGACACCTTAAACCTTTTTTTAAAAAAAATTTTATTAAACTCCAAGACAATAAAAGTACATACCAAGTCTTGATTTAAATCTTGCCAATATCTATACTCGTATATAAAGATCACATCACATTAAAACTAGTGATTCTGCATTAAAAACAGGTCTTTGACTCAGTTTAAACAGTATAGTTAGTAAACGGTGAAGGTGACCAGGAACTACTAGCCAAAAAAGGTTTCATAAAAAGTAGTAATCTACTTCTATTTCTTAATTTAATACCTTCAAATTACAAAGTGTAACTGAACCTTTGGGGAAAATACAGTTTTTGTTAAGTACACAGTAACTAAAACCAAGTCCTTTCAACATTAATATATTACTTTGCCATCCTGGTATCTCTTTCCACCATTGATTTTGCCAACTGTACATGAATATCCATAGGCTGTAATACGTGCAAAGTTGATGGATGTTGAAAACGAGCCTTCTTCCAGTCTTCACCTGCAAGTGTTCAGTAAATTTAGATGAAAAAACATAGCTTGCTAATTGCTTTAATTAAGGTATCATTAAAGCAATCAAACAGCATCACTAGGAAAGGACAAAGAATCCACTCACGAACTAGAGAAACCTAGAACAATTTGGATAAAGTATTCTAAGAGCTTTTGAAGGGTTTGGTTTGCCTTTTTTCTTTAGAAAACATATTTTCTATTACAGGTAGGTAGCCTTTATCAATCTTTTGAGCAAATATCAACTATGTTGTTTTATTACCTGTTCTTGCAAAAAGAAGTTGCACATTTTTTATTTCCACATCAAACTTGTCATAAGCTTTGTCCATAATCTCCTCTAAAGATGAAAAACTAGCTTGACTACTGCCTTGATTTATGCTGTTCAGCTAAACACATAAAAGACAAGATAAAGTTAAGTCTAAAACTTACATACACATGCCATTAATTCTAGTGAAGATGAAAAAGATGATTCATAGGAGTTTATAATTGACATTTGGACTCTTACAGAGAAGAGATCTTAATTCATTTCACACTTATCAAGAATAAGTAGGGTTTTTTTTGTAACTTCTATCAATCCACCTTATTCAAGTTACGCAAAAAGAATTTTTCTTATTGGTTTACAAGTTTACTGCTGTAGTACAACTAAAAAAAACATTTAATCAGTCAGCTAAAACAAAAGTTACGTTATTGTGATCTTTCAATTTTATATGAACAAGGGAATCAACTTTGAAACCCAAAGAGAAAAAACGTATTCTCTTTTATGAACAAAAGGCTATCGTTTTACAAAAAAAAGGAAACAAAAGTTCATGTGTTTTGCTGAAGAAATGAAAGATATTAAATGATAACCTATTATAATCATGATTACAAAATGACAATGTTTCCTGGAGAGATTAACTAGTACAAGTGTGTCAAAGACAACTTAACAGTTCTGAACACTGATAAGATAACTTTGAACACTTTGATAAGAAATATAGTGAGTTAAAAGCACATTCACACAGATTATTATCTTTGCCATTTGAAAACAAGATAGTTTCAGATGACAGCAATGTAAAGAGAAAAGAATATTTTCTTCCTTTCAGCTTATTAGAGAGGTCATTTATATACCTGAAATGTACCAAAGTCCAAAATCAGCAAATCTGATTTTTCATGGTAGAAACCCGTCTGTGGAACCACAAAGTAGGAAGGCTTCAGATTAATCTTCAAGTCAAGAACTTTCCGCATTTCAATAATATGAACTAATCCTTAAATAAAAAGGAAGGGACATTACAGTTGAAATGCTATTCACAAGTGAAACACTTGTGCCAGTCAACATAAAGAGATGCTATCTATCTGAAAGACAACGCATCTTGAGTAAAGGCTTACTTTTGTAACATTCTACTGATTTTTCACTAAACTCAATGCTCCTCCCCACAGAACATCCACTAATCCTCCAAGTCAAAAACTCAAGGAAAAAAACCAATCATACTGGTTTGGCCAGCAGTCAAAACATAAGCAAAGTGTTCAGAAAATAATACTGAAGCTTTTTAAGACATTCAACGGTTCACCTCAGGTGAGATTTGTTATTATATTACCTGTAGCAGTTCTTTCCTTGATTTCTTCCAGCTTCATTAATGTGGCTGATGTTAATCTTTCAAGATCCATTCCCTTACTTGTCTGAAAGAAGTCTACCATTGCATTTATTGTTCTCTTTAACAAAAAAAAAAAGAAAAAAAAAAAAAGAGACAAACAAGAACTATCAATACATACAAAAGTCACTCAGTAAAAACTCAAAAATAGATCTTGGCAGAGCAAAGAGAATAACAGCAGAGAAAGGAGAATCAGAAGAAGGTGTAAGAGTTTCGGTTACTACTCACTGCATCGTATTTTATTTCCACAGGCTGTGATTCAATAGTAAGACTCTGGTCAGCAGTACTATCCTCTGGATTAACATTAAACTCTATCTTAAGAAGAGAAGACTTGCTATCCCCTATGGAAGCCACAAGAGATGGTACAATGTTTTCTTGCCTCAGGCCTGTAACGTACCAGTTTTCAAGCTTTGCTTCAACCCTAAAGGTGATGAATAGTTAAATGTACTTAATTAGAATACAGAACACAGTTCCATCTAGGAAAGACAAGCAAGATGAGAAATCCTTTGATAAAGCCAAACATTACTAGCTTAACAGGACTAATAAAAGACATGGTTAAGAAACTGCTACATTAATAAACTGGAAAAATAAATAGGGGGCAAGTTGTTCACAGCAACACAAGGGTGATATTTTTACCTTCTATTATCTGCAAGGTGGACTGAATATAACTTTCAACTCATGTTTATTAAGAGAATCAGTTGCAAGAGAAAAGAAAGGCAGAATATTTATGCTACAGGAAAAAGAGGAGGAATGTTAATTATTACGTACTGATTTTAAATCAGTTACAGGCTTGTTTGGGTACAGGTGGATATTCTTTAAAGACAGCTTCCCTGACAACAGCGTTAAGTGGAGTCAGTAGAAAAATGCCTCTGAAAAAGCTGTGTGAACACCACCAAACCACACAAGCTTCACTAGTCCTTACAAGTACCTACTAGATACAAAACTGATTTTCAGGTCCTGGGTCTCCACCATTGGAATCCCCAACTTCAGGAGGCTGCACGGTTTGGGCATAATCAGTGTCACAAACCTGGCTCCATTGAGATAACCTAACTGCATTTTTCCAGAAATTTAAAATCAACAAAAGTATTTGTTCTACTGTTTCAGTCTTGCCAGCTAAATTATATGGCATGCATTTTTGTAAAATATTCCCAAAGCTCTTTTTATTTTTGTGCAGCATTCAGACCGCACCTTTAATATTCCCCAAAACATTTTTTAGCAAAAATAGTTCAGGAGTCAGCAGCTGAGCTGGTGATCTTACGCATCCAGTCAGAAGATGAAGGAACTGCAAATGAAAGCATGAAAGTGCAGAGTGTCATTTTCCAGATACTGAAAATCTTATTCATTGACCATATAATCCAATAATTTGTGTTCTATATTTCTGGTGCCCCCTCTCTTAAAACACAGGAAGGACTCAGTTTCCTACATGCTGTTTAATCTCCTACCCGCAACACACAGACGTAGTTTTTTGTTTCTGTAGGAAGTAAGCAACACATTCAGTAGCTCAGCTGGAGTGTGTTAGTCAGACCAATTCACACTGCTTAGGTATCACTTCCAAAAATAATATTCAGCACTTTGACATTTGGATTCAAGAAACAGCTTCTTACTGTTTATGAAGACTAACAAACAGTATTCCTCTCCTCATTCCATTCTATGTTATTCACCAAATTACGTGACTGTAACTTTTCAACAGAGTGCAATTTCAGAATGCCCATAAATTTAAAAGTAAATATACAACATAATGCACTACCCAAGAAAAGATGTAAAAAGTCAGAGGGGTGGGGTGGGAAGGGAGAGAAGATGTTTCTACAAAAAGAAAATACCAATCCAATTACTTAATGGCTTGTGCTCCTGGGCGCTGTGATATTTTGGTACTCAGATCAATTATCTGTACTTTAAGAGTTTCTGCCACATTCTTGTCTTCTTTAATTGTAAGAGAAGTGCTTAACAGCTTCAGTGTCACAACATGGGCAACATACTAGTGAGAAGGACAGAGAAAATTGAAATTAGTCATCTTGATACAAATAATTTTTCAGAACTCCTAATTTTAACAAATCTAATGAAATGTGGAATTTAAAGCTATTCCAGTGAACTAAGGTAAGAAACATATCCCTATGTAGGAAGCAAAGTAAAGATTCTATACTTTCATTCAACCCTTATCAGTCATTTCTTTAACATAAAAGTGTATTTCAAAAAATGCAGAATAGATATAGTCTGTATCTCTTTTCAGGATTCAAGGAAGTTATTTTAAACCATGAAAGCAAGCATAGCTAAACTACACTCAGTAGAGAGCTAGCAAGATCAACAAACAAAATCATCATAACCCCATCAAATAACTACATTTTCAAAGACATTTCATACATGCCTTTGTTGTTCTTGCTGCTGAATGTCATCTCAACCTTGGTGAGAAAGGGGTTTGGCTTCCTGACTTTTTGGCTTTATGACTATGACAATCAGCAACTTAAGAATCAAATAATGCTTCCTATTTTAATTTGAAGCCTGCACCTTTCTTCAGGGTACTGAGAGAGATGAAAGCATATTTACACCTAATTTGTCCAAAGTAAAAATGGAAGTTTTTCTACACACTTAAGCAAGGGGAGTGTGAAACAGAAAGACAGAAAAAGCACCAGTACTGGGCACAGTTTGGGTTGTGTGTCTGTTGTTGGCAAGAAATGCTCGCAAGAAATGCTCGCTGCTGCTCTGCTCTTTTCAATTTGATAAGAACACAAGTTCATACAATAGCACACAGGCCTCCATGTTGCTACCCAATCAATTCTGAGCCTCACTGTCTGAGGCACATGTAGGCTTATAATAATTAAGTTTAACAAAAAAATACAAGGTTGGAAAGTTGGATTGGTGAGCTGGGGAATGGGGAGGCCTGTTGGGAGAAGAGACACCATCCTCCTTGAAGGAAATAACAGTCTTAATGTAACATGTTTCTGAAAGTGGTGAACAACTTAAAGCAGAACCACCAGTCATGTTCAGATTTAAAACAACAATGTAACAGCCTTCACAGAAACTAAGTATACTGAGAAAAGCCTTACCATTTCACATTTTCTTAGTTGTCTACTTACTAGCTTTCTTCCTATAAGCCCTCTCAAGAATACTATACCTGTAAAGTTTTCTCTTTTTTCCTTTGCTTAAGAAGCAAAAAAATATCTGTCACAGAAGTATGGTTTTAATTCTATGCTTTCCTTTGTGTAGTAGAAAAAAAAAAAAAGTACTACAACTGAAATTTCCTAATATTAATCATTAGGACAAGTGTTTTAATAGAAACATAACATGGTCCTTCTAACAAAAGCATCCCTTAAAGTTATAAACATTGGGTCAAAAGGGAAATAAACACATGCTAATGTTGACCTTTATATAAACAACAGCTATTCAATTATCAAAATCAAACAGACTTTGGATCTTAAAAAAACAAAAAACAAACCAAACAGACCATACAGGCTACTATAGTTTTCACCACAACAGATAGCAAGAAATAAATGCAATGAAACAGCTAACATCTTCATTTACAGTTAACTTTTTTTATTCTCTTCTAAGTTACAAACAGGTATCCATCATCCAGTTTCTGTTACTTCTAAATCACTCCAAATTAGGGTTGTGCACAAGGCAGAAGAACACAAAAGAAAACATAAGCCATTCTTTGTGCTTTCCAAATAAATTTTTTTTCAGTCTTCTTTATACATTCAGCATAGACTTGACTTGCACTGATACACTTTTTACTGCATATCTTAAGGCTAACATGCATCAGAAACGTTTTTTGTTTGGTTGGGTTTTTGACTGGTTTTGTTTGTTTGGTGTTTTGGGTTTGTTTGTTTGGTGTTTTGGGTTTTTTAAGCCATCCCCATAAGAAGTTGCTTACCTGCTTTGGTAAGGAAAGGTGATGGGAGCTGTCACTATATCCGATAGCAGTAAAAAGCTTAGCTTTCTCTTCTGGTGTCATTAGTTCATCAATAGCTAAAAACCAAAAACCCACAAAAACTTGCATTGTAATTAGTAACAATATGCATTTTTCCTCCCAGTTGTTTTCTAGTGAACTTAAGTTCTGCTGACACATTTCTTTGGTTCTCCATATTGTACAAAGTGCCATATTGTAAAATAATTTACACAGAGGCAGTCTTCATATATGGCGTTACATAAGTAGCACAGGAATCAATACAATTTATATTAGAAGAACATCCATAATTCCCAATGATGAAGATAGCTTTGAGGAGTACTATTAGAACAAATCTCTGGACCAGACAGCAAATCACCAGAATGCAGTATTCCAGTCATTGCCTATTACGCTAGAGTTGTAAGCTTGATACTCCTCCTTACCAGGGTTCTGAAGTGCTTATGGCCATTTCAGAAGTATGCCTTATTTCCCAGCTCAATATTCATTAACAGTAAGTAACACTATAAAATGGATCAATACTGCATTGCACTATTTATGCCATACTCTATCCTTCTGCATAGTAGGAAGCAAAACATACTATAACTTTCTTCTTAGTGTATATAAAGACTTGAAGTCTCTACAGAAGTTAGTGCATTACAGTTTACACCTACTTTCAGGAACAGGTGATTCTTCATCTTCTTTTTTCCTAGATTCTCTTTTACCCCATAAGCTACCAAACCATCCTCCACTTTTTTTTTCTACTTCAGTGGTTTTCTTCTTCAGTAGTTTTTGTCCTGATCTTATTGTCTACAAACCAGACATTAAAATGTATGATTAATAGAATTATTATGTATTTTGTTTTTCTGTAAATAATGCATGTATGTATGTATGTTGAACAGGCATTTAACTAATGGACAACATAAGTTTTGCTGAAGAAATGACAACAATCCCCACAAGGGATTAAGACCACTTTGATTCACCAGACAGAAGCAAAAAGAGGATTAGCAGTGGGGGGCATTTCTGTGTGCACAAGTGTGTGGAAAAATGTGTGTGTTACTTTTCCTTTGGACAGCTTTTTTTTTTTTTAAACCACATTTCACTAGCATTTAAACTACAAAACGGCAGGAACCACATGAAAAGACAGCATTTAAGAGGATACAAGAAGCAATTACATGCCTTAAATCTAGTAGTAACAAACCTGAAGACTGATCCTGTAGCATTACACATACTTATATCTTTTAATTTGTACTCGGGCTTTTACTTTGCATTTTAAAGATCAAAGACTGATCACAAATATCTCAAAAATAAGAATTTTTTTTTTTTTTTTTAATCTTCATTTTATACACATTCTGGATGTGAAGACAAACATTGAGGCTACATTGGCATTAACATATGCAACTAGAGAAGTTAATTTTCATGTTAGAAAAATAGCTACCAGCAGCATACTTCTCACCAGACTATTCTGAGCTTGCCCTTGGTGCGCTAGATGTTTTTGATCTGAACTGTAGATACAACACTTTTTATACGGTTATAACATGCAACTCCTTGTTAAGTGTCACAAATGATTTTCAAAATAAAATGCAGCTAGAGACTTCATCTACATTTTAACAGTTCTCTCAGAGTTGTCTGTTAGACTGGCTGTCCCCCAAAAAGAGAGTATCTAAAGGTGTAGGTAGGATGGGAACAGCTGGATATGTTTGATTTTGAACAGCTGCAGAACCAGTCTTAGAATAACAGATGTCAGGGGAAGAAAAGAATCAATCATTCAATCACTCTTAGAAAATTGCCTGAATGCTACAATGTAGGTAGCAGTAACACTGTGTGCACACATTGGTGGGTTTTTAGAACTGCTTTCTAGTTTGGAAATTGATTTACTTTCACATCCTGGAAGGAAAGGAAACTTGCCTTCCCACCTCCCTATCCTATCACACACATCAGCACAAATTTCTTCCAAGTTACTATCATGATAAAACCATCCTATTTTAAGTGTTACAATATTATTGAACAAAAATTATTTCTTACCTCAACTTGTGCTTGTTGTCTTGCTAAGATTATGTTGAAGACATCAAGCTTTCTTTCTAGGTCCTGTAACAGTGTACAATGAAATCATTTGCCTCTCAAAAACATTTAGGAAAGGCCCACCACTTCAAATTCTCTACCAGCTCCTTCATATTTACACTCCAATTTCTTTCTAGACCTGCTCCTTTCTTTCAAGGGTATACCAGCCCCAGAAGTTCACTAGAAGATGAAACCTGATGTTAGGCAATCTAATTTTTTTTTTAAAAAAACAGATTAATCTTGCACTTCATTAAATGCATCCAAGTTCATTAATCCACAACGAAAACCAGTTTACTTAAGTGGCACTTTACTAGTGCTTTCTTTCTTTCCACAACAGGTTACACCGAACTTCAGATTAAAATGGTATATCCACAGAACTCTTGTGCTCTTGTAAAACCACCAGCCTTGATTACTGTCATGTATATTTAAAGAATTATTTCATAAAGGGACCAAAACATACTTTCTCCAAAGAAAAAACCCCCACATACCTGAATTTGCCTCTGTGTTTCTTCTGACAGTTTACTTTGTGTCAGCTTGTTCTTGTACACATTTTTGTAACTCTTCAGAAGCTGCCTATGTTGTTTTATATTACTCCATGACCACATTCGAGTATGTCTTTTGATATGAACTTCAAGAACACTGTTACCTGCATATTTCCACCTACAATAATTCCACACTTGTGAGCAACTTCCGATTTCATGTGTGTATTACAACTTAAAAGTTACAAAGGTAATTTATTAATATGCAAACGCTTGTCATTTGAGTAACTTTGTTTATAAAAATTTTAATGGTTTCAACATGACTTTTGAAAAAAGGACTGAGGGCTTATATTTAATGCCTGAAGAACTATAAATCTGCATTCTCTATTGACTTCTGTGTGTTTGTAAATTTGGGCTGCAACAGCACTAAGTACACTTAAACATTTTGATAATCAGCATCAGTTAGCACTTAAAAAAATCCACAAAAATGTGTATTAGCACAAAACTTTAAAGATTTGTTGACATACACATTTCCCTTGTAACATATTTGCTGATTTTTTTTTCTTCAGTCTTTCTAAAATTATATTCTAACCTCTAGAGATAACATCAGCATTCTGTTTAGGGATTTTGGGGACCAGGGTTAGCTTTGCAAGTTAGATTTTCATCACTTGGTTCTTTCATGTGTTCTCTTCTGCAAACCTTTTGTACTTGGCTAAGTAAAGCTCTCTGAAAGTCATAATGATATATGCAATCTAGTCTTAAAACTATACTTAACCACAAAGGAGAATGAAAATACTAGAGAGGACTCCAGCACCTGCCCAAAGAACGCACAAATGTACACAGCTTACCATTGTCTGGCGTTTTTATGGAGAGATACATTTGGCCTAAATCTTCTGTATGGTGCGTTGCGAACCATGTAATCTATGGACTCCAGAAGGTCTATCATGCTGAGGTACTAAACACAGAAAAACAACTTCCTTAGCAGAGGTTCAGATTTTGTTGCACGCAGTGCTTAAAATGCATGTATACCACAGTCTTCACTATGCCCACAACTATACAGAAATTTAAGGCTATGCATTTTCATTAGTGCATAAAAGCAGACCAGCTATACCCATTGCCCTCAAAGGACACCACCATATGAACTTCTGGTTTTCTTGAAGAACAAAACCAATTTATATTTCTGTTAGCCTGCTCAGCACAACATCCCAGGCCTTCTCAAACCAACATCAAAAAGAGCTAAAAACCTATCCAGCAAACTAACTGTAAATTATCACAGAAAACACTAACATTGCTATGGAGCTATCTAAATGAGTTCCTTGATACTTCAGCATGCTTCGTTGCCCAAGCCAGTACCCTCCATTCATTCCCACCCCTGTTTGTATCTTTGTATCTCTGCAGTTACAATGTTGGCTTATGGTTTTATAAACTAAGGGCTACTCATAAGGGTCACTCCATTCTCTATGTAAAAGAAATGCTATTGGAAGGGCTGAAAACAGATCAGATGGTCTCTAGAGGGTCCACAGGTAACAGGGTCAGAGTGTCAGGATCTAGCACCAGAAAGTGACTGTTACACAAAGGTAAAATGATCCTACACTTTTCCCACAGTTACTGCTGAACAGTTTAGACAGTCTACTTGCATGTAAGCAAAAAATTCCCAAAGAAAAGTGTTTTCCAACAAAAAAAAAAAAAAAAATAAATCCCACAGTTCATCACAAACTCTGAAACAGGTGATAACAGACACCAAGCTGACTTACCTGTGGCTTCGTGAGTTCAATGACAATTCTCTGTACTTCTACATTACAATCAATCTTGGGAGTTTTTAGTTCTACTTCTGCATATGGGTTGATATAGAGTCTTGCAGAGGCTGATACTGGTCTAAAAACTTAAAAATAAAAATATTGAGATTAATTTTATGTTTACAATTAAAGTATGAGAAGTGATCTTGAAGTGCTTCTTTCCACTGCCTGACATAGCAACCATTTTGTACTGATAATGCGTATGCTCAAGACCCACAGAATCTGGATGCAATTCTTAGCAGAAATTAAGATAGCTCAGCAGTAGTCAAAAAACATAGAAGCTCTCATAAGTTCTATTATGTTTAGGTTTTTGTAAAATAAAGTTAGTATGGGCACACCTGCATGATCAGGTCAGGCTGTTATATACCAACATGCTAGAACAGTTTATATTCACTCAACTCCTAGCTTACTTACTATACTGGTAGTCTTGAGGCTGATTACCGCTACACGTAATTCCTCTTTTCAGATGATCCTGTAAAGGAATATGATACTGTCTAGCAATTGCTGAAGAGCATTACTTGTTTACAGTTCTCTAAGCTTTGAGCAGACCAATTTAAGTTTACATGTATTTTGCAAGGTCCTCTTCCCCCTAAATGGGAAAGCTAATATAGCACAAGCACTTAAGAGTAAAGGGTTTAAATATACCAAATTAAAAATAATTCAAAGTTTCTCATATCAAGGTGGAAGGTTAGTACAGTTTTTGTTCAACTTGTGTGTAAATCTTGCCATAACAACTAATGCGTGTTAATTTAAAAAGATATAGCTCGCGCACACTCAAGCATGCAGCGTAATAGATCAAGCATTTGTTTTTAAACTCCTTGAAGGTACCAGGAGAATCTATTCACATTCTACCCTTCCTCATTTTTAGCACATAAAGAGGTCACTTGAGCCTTCTGGTATTCTGCAGGCATGAGAGGAATTAAAAGACAGAAAGAAACCAGGAAAATAAAAGAAAAATCCAATAGGCCTGAGAAATACCACGTTAGAAACAAGTCTTAATACAAAATTAGGTCTGTCTGATGCTATTGATACACAATGTAAGATTTACACATTTTTTTGAAGTTCGGCCTGTGGCTTGTAGCTGATAGCTTAGGATGTGGCTCACAGTGGGAGGTGCCAACCTGTCTGGGAGCTTTCGAAATAGTATCTCTTTGTAACAAGACTCCTGACTGGGTTCATCAGGTCACTCTGAAGAAGTCAGCAGACACTAACATAAAACATAGACCCCAAGATAAGTGCAGAAGGACCAGGCCTTGCCTCTCAGTGAGTCAACTTATGACCATATATGGAAGAAAGGCCCAGAGGTCATGGAAAACGACCATTGAGAGACCCCTCTACAATGACCACTGGGGACCCCAAAGACCACCGACTCAAATCACTGAGCATGCGTGATTGGGAGGGGAATATGTAAATAAATTTTAGGAACTCATTGTCATAAAACAATCTTTTCCAGAAAAATTAATGAATAAGTATGTAAAACTCTTATACAAGCTATGTAACTAACCCTGTGCAGCACGCACATTAGGAGGAGCAATCCCCTGTGCGCCCAGTGCTACAATAAAGAATATCTGCTTAATAGTCACGAAGACTACCGAGTCCTGCTTTCGGCTTTTCACAGCTTCACTATAATTCTTCAGCAATTTATTGAGAATGCTATATTCATGCCCAAACATTTTATCTAGTTTCACAATTGCAATGGCACGATCGGTTAAAGCAGAAGACCTGCTTTTAGGAGTATGTACATATTTGCTGTTACATGAAGGCAGATGAAGTGCTTTGTTCCCATTATATTTTATAAAGATTATCGATATTAATAGTTGTTTACACACAGAAAATATTTTGTAACCACAGATTTTTTCAACCTAATCCTTTTCCCAGTTCCCCATTTAAAAACTGGTTTGTATTTTATAAAAGGTACACTTTCTCATTAAAGATATTTGTATTTCAACTTATTTCCTGTCTGCTGATCTGTACTAATAAAAGCTAAATTTCAATGAGATTATGCATAAAACAGCTATTCTCACAACCGGCCATATACTCATGTTATTTAAATAGGAAGATGTTGCACGGAAGTAACAGATTACTACAGATTACACAGTTTATTCTTACTACAACATAGACCAATTAGCTACTACAGATAAATCTGATTTCCTGATAATGCTGCTTAATTTTAAGACCAAAACAGCCTGTCTGGATGGAAGAGCTAGCTTTCCAGGAAACAAGCTACCCTAAAAGTTATATATAAAATGTAATCAGGTATTTAATACAGGTGATGTTACTAAACAAGACATGCTATTTGCTATTTGTTCAGTTCCTGTATTGGTTTTAAAATTCTATAGTAGAGAGGACTTAACAAGTGGGAGAGAAGATTTACACAAGTAATCTTATGCCCATGATGAATTCTATTCTTCCCCTGTGCTTCTTCAAGTCTTCTCAGATGCATTCTGAGTTTATTCCTGCTCTCCCTCTCTTCCCCTTTTAGGCACAAGGACACAAAAGACAACTAATCACAATGGACAAATTTAAACTAACAGAAGTCATCAAACAGTCAAAAGATGCAAAAAAATCCAAAAAATGGAGGTTATGCCAGTATGCAAAGTGATAGTAATACACAGTGCCAAAATTGCTAAGGATTTCAAGAACTGGAAAAACTGCTTCAAGTTAATAGGTGGTCAGAACACTGGATACTATTTGCTACACTGGAATTGCTCTACCTCAGCACTCAAAGAAAAGTTTACATGCAGGATACGCCACAGGCTTTGGAAACAGGCAACTCCATTTTACAGTCATAGAGGGCAAAAAATTCCCAATTCTTTCAGAAAGAACCTGATAAAAACTTGCTTGATGATGGAATAGAAAGTGGTACTTCCTGATACATAAAACTGAGATACAACAGAGAAAACATACACAGACAGGTAATTCTAAAGGCTCTGGTAGCTAAACTAACTTAGCTATCATTAAAAATACGTAAGCATTTCTGCTAAACTAAAAAGGCAGAAGTGGAAGTGCTCTGAGGAAATTGAGCTCTTTAGAGAACAAAGCAAGAGACTGTGCACAGGAAGATAAATCAATGTATTCATAACATCTTCTATATACAGTGAATTTACACCCCAGTTTTGAGCTAATAAACAGTGCCCTACCAGGGGAACCAGAAAAAAAATAAAAGTACTTCGGTTTCAAGTTCCACGTAACAGACAAGATCCAAAGAATATTAAACACCTAGCTGGTTTTAAAATATTTCAGTCTTGATTCAACCTTCCATGCTACTACCAAACTCACCAGGTTAAGTGTCTATCTTATTAAGAAGAGAATAAACCAAAAATAAAGATACCTGTAAAAGATGAGCACAAAAGAAAAAAGGAAACAAGTAATATTGCAGAAGGACACACAGAACACCTGTATAACCTTTATAAACAAAATGGTTCAAAAATGTCCCATTGCACAGAGAACAATTATTTACACCAGAAATAGAATGCAGATATACAAAATGCACATCTGATCTTCTCCACAATAAAATGAAATTAGATGAGATTCAGACAAGCTAACAACAGTAATCACATGTCCGCTATTCCAAGCAAAGTGACTTGTTTTCATAATCCATTCTAAAGTTTACTTTCAGAACCTAAGATATTCAGTAATGTACTACCCAAAAGCTCGCTAGAACATCTACTGTTTCTCATTACCTAAAAATGAGCTCTTTTAAGCACATGAATGAAGTGGCCACATGAAATAAATTTCTTAGCAGTAATGGTGCTTTTGCAACTCAAAAGTCCTCAGCTGTCGTACAGGAAGAAGATGTGTACCCTCAGCCACAATTTATGTCTACGTAACTGCCCTACTCATACTGCCAAAGTTCCAAGTTCCTCTTCCAGGAAATTAAGACTTAGAGGATAACACAGCAATGAAATGAAAGCAAAACAAGTACTTTACACACTTACAATATTACAAGTTGCAATATTCCACTACTCATCTAACTAACAGCAATTAAAAACATGAATGAATCAGAAAAAACAAAAAAGCCTAGACATAGCCTCCAGGAAGCGCCCTCCCTCCCTTTTATTCTTTCCCTGTAATTACCATTTTCAGATATCTACCTCTCATTCTGTCTTGATTTGCCCTCACTGCCCTGATGCTGCCTCTCGTCTTCTGCACTGGAGCACCATCATCTATTTCTCTCGTCTCTACAACATCTGAGTTACCTTCATCGAGTTGGAAAAAATATTTCCAGCACCATTTCCAGTCTACCTTAATTATGTTCCACCCAACCTCATTTTCAAGTCTTCATTATTTAGTCCTACTGTGCACTCCACATTTAAAGCTGTGACCCTCTTCTGTCTGTCAAGCATAGCATACTCCTTCACCCATCCATATAACTTATTCTACTAAAGCTCTTCAAAATTTTGCCAAAGCTACCTCCCATAATAAGGGTTGCTATCTTAGAGAACCACTATATTAGCCCCTCTGCAAATTTTGTTTCTTTGTTTAGGTCTGACAACTACCTACCTGAGCTTTGGTTTATTAAAAAGAAAAAAAAAAACCTTTTTGTTTTAACATCACCTTCTTCTACCTGGCTTCATTCTATTGGTTAGTTTCAGCCATGCACCTTAGGTAATCTGGATAACATGTGATATAAGTTTCTATTCTTTTTTTCTAATAGTCTGAATTTTTATTAGCACCAATAGAACATGATTTTACAGACATAGTTTCTGACCATTTCTAAAACCTATAGGGGTTGATAACATCTGAAGTTCACAAAAAAATATTAGCTATCAGTGGTGCAATGGAGTAACATATGGCCCTGGTATCAGAATACAGTTGACCCTAAGTGTGAGGAACGTGGTGGAAATTATTATGTGTAGTTTTGGATACTACAACAGTTATAGAATATAGTACTGTTTAATGTATCATCTTCTACATTACCAGTATTTCTTCACGGGAGCCATGATAATACATTTTGCTGTGTATGTTCCAATAACCACTGAGGCTGTCCAGGCACAAAAGCTGCACAGGAAATAAAACATTCAACAGATTCCATACTCAGTATTCAACCCATTCTATGGACTTAGCTTTCCATTTGTGAAAACTAAAAACAAATGAAAGCAGACTAGACAGCAAATACATCATTAGCATTGAAATGTATTTAAAAACTTATAATACTATTCTTGAAGTGAAAATTGAATTGCTAAAAAGCAAGTTCTTAAAGCACACAATTTCATGCACATCTGTTAAATATGACTCTGGATTGCAGGGGTGAGGGTGCACAAAAGCACCCTCTTTATTTGGCCTAATAAAGAAGCCAGGACTATTAAACCCTTCTTATATTTTTCCTGTAATTTCTCAGATCTTTGCATACTCCTTTCAGCACGGGGTTGGGGGACAGGGAGAACAGAGAGAATGCGTAGCTACCAGAGTCACAGTTACATTAGGCATACAAACTAGAGCAGGAAATGGCAATTTGACAACCTATTTGAAATCACAGTTATCATGCAGACTTGCTGTATAATGCATTTAAGGAGGGGATCGGTGTTTGCATTTAAAGGAAATTATTTAAACCATGGAGTTGAAAGTTATGCTTTACATAAAACCAGTTACTTATGCTCTACTTCTGTTTAAACACACAGCAAAATTAAGGAAAATAGAAGAATGTGCAAAGCAAACTTTTTCCAATTTTTATTTAGAACCCCAGATTGTTTCTCTCCAAGATCAGTCTCACTCTCTTTGCTTGTCTAGCAGGAAAAAAACAAACAAAACACAACACCCACACACATTACCTTGTATATTATTTTTGCAGCTTCATTCAGAATAGAAGGTGTCCAATTTTCATTTGTTGTCTAAAAGTTTAAAGTGATAAAAGTCATTCTGTGCGTCTTATTTAATACATATGCAGTTTTATCCTGTACTTTCAAGCACAATATGCATCATTTTGATGGTACCTGGTTACAGAAGCCAGTTTTTCTAGACTGCATACACACAAGTCAAAATCTAATATAAAATGTGTTAGTTTATTTTGATTTTCAACTACCTATCCTTCCCATAAACATCTAAGGAAAACAGGGGTTAGCTGAAATTATCACCACCACCACCTTCTCAAAAGGCCTGGCAAAATACCACTTTCTTTATCATCATGATGTAAAGTTTGCCTTAAGTTATTTATTAGGCCTGGAAATAACCTGCCCTATGAAAGTAAAAATATTCCAGTTTAAAGATCATTTGGATCATAAGAGCAAATAACTAGTCTCAGAAAATGTGATTTTCCTCAATCGTCTTTCCTTCTGCTTACACAAACTTCAAGTGCTATTTGCATGAATAAAAGATTGTCTTCACTTCCAGCTGTATGCATACTTTCATTGTATCGTCGTAATATGTTACTTTTCCTTTCTGCTATTCCAAAGACAAGTAAATCAAAAACATAAGAACATGCATGCACACACACACACACATTACCAGTAGACTAAGCTCGCCCAATGTCATTCCCAAGGAAATGGGACACTGAGGATCTGTGATCTAGAAAAACGGAAAAATAACAGCTACTTATTTCTCTTGCTGCAAACAGAGATGTATCATTTAATTAAGGTTGATTGAAATCCTGAGCTGTTTTGAGGGTCTTCCCTTGCCTAACTATTCTAGCTGAAGCATTCTTGCAACCCACTAAGTTGGGCCAAAACTAATATGGCTGTAGTGTAAACACTTAGGAGTTCAAGATGAAAATTTCATTTTGGCTTCTAAAAATCTTCATACAGGAAAGAACTGAGAACTACAAAGTACCACATTTCTGTCAGCTATATAATTTTATGACTTCCATTCCTCCCACCTTTTTAAATTTAGCGTTCTGAAAATAGTTGCAAAATAGGTTTAAGAAGTACTCTATATCCTTTTACATCCAATCACCTCATCACAAACTCCTTTGTCATTTTCCTAAAGGAAGCTGGAAGCAGGCTAGAATAATACCAGTTTGGTTCATATAAACATTCTCATTTTTTAGTTACGTGTTTTCAACTATGCTTTCCCGCTCATCTGTAACCCCACCAGTTTCTGCCATTCTGGACTTCACATAGGACAGGGAAAAACACTGTGCATCAACTGCACACACTAGCATACGATGAACAGTCACTATCCACATTTAGTGAGAAAGGTATCACTGGAAAAGGCAAAAGAGAGAATATCTATTACACATATACAAAATATTTCTGGCTTTCAGTCATATCTAGGGTACTTTATTTGAAGCAGCAGATTTTTCAAGGTGGCAGATAAGTTTCTCTCTAGGGACTAGACAATCATGACTGCACTGGAGTCCAGTTTAAAATGAAGAGAATATGTTCCAGATACTTACATCATCTTCATATTTAACATGAATCCCTGTGATTTTGACTTGCACATTTTTTATAACTTGAGTTGCAAGCTTTTCTAAGAAAGTATCTTTCTTCTCCTCCTTTGGTTTGTCTAAAACAATTTTTAAAAAGTCAGCAATCAGTGTAGTATTTGCAGCTTGAGTTTAACCACAACAACAGCTATACTAATGTAAATTTAATGTTTACTCTAACATGAATACTTCACATTTACGTTTTCGCTTATTTTGATTCCTTATTTGCATTTTTTTCCTTTTCTGTACATCCATATTCAGAAGATGTGATTTTAGCTCTATGTGCACAACACAACCATGAGAAAATTTATGGCTAAGTTTCAGTCAAAACAGTTTAGCTTACAGCAAGTTCTTGTTTAATATACTACTCCCCACTCCTTCCAAGGTAAAAGGTTCTCTCCCTCAGCAACTAACTAGGGGTTTCAACAAGCAAATAGGCAAGATGGTGCGATTTAACATGAAATATCCTTGAATAACCAGGTGAAGATGATACTTGCACAGCAAGAGACCAGTCCATTAGAGCCTTTCATACAACACTGCCTGAGATAGTTAAAAAGCTGGTGTACCATAAGTGAAAACAAACAGTTATTCTGAAATATTCCATTCCTTCCATACTGGACTTACACTGTGACCATTTAGGCTAGTTCCATATCAGACTTTGCTGTGCCATTGCAATGGAGTACTTGAACTTATGCTGAACAAGACTGGGTAGCAGAAGTTGCATACCCACAGAAGTTCAGCATTCCACCCAAGACAAATGTATGCATGCTGAGGCAGCAGGGAATATTTACAATCCCTCATTATTTAATGACATAACTCTAAAAATATTATCTCAGGCTGAGCATCTTAACATTTTACCTAAAATATGGCTAGATGAGCTGCTTGTTCTCTAGCTATCTTTACAGGCTCCTTTGTCTTGTTCAGTACCCACCTTACAAACTAGCAATCCCCAGTAAGTGCCACTAATCAGCCTAGAAAGGTTGTATGTTTTTGTTGGAAATGTTACAGATGGCTCAAGTTGAAGAAACAGTTATAGCTATCCAAGCAAAGAGAAATAAGCACTACAGGTTTTGACTAAGTTTACATTTGCACTCCGTGTTTGACCTCTCTGCTTACTTTAACTGTTTGTAACTTTTTTAACACGCAATGCATGCTGAACACCACAGATATAGAACTTCGTATGCCTTGCTACAAAAATTAGGATAATTTAAAAAAAAAAACAAAAAAAAACCACACCTTTAAGAGAGAGCCAGGCGATTCCTTTAAAATGAAAATATTTCGCTATTGAACGTGATATAACATTATTTCAGTCAAGAACATTTGCTTTCAGGTAAAAAAAAATTAGTCAGGAACTCAGAAGAAACCAAAACATTATACCACTTTAACATGCAACTCACACGTCCTCCTATTAATTATAGTTTCACAACTCCCACTCCCTAT
This sequence comes from Egretta garzetta, assembly GCF_000687185.1. Classification (NCBI taxonomy): domain Eukaryota; kingdom Metazoa; phylum Chordata; class Aves; order Pelecaniformes; family Ardeidae; genus Egretta; species Egretta garzetta. The sequence goes on along the minus strand of NW_009260435.1, from coordinate 4,939,708 downwards.
TAACAGCAACCAAAGAAAGAAAAGGGCAGAAGTGCTAATCAAAGCTTCATGACCTTCAAGTGCAAGCAGGCAACCCATTAACGTTTTTTTGAGGCAGATGCAGCTACCAGCAGCAATAAAAGTTTGATACCTTACCAGGTTTATCTAGTCCTCCCCAAAGTTTTTACTCCTATTACAAGTCTATGCTGCAGCTTCCTTTGAGAAATATGTAATGATACAACCACCTGTGATATAGCAACCCATTCTTAGTCACATGCTAATACTGAAGACCTGCATGGTTTGGTATTTATGGACAATGATTACCTTGGGAAAAAACATCAATTTCATTCCTGTCAAAATATCAGTCATAACACTACACTAGCTATTTAGAACAGAAGTTAAAAGGTGCTGGAAATGACTGTTTACTGCTATATAATCAGTATATTACCAGATTTACTTTACATAGCTGCTACTGGAATACTACAAAAATTAGAGGAATAGATATCTCTTCCACATGCAGTTTTTTCAACAGTCACAGTGAAGTGCCACTAATCAGCCTAGCAAACGTGTACATTTTTATTGTAAATGCTACAGACAGCTCAAGTTGAAGAAAGAGGAAGTAGAGATCAAAGTAGAGAAAAAGAACGACTCTCCTGAATCTCACTGGATCCAGAGAATGGATAAACAGCAAAAAAAGAGCTCTCTCTTTCAAACAGGACAAAAATGGTATGTATATCTAAGACTAAGAAAAACTAATCCAAACAGAAAGTAAAAAAAAAAAAAAAAAAAAAAAAAAGTCTTTAAAAAAGTTAAAAGCCATAACTTTTACCCACCTTTTGAGCGATCATGACCTTTAAAGGCTCTCTTAAAATGCTTTTTATACTTTTTACGCTTACGTCCTTTTTCAGTGCAAGCAATTTTTTGGGAAAAGGATAAAATTTGAGTTAGTAAAGCAGAAATGTAAGAAAGCATAAGAAAAAATGGAAGAAAGTTTAGCTTGTCTTAAAGCAGAAAGCCATAGTAAGGTCTCATTAAAAGCTTTTAAAGAATTTCAGATCTGGTAAGGAAGCAATCAGCTACTTCTCATAGCACAAAGCCTTATTTTTCATAATTTATGTATACCTAAATTCACTTTCAAGGAAGCAAAAAAGCCTTGTTCTTGGGTTGGGGGGTTTTGGCCTTTTTTTTTTTTTTTTCCCCCCCCAAGTCATTAAAGTTCAAAGCCCAAGTACACTAAGCAGCCAGTAAAAACTTTAGATTAAATATCCCAATTTCTATTGGATCAACGGTCCTGCCAACTGTAAAGTCGAAGCATTTAATTCAACTTCGATATACGTAACCTCTCAAGAGTTTGAAAAATTACAAATAAGCACCAGGCTTTTCAACAAATACATAACCAGACTTCTTCATGACTGCACTGCAAACATAATTCCAGATCACTTATGTACAAAAGAGCTAAGAACAGAGCCATGACTGCTTATTAGAAACCCTGGTAAATAAGTTTTTCCGTAACTCAAGTGTATGTTTTTCATTTAACAACCTCAGGCAATGGCATAATTGTGGGGAAAAAATCCAAACAAACATGGAAGTTTAAATACAGAAGAGACTTCTACCATACAATGGCATAACTTCCAAGTTAAGATATTTGAGATGTATATGGAAAGCCAAAGAGCACTTTTCAATATGATTCGCATGCTAATCAACAGTATGGTATGAAAGCCATCTGAAAGAATGACACCAGTAACTGCAAAAAAGGCACACAAAAATGATGACTCTTTAAAAGCTTTATATGAGATTAAATTCCATTATTTACACACAAATTATGATCCACACTATCATAACCATTTCATGAATTAAATTAATGCTCATGTTTTTCCACATTTCTAAAGAAAACCAATTTGGTGAGTTGCATTCTTTCTTTCCCCTCTCTGGCTGCACAGGGGAAAAGAACTCAGCAATAGGGCTGCCTGTGCTTAACTTTAAGAGGTTGTAGCACAGGAAGGGCGTATCCCACTAAAGCCAGAAGGAAACAGTGCAACGGTGTATTCAACTCGGGGGAACAACTTATTTTTATGTAATTTGCATGCTTGTTCAAACAAAGGAGGAGAAAGTGCCTGCCAAGAATTCAATCTGTCTTGCAGGTAAAGCGATCAACAATGTTTTCTTTCAGATAGTTCCTTTTGACAGTAAAAGGAAACCTCTATAAAATGGTATCTTAAAAAGACAGCTTCCTTCACTTACTATTGAATTTGCAGTTCTCAGGCTTTCACTCCCATGTATGACAAACTAAGGCAACATGGCTTTCCTCTTGATTACCTGCATCCATTACTATGGAGAAACTAAATTATTTTCAGCTCATTCTAAACCTGTGCTCAGATAAAAGCCCACAAGTAATTTTGGCTATGAATAAGTTTCTGAAAATCTGGTTCAAGAAGGCAAAAATATAGCAGGTACAACATCATAGCTTCCTCTGAATTTCAGTGGAAACTGTTTCCTTGCCTAACTTGAGAGCAATCCAGACAGAACCAAGGAAAAGCATGCCTAGTGCCTTCAATCTGCTATGGTTCATTTTGCCTGTCCACTGTTTCAAGAGAGCCTGAACTTCAATACCTTAAGGCCAGACGCTTTAAGTAAGGGTAATTAGCCTCCATTCTCAAAACACCTAAACATAGTGTTTTAAAACTACAGTAGAATGTTGTCAGCATTTTATGACATTCTTGAGCTCGACATAGCTGATGGAAATCTTTCTAAATGGTCTCTTAGTCTTCTTGAACAGCCACTCAATTAAGACAGGACTAAACATTGCAAGTTTCCACTTAAATCCAGTCATTAAAATCTTGTTTCTAGAACCAATTTCTAGAACCAATATGTGGATGCTTACCGAACAAGTATTGTTTTCTCATTTCTGCATTTGGCTGCTTGGAGGGGGGCTGTTTTTAAAAAAATGTAAGCTGCATACCCATCATGCATGTGCAAAAATGTAACCGTGCATACCCACCAGGCTTGGTGTCCTTGTAAATCAGACTCTCCAACCCATACAAGGAATCATGTGAATGAGTGCCTTGGTCCACATGGCAGCAAATAACCAAAAAAATGCATTTTGTTTAAAAGAAGGAAATCAGCTCCTGATTTCATATTAAGTTTATACAAATTATACGACACAGTGGTATTTCCATTACAGTATCTTACAGCCAGATTCACTTCAGAATATCTAGTTTCAAAAATTATCTACATAGGCAAATTATACAATTTTCATTTTACTTACAACGAGCAAAAGACAAGAGCAGCAAGCTTTGGTTTCTATATATAAGTTTTGATACTGACTGATTTTAATAGCTTAGAAAACAGAAAATAACGTTTTGTCAGCTTGTGCCAGCTGAGTTTGTTATCACTTCCCCCTCACACTACACTAACCACACAGTGACGTGACCATTTTGTTTAATATTTTAAGAGCATGTCTAAAGAAAATATCCCCAGGAATGTTTATGCTGAGGGACTCTTAAATAAATGCAAGTACTGAATCAAGATTCTAAACATGTTAAGGTACAGAGAGCACCAAATAGAAAAGCAAATAAAGCTAAGAATTCATGGACCCTGATAACTTTCTATTCAATATATTTCCTAGATTTTCACCAGCTTTTGTGTGCTCTTAAAAGCCTACAGAAAGAGCTGAATTTCATGCAATTTTAAGGTGCAGTAGAGCAACTTGAGCCCTAAGACTCCCATATCTAGCAAAAGCAAGGGATCTGCTCATGCAAGAACTACAAAGTCCTCCTGTGTACAACATTCTAGTACAACACCAGAAACACAAATAGCTACCACTGAGATATGATCACAGAATCATAGATTAGCTCAAGCTGGAAGGGACCCATAAGGATCATGCTGCAGCATGACTAAGGAGATAGTTTCGTATAATCAAATCTGAATGTTCCTCTAGTTTTTCCTTCACAAGGCTGAAAGTTTAAAACTGCAAAATATGACTAAATCTGATTTTACTTCTTCATATAAGGATTTGGGCTACTGAGATGTCCTTTTTATATATATTTTTTTAAGCCTTACAAATGCTGGATGTAGAAAGTTTCTTTCAAAAAAGATGACTCACAGGTGCACAGTCTCACTCTTAATTACATGAAGTTTCAGAATTGGAATTCCTCAAGCAGTGCCCATTAGGATAAATTCTTCTTGTTACATTATCCCTTCATCCTGTTGCTACTGCTGCAAGGAATAATGGCTGAAACACTGCTACTTTACAGTATTCAAGTCCTACATAACCAAGGTTAAACCTCCGTGAACACTCCTTTGCCCCAGCATGAAGTAATGGCTGCAAAATTAATCCACTGAAATTGTCTTAGCTCTCATACAGTTTTTGGCATATTAAAGACAAGAAAAAAGCAAGGCTTCTTTCTTCACTGCAAACAGATTGCTGTTTGAAGGAAACTGCAAATGTACATCTGAAACTAGTAAAACAGGAACAAGGAAGTAGAGAGTCCTGTAACTGGAAAATGAAATAAGCAAAGACATTACAATCAAACTGTCTTTTTCCAGGAGTTCTAAGCATCATTTCATTTTCACTAACTTTTCCAAGGCAAATATCTTGCAGCATTACAGGTATCCCAGAGGTGCATCTTAAGAACTATCATACCACCCAATAAAGAGGTCTCACTTCAGACAAAAACTTCAGTAATAACTTTTTCCTCTACCACATGTAGTTATCTGTCCAAACAAGCCTAATTTATACCATAATTTTGTTTAAGATATTTGTTGCGACAAAAAAACCCAAACAAAAACACCCCAAATCCACAAATCAGGCTAACTGGACTAAAATGATCAATTATTTTCACCTATAATTGACAGTTTAGATTTTTTTCATGACCTAGATCAAACGTTTAAGTTTCCTATGATCATGTTCAGTTGTTTTCTTGTGTCCTGAATTAGTTCCTGCTCAGTAAAGTTTCATTTCTCAAACCTCAAAATGCAGAAGAAACTGAAATGAAAGTATTATCATTGAAGTAACAATTTACAAGCCTTACCACTCTCCTTAAAGCAAAGAACAACCTGTCACATGCATCTCAAACACATTATTAAACATCTATCACTGAAGCTCTAAAGCTATCTCAAGATAACAACATTAACCTCATATAATGCAGTTTCTATCTTTGGTCCTGTTCTCCTAGAGCTTTAAGAAAAAAAAAAAAAGAAAAAGACATACCAGGTAATTAAATTCCCATTTCAAATGGAAGCTGACTGGATAAATGAACGGTAAACAAAACAAGTAACATTTCTTTCAAGCTTTAAGAGGAAAAAGGCTTTTCAGAGCACTGTAGTAAGATTAGCTAGATACTTGAAAAAAACATAATTTATTAAGTCAATCACAAAACAAGACTTTTCTTTCATAGCACAGTCTAAGTCCTCAAATTCCAATGGAGATTTGTATTAACTCAGTACCTTTTTCTGCTGCTTTCTGCAAGGCTTCCTCAATTCTTGCCAGTTCCTTTTGTTTATTATCCTGCAAATATTTTTCTTCCTTCTCTGCATCATATTTAATGCCTGTAAGCCAAGTTGGGACAGCTTTAACCCTAAATTTCAAGTTATATAAATGCATAATCAAGCAATACATGCCACATTCAACATTATATTGCTAAACACCTTGTTTGAGATAAAGGCTATTCTAGGTTTAATTGCTGAAAGCTGCATCTAGCTTCTGAAATTGTTATTTTTACACAGTAAGACACAAAAGGATCATACCAACATTTAAGCATTACTCCACCTTTCCGTGGAAATTCAGACCCTTAAGTATGGTCTGTGCAATATAATGCAGGTTTGTGAGTTCTACTACATGTATATTTGACATTCTAGAAACTTGCAAGTTTTCTTAACACACCAGACGTTCTAATTTCAGAGAAAACTAATCAAGTTCTCTGATCCTCTTCCTTCTCCCTAAAAACAGTTCTAATGGAGCTACTACTTTTGATTGTTGTCAGTTAGGAGCAGATTAAATATATCATGCAACAGCCAAAAGATCTAAAGCATGCCAGAAAAGTGGATTCAGGATACGCACACTTCAGAGGAAACTTGGCTGTTGAACTGAACTTGGAATGGATACAACCAAGGATTTCTATAAAAGCAACAGGTGCTGTTTTCTCCCACCCTTACTCCACTAACTTGCCAGCATTTGTTTAGAAATTCCCTAAGGGAACAGAATGTAAAAATGGCAGCTTACATGAACTACTTGCTATTATATACTCAAATACATGGTATCCTTAGATATTTTTCTCTTCCGTTATTTAACCGTGTTGTTGAGGAGTTTACGTACTTGTTCCAGGAACTATTAGAAGATACAAGCCTTCTAGAGTTGCAACAACTGCCTCACCATAGAGATTCTTCCAAGGAATCTTCAGAGTAAGTTTATCTAAACAAAGCAGATGCAGTTACACCAAAACAAAAATCTATGCTGTGTGTAGTCCAAACAACATCTCAGGCATCAAAGAGTATTAGCCCTATAACTTAATGTCCTAAACAGCTTAGAAGGTAAGGAGAAACCATATAGGTGTGATGAAATACATGCAATGAAAATATAAGCCATAGGTTTAAACAAGAAGATGCAGTTTGAGTCAGAAGACTTCAAATCAAAACCCGAGATCATGACTGGTATTTAATTCACTGGGATGAACAAGATTTTCCCAGGCAAGCCAAAGAAGAAATATCACACACATTCATCTCCAACAAATGTTTCAGGTGAAGAAGTAATGCTGACCACCAGGGAAAGGAATTTTTTAAAGAAATACATCTAGGATTTCCTAAACATTTCACATGTTTGCCAGTTTCAGGAATCTCACTTAAATTCTTCATATTCCTAACCTGTCCTGTGAAGAGCCACACACATTCCGCCTATACTAAGCAGTTCCCTTGATCATCCGTGTATATGGAAAGAACCTCTCAGACATGTTTTTCATACCAGCCTGTAAAGTTACACAAACAAAGTTTGCCAGATAACAGCAGTCACATTATACTTATATGCTAGTTTCAACAGCAAGTAAAATTACAGAGATCCCTTAAGAAAGTTTGATAAAAGAAATTCAGAGGCAGGACTGATCTTAAGGCCTGTACTAAAATTTCCATTTCAAAACTTACATTGAAACAAAAACTTACCTATCTGACCAACTTTTATTCTGAAAGGTACATCCAGTTCATTCTGTAAAGAAAAAAAAAAAATAAAGCATTAAACTGAAGTTCCAGAACAGAAACAGTTCTCTGTATGACAGATTTAATTATTTAGCAATACTCGCATGAACTCGTGAATCCATAAATATGGTTAGGCTTGTAGAAAGCCTTAAAACAAAGCATTTACACATTTCTGGCAATTCAGTATAATATCTCACTCCAAAGGTTACTAAAAAGTAAAATTTTATCTATATACAAGAATTTAATTTTACATTTCTATTAATTTGCCACATAGGTCTCAGTATTTACAAACATATAGTCTCACTACCAATACCGACAAGTTCTTTGCAAAATGCCTTCCAAACATGAAGAATAAGATAGGCTCATAAAAATGAGGAATATGAGACAAGTGAACAATTATTACCATCAGTCAAAACTTCACAAAGTATCTCTCCTATATAGCTTATGGCAAAACCAGGCATGTAACCACAGGAATGTCAAGAACAGAAAAGAAGGACAAAGTAAAGAGGAAGTAGGAAAAAATAAATAAATAAATGGAAATATTAAAACATTAAGTTAAAACATCAAGATTCCAGAACTGCCTTCCACTTCAGTATTCTTTTCAAATAAATTAATGATAATTCAAAGACCTGAAAAGAAGTCTTAATCTCAAAGATTATAAAAAGCAAACCCATTTTCCCCAACGAGACAGGTATTAACCACTTTTCTCTTCCCAAATACTAGAAAACAACCTTGATCATCACTTTTCCAACAACTTAAAAACATTTAACAGGGCTGCTCCAAAAAAAGGAGATTAATATCCAATTAACATCTGACAGCTTTCCATAGTTTTTAAAAGCATTCTGAGCTGCAGTTAGGAGCCTAACATCAACCAACTTTAATTAAGTGACTAAACTAGTGACAATATTTCTGTGGCTTGTTCTTTTTTAGTGCCTCAAACAAACAATTGAAAAGCAAGAGCTATGGAATATTTAACCCTTTTCTGGTTATTACTGCATAGTCCTGGAAACTTTTCCTTATGCTTTAAGTTCTTCCTGGTGACAAGTGCTCTTCAGCACCTCCCAAATATTCTTCCTGCAGGCTGCTGCATGTTAAAAATCCAGTCAATAAGCTTAACTGAAAGTTTTCCTCTCAGTTTTTGTCTTTCATTGAAATATATCAGGGGAGAAAGAGAAAACAGATTCACTTAAAATAGTTTGATCTCCAAACTTTAGTTTTATTAGTAAGAACACACATAAGAAGTTGAAACAAATTGTGAGAGCAAAGATCTCTGTTCTTGATAGAGCCAAGAGTAGTCATGTAGAAGCAGATACCAGCAACCAAATCCACCCCATTTAATACCACATTTATGACCCACAGCTGAATTCTAAGGGGGATCAGCTCAGTTTGGCCTGCTGAAAGGACAGGGTCATGAGTTGGACCTTGAAAAATTAGTTTTCAAAAGATAAAATTCCAGGGGAGGGGGGAAATAAGGAAAGGCTAGAAATTAAAGATGTTTTAGAACAGATTAAAATAAATTGAAAACCATGATAGCATTGGGGTTTGATATTAACATATAAAAAGATGACTTACTGAAAATACTCCAAGATTATAACTGAGAAGTAACAGGCAATATTAGCTTTGAAGATTAAGAGCTGTGACCAACTGGATACCAGATACAAATCCACAAGTTAAGAAGGTCAGAGTTCAAGCTTTTTGATGGTAATGACTCTAATTATATAAGCTGAGAAACATGTAATAGGTTGCTAACGAGCCTAGGTCATAGTTTGTAATCAGTCATTTTTCATTATGATTGACAAATAGGATAAAGCTGAAGAAATCCATTGGAAAGAATTAATTACTATCACTACTACAAGTCTTTCATGAAGTAAAAAGAGAACATTAATAGCAACTGCCCATTATACTTCTTGTATTTTTATAGCTGAAGTCACGCAAAACAACAGCCTCAAAAAGAGGCATTTCACAGAATGACACTTCAGCACTTTGTGTGAGCAAACTCTTCCTCTAATGTATTTTGGGGAAAAAATGGTTACATTTCCAGGTGCCTAAAGATTAATTTGTAAAATAATTTTGTACAATTTTATTTTAGAAATCTTACACTTATCTTCTTAAGTTAACTTTGTATGAGCTGAGGCCTAAATTTTGACTGAGGTCTGACAAACTTCCATTTTAATGAAATGCTCTTTTACTGTGACTAAGGAAAAAAAATAAACTCAGCAAGAGTAATTCTAAAAGTAACTATTTTATTATCTCCCTACATTTGAAAAGTACTGTATCTGTATAGAGAAATTAAAAGCTAGTTATTTTCTGGTGGGAAACCTTAAGAGGAAAAAACAAAAACAATCCAGACAGCAGCAGACAGGCAAACTAGAAAAGAAGTTGGACCATATCACATGTCTTTAATCCTTTCTTTTTCAAGAAGCTGTAGTCTAGTTCTCAAAAAATAGTGTTCAATATCAACTTCATAGAATCATAGAATGTTTTGGGTTGGAAGGGACCCCTAGAGGTCATCTAGTCCAACCCCCCTGCAGTGAGCAGGGACACCACTAACTAGATCAGGTTGCTCAGAGCCCCATCCAACCTGGCCTTGAATGTTTCCAGGGATGGGGCCTCCATTACCTCTCTGGGCAACCCCTCCCAGTGTTTCACCACCCTCATTGTAAAGAATTGCTTCTGTATATCCAGTCTAAACCTACCCTGCTTTAGTTTAAAACCATTACTCCTTGCCTTGTCACAGCTGGCCCTGCTAAAAAGATTTTCCCCATCTTTCCTATAGGCCCCCTTTAAGTCCTGAAAGGCCCTATCCCTCCCTGCGCTTTTGACTTCGCAGTTCTGCCACTTTAGGAAAGCGTCCCCCGGTGCGATCCTCCACTCTGGAGCCCTTCACCTCGGTGGCTTCCCTTTAATTACTTTTGCATAGAAGTCTAATGTATTGCAATTGTAAAGCAGTCAGAAAAATCCCTTGCTTTCAGCTCTTGAATTCATCTTAGCTCTCTTTCAGTTCTGGTCAGTCACATATGTAACTATGCATTTTTGTAAGTCAGAACTGCTAGAACCGTAATAAACCTTGCTATCATCATAAGGAAATACATGTACAAAGTAGATAGTACTTTCTTCCTTTCTTTTTTACCTGCCAGATTACAAAGATATTTGTATCAAGGGTTTTAAAGTACAACAAAATTACCAGGAACGGATGAAATGGGCAGGTAAAACATGAAACTTCAGAACAACGAAGAGAAACCAATGATTAGGCCGTATAAAAATCCAACATGTTTTCAATTGACAGAAGAATAAAAGTTCTTGAGCAAAGTTTGAAGCACACTAAAGATTGCAGTAAGATTCTCTCAGTAGTACAGGTGTTCATTAGCTCAATTAAAGAACATAACAAGGTTTTTCAAAAAAGAATATGGGTACTTAATTCAAGGTCTTGTTTCCCCTTCACTCTGTCATTCCTATTTTAAAGGTAACATATTTAGTTTCAGAGAGTATACATCTTAAAAATGTCTTCCCAGCCAGTTTTAAATAAGCACCAATTTACACAGAAAGTCACAAACATAAGCTTCAATCCCATCAGCTGATGTAGAAGGATGAACGAAATTTTGCCCCCTTCATCCCCACACAAACAACTGAGAAGTGAACCACTGTCTTTCAGAAGACTTCAGTGAGATCAATCAATTTGCAGGAGTCAGGCCTTGAAAAATCCATTTATTCAACTACAGCTGAAAAAAAAAAAATACGCAGGCCTATGCAAAACCATTAGATGTAGTAAATAGAAACATACAGACATCTACTGCATGGACATACAAGTGAGGAAAAACATGTATGACTTGACAGAAGTATGATTACACAGTAGCAGTCACAGCAGAAATTAAATCCTTTAAATTGTACTGGATGACCAAAATGGTAACAGAAATGCAGCAATATCTTATTTAAAGTTTTATCATTTCAAGCCTCAAACACTAGGACAAGTTGTATGTGCATATATGCATAAAACACTGGGAAACCTTCTTTAAAACCCTACTGCTAACTTCTCAGAAGTTATTTTTCTCTTCTGAAGGAACTCACTCACCTTTTCACCCATAGCTTCTTTTCTTTCTGTTCCAGTACCTCGAGCAAAATTAGAAACTGTTAACCAAGGACTTACTTCCAATAACCAGTAAAGAAGGCATACTGTGTAACATGAGACTACAGTAATATTTTTTCCTGTGCCTTAGTCATAAGATCCATAAAAACAATTTTAAAATTATTAGAATACTTACTAATGCATTCTCCTTTATCTGTAAATTGTCAAGTGCCACATTACCTATTTAGAAGAAAAACAGAAATTCAGAACAAGTGACTTCAAATATTATGCAAGTTGGAACTACAACCCTCCCAAGTACACATGGAAAAAATCTGAAAAACCTTACTCCAGTTACAGAATAGCAAAATAAACGCTTAATTTGCAAGAGTCATTAAACACAGATTATTCAGACAAAATTTTATGGTGAAAGAGATTACAGAAACATCACCAATTTAGAGGTCTGTCTGTTTCTACTCTGTTAAATACATCTACAGTAACAGGAAATCTTTCTTATTATTCACTTTGTTGTGAATGGTAATTACAGTTCTATCAAGGTAGGGTAGACTAGGAAAATTGTATCTTGTTTTTGATAATTCTGCATAACAGAAAAATCATGAATCACAGAGCCACAAAAATGCATGCTTATTTTCACATTTACTTTTCCTGACACAGGTGACATAATAAGGTTTCCAAAGGGAATGCAGGCACACAGAACTATATCTGAGAAAAGCACACATAATATACCTCTTTGTGCTTTAATGCCATGTAGAGCTATATCCCTTTTTTAATATAGGCATTAATATTTTATAAATGTTTAAATACTTACTACCGTGACAAGAGCCAAATTAAGATGACAAGAAAAGTCTCATCCCTAATCTATGGACAGCATCTAAAATAGCTAGCCTTTTCTAGACAGTACTTCAACTGGGGTTTTTTGCATGCCTACAGGGTAGCAAACTGAAATGTATGATGTATTCTCTGAGAACAGCTACTCCATGTCGTTATGCGATCACGTCTGTTTCATACACATTATTTACCCCAAGCATCCCATCTGCTGCACAACCAAGGCCTCCCCTCCTCCTAGGGCCACCATGCATGAGCCACCCCACGCTCCACTGCACCGCAGACAGACCCAACAGCACACTCGTGCTTCCACCCGGTATACCCTCAAGAAAGGGAATTAAAAACAGATTAAAAAAAAAAGGGGGGGTGGTGGATTTTTTCCTTGCCCATGATTTTCTGCCTCAGAGCACTCGAGGCCACCCACGCCTCACCTCAGCCTCTCGGAGCAATTGCCACAGCTGGGAAGCCACTCAGGTACCCGTGCCCAGGCACCCGCCTAACTTTGCTCTCCCCCCCCACAACCTGCTGCCCTGTAACCACGCGGGCCTCGCGCCCCAGCCCCCCTCGCAGGCAGACCCTCGCCTCACGGCAGCGCAA
>NW_009260435.1:4917453-4926146 GCF_000687185.1 Egretta garzetta | reverse complement strand
GGCCGGCCTCTGACCGGCTCCGCCGGGCGGCTCCTCACCAGCCCCGGGAAAGGCGCGCGGGTCTGACGAGGCTGACGGGGTGGTGCGTGGGAGGCGCCCGCCCTGGTACCCCTTAGGGCGATTCCCGCCGAAAGCTGTGTTGACAGCTGAGGTACAGCCTAGTAACTTGAATATGCAACCGCTAGGCTTCGATGCAATAGTGCCATCTTCCTCATTCTCCTCATTCAGCTCTGAATTTAGGATATATGCGCATGCTGAAAAGAGCGTCCAGGATGAACACCTGCTTGTGCCCATTCAGCTGGGATTAAATGGAACCTGGCTGGTGTTTATGGTTCATAAAAAAACTATTTCTCTGAATCTAGCCATTTAAGTGACCTGAAAACTCACAGGTGAAGGCAACACAAGTAAGAATGTTGATCGTAACCCCCAGATTTTTTAGTTAATAGCACTGCAGAGAAAGTAGGTAAGAACATGCTACTCTGTGGCAGTTCTAGCACAAGCACTGTCAGATGCTTTATTAGTAATCACAGTATTGCTCAGCATCACTAGAGCATGGCGCATTCTAGCCCTTTTGGGGGTTGGTCTATGCCTGAATGTGGATAAATTGGCTTTAAGTTGTTAGTGCCATTTTTGTTCTTTACGAGAACTGTAGCTGTGGCAATCCAGAGGTGATTTCAAGGACCATAAGTCTCTTCTGTACCTTCAAACTAAACACATTGTGATTCTGACGTGATTATTTTAACAGATGAGATTACACTGCAGGTTTTTTTATTAATAAATCATTAAGTTAGGGAGGGAAGAGGTAGAAGGGAATCATGAATGCCAAACATCAACCCACACAACTTCTGTGTGACTGCCAAATTCAGCGTACCAAGAAGTAATGCCAGGTTGTTTCCTGGCAGACAGGAGCTGTTGTTTATTATCAGTTGAGCACACTTTTGCCCCAGTAAATGGGAATAATATAATAAGAAGAGACCACCTATTATGAAAAGTTTTTATGTTTGTAAGTCACAGCTAAAAACTAAAATCATCAACCCAAAACTATTTCTCATCTTGCGGAAAGAACTGTCAGCCCCCAAAGACTACTACAATTATGTGTATCTCTACAGCTAAGGTTTCTACATACCTAACTATCCTATGTATATTCTAGCTGGTGACTTAGCAGAGTTTGTCACAGATACAAACTTACATTGGAAGGTTTGATTCTACAGTAAGAAGGGGTTGCACTGACTCCTGGAATAAAGCAACTCTCTTACAGAAGTGTTTCCTGAAATACCTGAACAACATAGTCTTAATTTTATTGAACAAGTGCTTTTGTGCCATTTTTTCTTGTTTTCCAAAGTCAAATGCATTCCTGATTATTTTTTTAACATTAAGTAACGTGTTAATACAACTTGTCCTCCATAATGCCTTAAAAGTTCTTCACTACTTAATTGATTTCTGCATATCTTAGCATTTGAAGTAGAGAAGAGAGTTTTAGTCAAAAACTGCTGAATTCTCATTTTATGGTCTATTTAGCTTCAGATAGGAAAGTGAATTCCCGATTAGGTAAACTATAGAAACTATAGAAAATGGCAATTTATATTTTATTTGTTTACTTCTTTTGTGCAGTGTTGGCTGTTCAAAGCCATTCCTATCATATGGAAGTGGCAATGCAAGAAAACAGGAAATCATGAATAGAGCTCCTGCTGCCATTCTGCTAGGTAACAAACTTTCATTTGTGATTTTTTTAAAAGACTTTAGCTTATTATGCTTTTGTATATACAAACCACAGCTGAATAACTAAGATTTGAGCAAAAGTGGCACGCTTTTAGTGTACGTAAATATAAGAACAATCATGCAAATCAGTGGCATTAAATGTTCTCTGTAACAATTATACAGTATAGCCAGGATAATATATCCATTTTCTACTTTGATTTTCATAACGGTCATAATTTCTGCACAGTAAAAACCAAAGAAAAGTTAATCACAACTATAAGGGGCATTGAAAAACATAAGAAAATAGCTTGTATGTGGTTAAATAATTTCCTAATTGACTGAAGTGTTTACCTAAAGAACTTTAGGAACTCCGTGAACTTTGTAAAATCATCTTGTTATAGCATATATTTGAGCAAATGAAATTTCTATGCTCCTTACAAACATGCTTCCCTAAAAAACATAAATATATGACCTAGTGGATCAAAAAATTGCTCCTGAAGTAGTGTGACTTCACCTGGAAAAGAACCCCAGCAAGCCATGTCTGTGTCATCTATCCTGTTTCAGTAAAACCTACATAGATTTTAAAAAGCAAAAGGAAAATGGAACAGAATTAAGAATTGAAAAACTGTGAAGGCAACAGTTTTAATAGATATTTTATCAACCATATGCACGGTTACTTTAAGTAAGTAACTGAGATATTACCTGAAGATACTTGCAGATAGGATGCCACTTAAAAATGACATTAACACAGCTCTGTCTGTTGGTAGGTATCACCCGTTGTGTGTTCTCAATGAAAAAGGTAAACAGTCCAAAACATGGGGGATGGGACACACCAACCCCCCAAAATCCTCATACGCAGTTACATGATGTACAAGTTCTGTATCTAGAAGAACAGATACAGGACAAACAGAAATTTTTGTATTTGCTTACCATTCATTGAATACACAGATAATGTTCATTTGTCTCAGGGAAAAGCCCATGCATTCTGCCCATTTTTTCTAAATACCAACACTGAATAGACATAACTGGTTTAATAAATATGGATAGAATCAATAGTTTCACTCAGCTGAAAGTCATCAAAAACAACATGTTCTGGTTGATGTATAGAGGCTCCTTGTGTATTATTGTAGCACTTAATTAAATAAGAGGATTTGATGATTCCATCGCTGCATAATAAATTACTGAAAAGAAAACATAAATACAACACTTTGTGGTTTTGCTATTTATGTGGCAAGATTTGCTCAAACCTCTTTTGGAAGGCTTTACAAAAAATGAAGCCTAAAACAAACCCAGGAAATCTTGAAAGTATCAGTTAAAGCTTCAGTTTTATAAATAGAAATACACATTATAACAACAAATACTTGTTGTTGCCTGTTACACAATCTTGCATGCATAAATAAATAATAGTCACAGCAATTCTAATGCTAATCTGAGGTGGGTACATGGATTGAAAGCTCAATAACCAAGCTTTCTTCTCCTATTTTACTGCATTAATATTACAAAATCTCCAGCCCCTACCATCTGACTGTTGGCAAGTGAACAGATGGCAAATTTTATCCACTGTACCTCACTAAACAGAGTGTATGCCTATTAGCAGTTGCGAAATCAGCCAGATAATGTCACATCAACTCTCATCACAAAGCCTACAGAGATGAGAGAACTTCAAGATGAGTTAGATCAGGTTGGCAAGAGCCATGTTTGGACAAGTTTTGAAAATCTCCAAACTGGTTATGCCATGGCCTCTCTGAGCAACCTGTTCTTTATCCCCTCTGATTATAAGCGCTGTTTTATTCCTTTTAGCTATTGAGAACTTCCCTTGCTGCAATTTTTGATTGTTACAGTCTCAGAAGTATCTGTATATTTAAAGCACATTTTTGGACTTAACAGATAGAAGAGATCAGTATTGATGATTTTGCCATATTGCCTTTTCTAAAGAAAACTTCAGTATTCTGCAGAAATAATATTATTTTATGTTGGTTTTAATTTGATTTACATGTTGATTTAGAATTTTTATACTAACATTATTTTTCACTGTTTTTAAACTTGTTTCTAAGTAGTGCACGGGAGATTTCATTAATGCTGAATGCATTTGCAGAAAATAAGGGAAAACAACCAGTGTCTCAACAATTATGTCAAATACTAAAATCAACAACCAAATTACAGTACAAGAACTAGAATAGCATAATAGTTTGAATAACTGCTATTACTTAGCAGTTAGAAAACTTGCTAAGTAATATTTATTAAGATCATTCTTAGAAATTTTTGCAACGCTTATGTCAATTACTTTAGCAATAAGTAAACCCAACAGGTTAAGATATATTAAGATGTCTGAAGCACTAAGATGCCAACACATAGCAGTCTGCTTTCCCTTTTCCCCTGTGACAGCTGCAGACTCTCAGTTCTCAGTGGAAAGCCTTGAAGAACTCGCATCTGCAAAAAGCAATGATGCTGTTTCAGTGTGTGTGTTCTCTCTCTGTGGTGGAACAATAAAATATAAAGGACTTCCTAGGCACAAATACATAAGAAGTAAGCAATACGCAAATGGAAGTGTGTCAGTATATGAAGCCACTGTTAACTTCAGCTACTAACACCAAGGCACAGCCATTTTACAAAGGGACATAGTTGACCTTTATTCATAAAAATAACTTCAATCATCTGGAGGAACCCCAATTTTGTTTCTCAGGATAATTTTAAGCCAGATATGTTGTCTAAATTCTAACACAATTATTGTATTTTTTCCCTATAAAAAAAGCCACATCTGTTTCTAAATAAATAAAAATGCACCCTTTCCCATTATTCTCCAAGACAAACCTTGCATAAAATTACCCTCACTGGCTACTGTGAACAAGTTTTCCAAGAAATCTAGATAAAAAATTACATTCCCACTGACTCTTGTTTGTTAAAAGCCTAGACCCAATGCTTTTCATAGATTTCATGTGCTTACAAAAAACAAGGACAGCATAGTGTAGATACCACATGGTAAGAAATAATGCTACATCTACAAATGAGGATAGCTCCATAGACAATCTGACTAGGACAGGTGGTTTTCAAGGGGGTTTGAAGAATCATTTCCTTTATCTATGGCACCTTATCTGCATCTAAGAGATTTATTAATTAGAATCTGCATTTCTGCATGAAATTTCTAAGCCAAGAGGCTTAGTCTATCAGATCAGTATTGATCACATGCATGTCATACCAACTGAGATTTGAAATATAAATTATATAGCTATCTTTTATCCTGATCTTCAAAAAACAGCTAAGTTCTATCATAAGAAGAAGCTAACTTAATTTTTCATGAGGGCTTTATTTGATGATATTTGAGAATCATAGCTTTTTTCTTCAGTGATGTGCTGTGAAGATGAAAAAGCCACTAGCTGTGTAAGAAAATTGGTTGAAATAAAAGTGCACTTGTTTTAATAATTATCTTGCCTTTGAGTGGGGAAGGAAGCAAGAATAGTCTAGTCTGGCCCAAACACATTTGCTTTTAAATTATAAGTGTAATTTCATTCACCTGATAAGAACCTGAACTTATTCATTGTGAAAGCACATGTAAATATCTATTAATCCAAAGCTAAGCCATTTCACTTGCTAAAAATTTCAGTCATTTGCACATTCACTTGGACATTGGAACAGTTCTTCAGCAAAACCCACTAAGTCATAAATGATAGAATTGTTTGAGATAAATTTTCTGAGTGGCTTTTCTGGAAAAGTACTGACTGATACTGAAGAAATGGGATGCTGAAAGGTAGCACAATCGCTTACTTATTATCCGCCAAAGTTTGACTTGGAAATAGTTAAGAACAGTAGGATGTTGCATAGTTACTGTTTACTAACAGAGTTAGTGAATGCCCAAATGTGGAGATCAGTCTTTAAATAATACAAAAAAGAAAAATTCCAAGTGTCCCACTTACTATGAACTCAAAAATATCAAAACTAAGAGTTTGTTTCTTCTCACAGAAGTCAAGTGGACATTGCTGAACTACACAATGTTGCTTTTAGTTTTAAAAAAAAAAATCTAAGAAATAGGAAATACAAAATATTTACTGTCACCTACTTTTTGCAGTATCTATTTATACAATGCCCTGCAATTTTCACAATTTTAGTGGAGGCTAAAACCAATATAGGTTACCTTATTTGCTAATGCATTATGCCAACTGCACAATCAGTGAGGAGGTCACCCAGCAAAGCCACCACTTAAGTCACAGGAAAAACTGAAAAAAAAGGATCTCTGAATAAAGATAGGTTAATAGCTTCCAAAATAAATCTTAAACAGCAGGTGTTATTCCAAAGAGCTATTGTCTTCAGATGTTTCTTCTTGGCAGTATTTCTCTCTCATGGCAATGCATGTATGTTACCTAAAAAACAAATACTATGTGTGATTCTTTTGTCTATTCTGTAAGTTTAAAGCTGTATTAACTCTGTTAGAATCTATATACAAAGTCAACATGTGTTGTTAAGGATTATTCCCAGCATTTCATGTGTCACAGTATTCTTCACAGCAACTTGTAGCTCAGACCACTTGATGTTTACCAAAAAGTGTAAGACAAAAAAATACATCAATTAGGATCATTGAGTCACGAAAAATCAAATGCAGTGTGTAACTTATTCATTTCACATTATCAAACAAAGCAAAACAAAACCCTTTCTTGTGTGTTCCTGAATTGTCAGTGGCAGCTGAGGTTTACAGAATTTGCAAGACTTCAGTAAAGGCTTTCAGGACACATAGAAGCATCTATAATATAATGTCTGAAGAGCTAATGAGAAATACTTTTTGTATAAAGTAGGGACTCCTCATATCCAGATGGAATGTACTCAATAGCTGTGGTAGCAGCATTATCAGAGGGAGCACAAGTACACTTGGGAAATACCTAAAAAAACAGTTCAAGGGATCTCAATTTTTCATAAACTGTATCACAGCCTGAAATGGTTGCCTTGTGTGGCTCTGTCCCTTCCACTGAAAACCCCATGTTCATCTTCTACCATTTACTTACTGTGCGTATTTCATCACCTGTAATGTATGCAAATATCAAAGTTTGAAAATTCTGACTTTTTCATACTTTGTTGCACAGTAGGAATTACATTTATCACACAAAAAATCTATGTGCAGTGTACAGTTAACATGAGTAACAGGCATCTGGGTCAAAGCTCTTGCTATTAATTTAACCTAGAAATGAGTAGTCCCACCAGAAGGCCCTAATTGTTTCACTTTATGCTGACCATTCACCCAGATATATCAATACTGGTTTACATAGCGCAAGGGGGAAAAAAAGCAACCTTTAATAAAATCCACAGCAAGTGGCAAGCTCTGGCTTAGAACTGCCATACATGATAAATTATTGGAAACAAGGCTAAGGTGAGACTTGCAGCATGTTCCTGCGGCAAGCAACACCTTCTGCAGAGAAATAATTGAAGCTGTGCACTATCAGGAAAATATGTTCCTACTTTCTTCTTTTCTGGAGGCCTGCGGCAGACTTTGAGAGTTGTCCATTACTGCAACACAAAATGAGACTCCCACAGTAAGACTACCTGGATGCTTACCTCAGTGTTCTTTCCAAATGATGTAAGTTGGAAAAGGCTTTCCTTCCAGAAGCAGACTCCAAAAGAACTAGGTACTATATAAAAAAATTGTTCATTGGCAACAGAAATTAATTTAATTCTTTACATTTTTCATTTCATTCTAAAAGGCTTCTTAAAAATCAGCATGTCAATCAACAGAACTTAAATGATTGCTACAATTTTGGACAGCGACAATCAAATTAGTGTCACAAGAAAAGCTTACAGACGATCCTCTACATTCCAAGAGAAATCTGTCAAATGCCCGTCACGATTTCGCTTTACCCATTCAAAGGAGACTTAGAATCACAGAATGATTACAGGTTGGAAAGGATCTCTGGAAACATCTAGTCTTACTTCTCGCTCAGTGTGGGACTAACTTCAAAGTGAAATAAGGTTTTTTTCAGGCCCTCTTGAGTTCAGTTTCAAAAATCTCCAAGATTGCAGCACAGGGCCTCTGAGCTACCTGTTCCAGTGCTTGACAGCTCCCACTGTGGAAGTTCTCCTTATATCCACTTGAAACTTCACTTCATTCCATCCATAATTAACTTCACTAGCTAGATATTATTTGGGTTTAGATTTTATTTATTTACTATCTTGTCAGAATTCACTAACTCTAAAAATCAGATGTGAAGATGTGTCTCAGTTATGCAGTGCTGAACTCCACTTCCTTCCACACCTTTAGTCACCACTCATAATTAGGTATGGTAACAGGTAATTTCCCTCTGTCCTAGGCTGCAAGGACTCACCTTTCCCTGGGGTGAGTTTTTTTTCTACACCATAGGAATGTGCTGATGAGATGCCTGTACATTCTTAGCAAGGTGTCAGGTCTGGTAAATTTGCTAAAGGAAGGTTTTTCCTGCAGGAATAGAGCTGGAAAGAGCATATATAAGTTGTTAACATTATAGTTACTACAAGAACAGGTATTAAGCATTCAGCAATAGCAAATTTTAAGCGTTATGCAATAGCAAAAAGTCAGATATGATAATACTGGTTGACAGTCAGACTCCTAGATTGTTAAATTAAAGAGATTACTGGACAATTCTGCTTCTTCCATAATTTCATTCAGCAAAACTATATTTAATACAATACTTTGATTGTATCCATATTTGTAACAATGCAGGTAACTTCTTTACTCCTATTACTTTATTATGTTAACTAATCAAGTAGAAATTGGGGCTCACATACCTTTTTGTTGAAAGCTCCTGCAAAATTTTGAAAATGTAGTCCATGAAAATATACTGAGCCTAGCCATTACGACAGTCCTAAAAAGGGACTGTTTTCTGGAAAGCTTGTCTGTTCTTAGAGACAGAGGTGATTTGTAGACATATCAAGAATCATAGAATCATAGAATCACTTTGGTTGGAAAAGACCTTTAAGATCATAGAGTCCAACCTTTAACCTAACCCTGCCATCCCACCACTAAACCATGTCCCTAAGCA
>NW_009260435.1:4896171-4915081 GCF_000687185.1 Egretta garzetta | reverse complement strand
CTTTCCCTTCTGAAGATTTTGTAGCCATCCATTGAAGCACTCCAGTCATGGGAGGCATCCCACCACGTTTCTGTGGTGGTGACTACATCATAGCCATCCTGCTGTACAATGGCTTCCAGCTCCTCCCGTTTGTTGCCCATGCTGCATGCATTAGTGTAGATGCACTTGAGCTGGGCTATCGGTGTCACCCCCAGCACTGGGATGACACCCCCAGACTCCTCTCTAGTGAGCCTGGTTATATCCCCTCCCCCCTTCGGGCCTAGTTTAAAGCCCTCTCAACAAGCCCTGCCAGTTCATGAGCGAGGATCCTTCTTCCCTTCTGAGAGAGCTGGGCACCATCTGTTGTCAACAGAACCGATGCCGTGAAAACCTCCCCATGATCAAAGAACCCCAAGCCCCTCCGATGGCACCAACCTTTGAGCCACGTGTTAACCACTCTAGTTTTCCTATTCCTTTCCATGTTCCCTCCTGCCACTAATGGGATCGAGGAGAACACTACCTGCGCTCCTGATCCTTCAACCATTTTTCGCTAGTGCCCTGAAGTCCCTTTTGATCGATTTGGGGCTTCTCTCTGGCATCTCATTGCTGCCTGCCTGTACAATCAAGAGTGGATAGTAGTCAGAGGGCCATACCAGATCAGGGAGTCTCATCGCAATGTCCCTGACCCGGGCCCCAGGGAGGCAGCAGAGAAGACTCTGCATTTGATATTTCTCACTGTATAAAGGGACACAATTTCACCAAAATGTCTTCAAAAGTCTGCAAGCAGAAACCAACCAAAAAAAAAAGAAAAAGTGCTAGTTACACAACACAATAAATTCTCAGTCATTTTCCATGAGAAGGGGAAGGGTATGACCTGATCTCCCATATTTCTGTGTGATGATCTGGTTCTAACAACAGGGAAGGAAGGACATGCAAGCAAGAGAGAGGGGGTGAGGTAGGAAAAAAAAAAGTAAAATAGTTTTCCATTCAAGGAAAAAGAAGGTTTCCATGTCAGTTGCTCCTGGTGGTTGAACTTTTGACAGTAAAAGCAAGACATAATGCAGAACATGCCAAATTCAACTTGTTACGTCATCCATTTCAACAAGTTGAGGCACAGATGCAACACAGGAGGAATCTTACAGTAAATTGTAATATTATTAGTACTAATAGCTTATTTTATAGGTTTATTTTTATGTTTCTTCCATTATTGCAAATCCATGCTTCTTAATGCAAATATGTTTTTTTCTCCTTTACCCTTAATAATGAAGTTGACCCAGGGTTCATCTTGCACACAGGCTGCGTGCTTCGAGGGATGCAAAATCTGTTATTCAAAGCTGAACTTATGCAGACTTCTCCCCAGTGGGTCATGAGTTCTCCAGACCCGGCAAGGCAATCCATCACTGCACTGCAAGGGCACATTCATGAGCAGGTAAGTTGCTGGTTTCGGACATACATCTTTCCACACATTTCAGCAAGAGTGCAAAGACAGCCTGAGGGTTACTGTAATCTCTCATTACAGAAGAACATGGTCTTTATTTAGATTTCCACTTCACTGTTGAAATGAACTATTCATGTGAGAACAAGCCTTTCAGTAGTGTTTTTAAAGCTTATCTAATTTCAGAGTTTATCATATTTAAATTTCCACTGAAGATAAATACACTTAACCATTCCAACCTTATTGTTTTATATGCATAATCTGGGTGTCCATTATACCAGGATTCTCACACGAGTGTACATGAATATAAGTGGCAAGTTATCAGTTATCTCACAAGTAAGGCACTTGAAGGTTAGGTCTCAACATATAACATATTCAAGTACTTGAACTCAAACAAGTAATATCTGCCCTTAAATTCTTTTTTTTTTTTTAATTCTCAACTGATAAGGGATACTGAGCAGCTCAAGCCTGATTTTAAGAGCAAAAGTCTGCCTCAACTTTCATTTTTATATTTGGCCTTCCCCTCTTCTCTGCAACTTGGTATTCTGTGGCTTCTTCTGACATTTAGATGCTTAAAGTTGTAGCCAAGAATTGCAACTTTTTCCCCCACAGGCAATGCGACAGTCCTGTACTGCCACCATCCAAACAGCAGATACTTATAAATATTGATACTGCTTTAGTGACATCTAGACTTCATTTCCACTGGAAACTTTAATAGTGATAGTTCATAAAATTGTTGTAGATGTCAAGTTTAACACTGAGATTGTGCTAAATCCAAAATTTTTCAATGCTATAATATAACTGTGCCAAATTAGAAAGAGGGACTAGAGTGTCATGGTTATTAAGCTACCACCACCTTTCATTTTTCCATTGAACATAAGAGCACCCTTCAATGAAAGATCACAGAAGAAAAAATGTGTGTGAAATGGTAGAACATTTTTCATTTGTGACAGGTATATGATTTATTCTTGTCTTGCAGGTATATGTGTTAATAAAATTACTCAATTTCCCCAAGAAAATTTGTAAAACTCTTTTGAATGCCTGGGATCTTCAGAAAGTACTGAGCTCACCTGCTGAAACTCTTGCCTCTTTTTGACATCTAAAGACATGCAAATAAAACCAAATGAACCTGGAATCACTAATATTTTTTTGACTGCTGAGGCCATGTAATCAGCAAATTTGTCGGTGTAAAGACAGAATATGAAAATTATAACAACTCAAAGAATTTGAAGACAGACACAATTCTACTATCCTTTGTGAGGTAATTCTGCTGTAAAAGTCAGGAATGGTCAAGAAGAGAAAAAAAAAGGTCATTTCCAGGTCATGAAATTGGCATGTGCCAGATAAAACAAACCGGATTTGCTTTGACTTTTGCTCCCCAAAATCTCGTGGAGTTTCTCTATTGCTGTGCATGTTGTTAAGACTGCCTTCACCTCTCATCAGACTGTTTCATGACCTCATCCAAGGATCTGTAGCTGCAATGTGACCAAGCCACGTGCCAGCACAATGTGACCGGAGCAGGAACACTGTTTCCTTGCCCTGAGGTCAACAAGGGAAATGTTTCACTGTGCAAGAACCATCAGACATTATAAACACAACTATAATAGCTAAATCTTCCAAGAGCTGACATAATTTAAAAAGAGGACTGGAGACGTGGGCAACCAGATATGGAGGAGTCTGTGAGCAATGTTAAATACAGGCCAAACTCTAAAGGAAACCTTCATTTTTTAGTAAAGATAGGGATGTGCAGGAGAATAATGTTAGGGTACCTGAGGCAGGAAGTACAGAGAATTAGAAATCACAGCTTTTCAGGAGGAGCCAAGACACGGTTCCCAGTGATCTCTGTGACAGAATATTGAAAGAGTCAGAACAAAAAAAGTAAATTCTGTAACAATGATTTTTAATTATGCTGTCAGTCCAAATGTGCATCTCAGAACAAGTATAGTACAAAAATGCCAGGGTAAAAGTCATATAAGTAGATACAATGCCTGTAGAATTGACAACAGCTCTAAGGAATATCTCTCACAGATTCTGTCAAATTGCACTTTGTGGTGCCCAGATTATGTGGGTGGCAAGTTCAAGCAGGACAAATAGCACCCACTCTTACCTCCATCAGGTGAGGTGAAACTCTGCCACAGACTGGTGCCTGGCTGGCTGAGCACCTCTGTCTCTGGTTTAGCTCCAAACTACTCCTCCTGTTTAACTCATCTGTTTGGTTTAGTCAGGAATAAAGTTGAGGAGGAACCCCCAAACAGTAGTTAAGGGAGTGTCCCTCATAACCCCTCCACATCAAATTAAAATCACACCCAAGTAGGACTGAGTTTGATTGTTCCCCTCCAGTACTACAAGCCGTGCAGGCCCTAGGTTAGAACATAGCCCTGGCTTAGGATATGAGTGGATGGGAGCTAGGAATGAGACTCTAGGCTGAGGATGCAGTGCAAATATCCAAAGAAATTAAGCCTGAGTCCCCAGAGTAGAATAATTTGCAACAAAGATTTATCAGAAGTAGATCAAGTCATACCAGTTTCTATCTTTCTTTGACTAGATAACTAGCTCCACAGACCAGAAGAATTTAGTAGATCTAATCTAGGTAAATATAAGCAATGCATTTGATACAGTACCCAGTGGCAAATCACTATTTTTAAAATATTATTTAAAGTTTGATTATACTTTCAAAATATTTATTTTTAAATCATCACATTAATATAGAGATGAAAAGAATACATACAAGTATAAAGTGCATAAAGAGGAGATTTTAACAGGCTCTGTTCAAAGAGAAATTGAGAAGATGGAAAAAGAATCCTTCACATAAATGATAGTTTTTCATAATAACAGTGTTCCTTGTGGATTGCTATTGATGTCCGCTATGCTTAATATTTAGTAGTAGGGAGAGCTAAAGTTCCAGAACAACCTGGGTACTTATGAAATTTGCAGATAGGCCAAAGCAGGAAGGATTAGATGACAATATAGTCTAGGCAGATTGATGTCCTATCTGTAGCGAATCTAATTATCAAATACACTAGTGCTAACCTGAGTGCTCAGCACCCAGTGGTTGTTATGAGAATGAAGAGCGTGCCAAATGACAGCATATCCCTGAGGTCTGCCTCAGTGGTCCCAAAAAGACCATGCACGCGGCAGCCTCCCCTCCATAAACTGCTGGAGTCAGTCCCCTGGTGTGGGGCAAAGCCAGCTGTCGTGTTCCCTCTTTAACATGCACCTTCAGCATCAAAGCAAATCACCCTGGCCAGAGAAAACCCAGGGAAACCATCTCTACTGCTGTTCCCTACCTTTGTCCTTCTCAGCAAAGGGGCTTCTTATTTGTTACAGCTGTCCTACAAATTAGCGCCACTTCCTTTTCCTTGTCCTTCAGTAAGATATGAATAAAAAGCTTTCCATAAAAAGAGAGAGAAGAAACTCCAAAGAATCAAGCTCTTTGGCAACATCCAAATCAAGTTGATTTTTGGGCAGTTCTAGTTGTATTCTAATCTTCCCAACCACTTAAGTAAAAAGGAAATTGTCCCCAGAGCCTCTTGCATCCTGCTTAGGAAGCAGTCAAGGCAAGCTGGCCTAGACTATATAATTTGTTAACTATTTGTAGAAAATATTGGGAAACATACACCCTTCATTTTCAGCATATTCCACAACCCTAAACACCAGCATTCAATAATAAAGCTATTTATAGATTTAGCCTAATTTCATAAGCTTGCCTTTCTCATGAAACATTAACCCTCTGAACAGTCAGCATACATGACTTGAAAATGCTGAAGTTTATGGATACAAATTGTATTTTAAGTTGTTGTATGTATTATAAGCTGTCCCTTATCAGAAGGAAGTAAAAGCTATTTAATAATACCTAATAAAAATAACAGCATAGCAACTACCTTTTATAGGTGGTTGGGTTTTTTAGGTGAAAGGTTGTACTTAGCAGATGAGAAAGAAATCAAGAGCCTCTGCTTACCATGCCTCTATGTCATTATTTTTGACAGCAGTGAACCATATGTACTTTTTTTCTGTTGTTACTATAACAAAAAAGCACTCTGTTAAATATTAAACATGTACATGAATTAAGCACTCGCATGCTGTGCTGCAGGAGTCTCTGCAAATCAGACCATTTGAATGACAAATGTCTTGGTTTATGCATTTTAAGAATTCAAAGTAGCAATCCTGAACTAGAGACACACATCAAGAGACCTGTTACCTTACACATTAGACCAAATCCTACTCATATAAATGGGTTAACTGCAGGGATCTATCTGAATCCCACTACTAGATCGAAAACCTCTCATGTTCAAATGTGTCTCTATTTTAATCTCAGTTTAATAACAATTTAAAACACCATACTAAATGTTTTTGCTCCAGCTGAAACCTCTAAATGGTAATCTCCAGCACATCTTGTAGCCTGCCTACCTATGTTGCCCTTATTCAACAAATTCACCTTTATATAATACCAAATTCTGTCCTGGTTAGATATCTAAGTGTTTTGTTCCAACATTAAAGATTTCTCCTGCAACTCTGAGAAGCAGGCAGTCCTTGTCATTCAATTTTTTTTAATTTATTTTCTCTCCTCTACAATGCACAAGATAAGATCTATGCTGGGTTTAAATTAGACACTCATTTGTTTGAAAAGCATCTTCCCCATTAAATGGGAAGCAATTAGTAAGAATAGAACAGCCAGTCCTCACTTTAAAAACCAAGGACTGACAAACATGGAAGATATCTCCTGATCCTCTGAACTGAAGAAAAATGTCTTGTGCTCTATCATAGAAAAGCTGCAGTCAGCATGGAGAAACACAGCCTCCAAGCAAAATTCAGCTTGTGAGCTGGCAACCTCCCTGGTGAGACAGTGCTCTCCAATGAGGAACGAGGCAGCCTGGCACACGTAAGTAGGATACATTTGCCCTCATAACACAAGTTCTCTGTAGTTTGTGTGTTTTCACTTTATGAGAAGAGATATGAACACAACAAATACTTGCCATTACAGCAACTAGCAGACCAGGTTCTGTATTCAGCATTTAGTATAACAGCACAAGAGTAACATGCAAACCATGACTGTGTTGAAACTGTCTGATCTGCAATGAGATTTCCTCCCTGCAGAGGCTGTGGGGCCTGTGAAACTGATAGCTGCTATCAGAAAATTCCCAGGGGTAAAACTGGAAGTTTGAGATTTTTATCTCAAAGTACAGAGCCAAGGAATTATATGTAGCTTTGATAAGCTGAATTTTGCTAGCACCCTGCTTCTGAAACGTGTCACCAGCATAAAAAGAACCCACCTCCAGACTCTAGCAGAGTTCATCTGGCATTAAAATAGTCAAATCTGAAGATGATGCTACATCTCTTCAGAACAAGAAAAATACTTGAAATCAGTGCAGTCATAAACATTTCTACGACACAACAATTTGTCCCGTACCACATCAAATTTTATCTACTTTGAGAATAGACAGTTTTGAGAAAAGCCATTTTAAATTGAAATGCTCTCCAAGGTAGAGCTATCCAGAAGTAAACGAAAATGTTCCTTGATACTTAAGGTAGTAGGCACTGAAGCTTGCTGTCACCCAAATCCTTGAACTCTAGCTGGCATTTGTCAACATCGGTATCATCTGATAGAACTAACATCACCTGATTTCCGATTTCATTATAACAAGACATTTTGTAGGAACAAATGTATTTCTTGCCCAATGCCCTCAGTCAGCTGCTTTTACCACTGAGGTAAAAGTTATGCAGGAAGAAAAACACTGAGCAGATGGCTATGTTTACTAGGGACTTAAACTGTGTGCAGAAGCACCACTTACAATATTTCTGGGAATTGGTGTAGTCAGGAAAGGATAAAAGCATATTATAATTAATAATGACATCAGTCAGCTCAATCATAAATGAGTTTTTCAGGCTGTGATTGGAAAAATGAATTTTTTCCAATTTTTATGTTTCATAGTTAATGCTAATAAACTGTATACAAATACTTGTTTTCACTTACAAAATATTTTGAAAAACCTTTTTAGTGAATATTTAAGAAACTCTAAGAATATATAACCATACAATATTAGAATAAGATCTAAGATGGGTCAAACTCCAAAATATAACCCATTTACGTACTGTAAAGACAAGAGATGGCAACTTAGAAAGATACATTTCCAACATTTTAGATTTTTTTAATGAAAGAAAGTGAGTGTTCAGATTACCCAGAAACTGGAAAACTTCAGTGGATGCAGAAGAGTTATCTTGAAAAATACATTTGGCACATAAGTTATTATATGTTCTCAGATGAAATAAAAAAAAAAAAGTTTCCATTTGTGTGATTTTCAGTACCTAACCAAAAAAAAGATAGATGGATCCTTTCTGAGATTTTCTTCTTTAACATAGAGTAATGAAGATCAGCTCCGAACAGGACTTAAGTTTAAAGATTTCTCACTCGAAGAGGACTGGATCACACAGACCGTGTCCAAAGTGTACAGCTAACTTGACTGTCAGCCAGTGCAGAAGATCAGACAGTAGTGGTTTGTAGAGAAACTCCATAAATAGCTGAAAAGCAAACCCCAGCTCATAATCCTGTTGTTTAAATCAAGATCAAAAAAGAGCCATCTGAAAGTAGGCCATATTGACCTACTGTTGTGAGTCCTGAGGCTGGTCCAGAAATCAACCTTGTTGCAAAACCCTTGGCAGGCTTTGTGCTCATATGGGTAAAGACAAGTAGTAACTAAGGAGGGTAAATAATAGCTCTGCAAGGGCAATGAAATTTTCAGGAGAAAATGTTGAAGCAGAAAACTGCAAAGGGCCTGCTTAGATCTCTGTAGTTCTTGAAGACTTGCTAAAGAGGCTTTATCCTCTCTTCCAGGCAATGCCCTTTGTTCAGGGAACCCTGGCACTGGGAATCCCCAGGTTGCTGAAGTCCTCTATTACAGATAGGCCCTTACCAAAAGGAAACAACTCCTCTTTCAAACACCTGATGCAAAATTAACAAATAGCAATTCTTCTCTTCATTGGGCACACACTTTGATTACACACTGTACTAACCTTATGACTTCATAAACTGGTGAACTAAGCCAATGTAATTGGTAACACATGATCTAATCTCAACTGTCATTTTGGTTTGATTGTAATATTGTTCATTTTAAGGTTACAGTAGCTGAGCTTATGTGATGTGCTTCTGTGATGTTAATATTTACCTTTCTCATTTAAAATAACAAAATAAGAAAAAGTACACAGAACTAGATTATGCCTTCATAATTCAGTAGGTCTTTGTGGGTCGCTCATGTACAGAAGTTAGGACTTTTAAAAACAAAGGCCTTTACTACAGCAGATCACCCCTTCTTAAAAAAGCTGAATTAAAATGTATCCACTAGCATGATCAAAGGACAGGTGAGTATATTTTACAGAAGAAGAATAGAAGAGCTTGGCTTGATTAGCCTAGCAAATTGAAGGAGGATAGGGATACAGCTTTTCTTCATAGCGGTCACAAATGTTGTAGAGGGAGAAGAGCTAGTGAGGCCAATGCTGGCACAAATTGACCCTGGTTGAAGATCAGGAGCATACTCATCCAGAGAGTGAGGCTCTGGATGAGCTTTCTAGTAGGACAAGACCTAGAAACTGGCAAAAATGGGAGTACTCAATAAACCAGTTCCAAATTTTTACATTTCTGATGTTTCTGAACAACAGTTTCTCTTTAGCAATGTATTTTTCCTCTATTGATTGTGTCTGTGTTGTGCACCTGGTAATCTGATTTGCAATTTTTACAGCCATAAATTTCCCTGGAAATACCAGATAAATTGCCATGCTTTTTAATTAACTTGAATTAAAACCAAAAAAAGTCTCTGCGACCAAGGAAGATTAAAAACTGTTTCTTTTCCCAGGAAGCAGATCAAAAGCTTTTATGAAAGAAAGGGAATATTTCCTGAATGATTCAAGTGCATAGCAACATGATGTAATTCATAACATAAGTGCGATTTATGAACGTTCCTCTTATCCTGAAGCCTGGCAGGAACTGTACTTCACTGGCAATTGGTAAGAAATGTGCAACGACTATGAATGGAACAAGTTCCTTTAAAAAGAGGCAGTGTTTAGACTAATCAGTGAGTAAGTTTTTTAAGTGGCATAACTGACGTGGTAAGTCTTAAAAGTAAGATATTTTTACATGTTTTCAATATAGAAGGATGACCACAAGTGCCAGATGTGCTATCTCGTTGGTTTTGGCCAAAGAGTACAGGCACAGAACAGCCATGAGGCATGACAGAAAACAGAATGTGGTCATTCCAAACAATCTGCTGTCCAGTCTTCCAGTCATCAGCTGAGCACTGAGAATTGTGTGATCCTGACAATTTCATGTAGTTCAGTTTATAGATAAGTTTCAAAAGTTGTAGAGGGAGAAGAGCTACCTGGACACAACCATTTGAGATAGTTCCTCTGTCTAAATCCCTATTAAAAAAGACCCTCATGTAGGACTCTCCTTGACCTTCTCCTCCACTATGCAGCCTGACCCATTTGTAACAATTTCTTGGTATAACCTTTTATTTCATGAGCCATCTTCTATATACCATTTCCTCCATGAATCCTGTAGACCCTCTGGCAGGTTTTTTACTTTAGATATATTTGGGGTTTTTTTATTAGTTGTTATTGCTTCCTTTTGGGGGGAAGTTAATTCTAAAACTAGAGCTTATGCTCTTCTCTGTTTCTGTGGTTTAGATGTGATTTTTTTGGAGTATGTTTGTTCATTTCGGGAAAGGCTCCCTTTCCTGTTTAGCCTACCACTTTGTGATTTGGTCCTTTTTAAAGCATGTTAGGTAGGGGTGCATACATCCAAGCCTCTGATAAGAGTTCTTTAAACACTCTCTGCACAGCTTAAATTAAATCTCCTTTTAGCAAGCCTCCTCATTTGTTGCTGTTATGTATTACTGTAATGAATCTGTTTTTTCCTCCTATGAGGTTGGTATGATGGTCTCTACTGCAAATCACAACTGTTCATTCATTGTTACATACCTTGCAGGCTCATCAGTAGCATGTCAGGACTGACTTCTCGTGCTGTGGGTCTCTGGCTACTTGAGGAACGAAGCAATTACACTGCCTTGTGTCCCAGCATGGCATTTACTCAATATATCCAGGCAGTTTGAGTTTCTCAGTCTCACATCTGTTACCATTTCATGGTCACCATTCAGTTTTTTATGACTGATGACATTACCTCAACTCCCCTCACTTCAAGCATAGCATTTCAATTCATAGGATTTCAGTGCTGACATTTAGCATTAAAAAACAAATCAAAACAAGCCATAAAAAACCTCCCACAACTCCACAAGGCTTACCAGTTTTTATAACACAAAACTAGAGTTTCATATTTGTCATAGACTCTTCTTACATACTCACCAATACCTAACAGGTTTGTAATATCATCTTACTGCCTTTCCTTCACTATGAGTTCAGGTTTGTCCCTAAGTTGCAGTGCTTAGCCATGAAAACTTCCTGTTCTTTGCTCCGTCAGGAATGCTGGATGTATGCTTCCCTGGAAGATACTTATAAATAACTCTTTTGCTAATGCAAACAGAAACTGTCTGGTATCAGGGTTTTTTAGACTCTGATAAATAGGGCTATCTCAATATTAGACAACTGAGAGAATTCATTTTGGCCTTCATTAATGATTCTCCAAAGTGGTTTTTGTGCAGTCATGCCCAATCCAAGCTATGGGCTTTTAGCTCTGTGCCAGCAGAAGAGTGGGGGTGTGCCAGATTTCACAGACCAACCTGCTCAGGAAACATCCATGGAAATGCAAACTTCATGGCAGCACCTCCACTATTACCCTCTTCTTTTTGACTCAGATCTCCACAATCTCAGGCTCTGTTTTGCACAGTGCAGCAGCATAATCCTCACTCAGGCTTCTGAGAAAACTGCTAAGTCATGAGAAAGAGCTGCGAGACAGTATGTCAGCTAGGACCAGACAAAAAAAAGAAAGACAAAAGTCACAGGCAGAGGCAAGACTGTTGAAACGGGGAAGGTCACTTCCTGGAAAGGCATAAAGCCCTAAGGAAAAAATAGGGAATCAAGGATGGCAACTCAGCAACTCTGAGGGTGAGCCTGTCCCAGGGAACAAGGTCATCTACCCGTTCACTGCCAGGTCCCTACCAGCTCTCCTTTGCCTGGGAACTTGTTAGTCCCGCCTATCAACTGTGTGCATAAGGCAACAAATAATTGCTTTGTACCTTGAAGGTGTGTATATTCTGCTTGCAGCATCTCTTTGTATGTGCTCAGAGTTGCTAAAGCCAAATGACATGAAGAAAGAGGGACACCTCCAGTATGCCAAAACCACCAGCATCTGATGAGATTTCATTCTCTGAATGACAGTTCATACTGTGCATACAAGCAAGGAAAAAAACTGTTGGTGCTTTGTTACATGCAGATAGGTTGCCGCTAGATGGAAAAAGTAAAATCTGCTCACTTGTAGCAAATGTTGAGGGGAAAAAACAACAAACAAACATTCACATCTATTTCCATCTGAGTATCAAGCTTTATGGTCTACCAGTTTATTAGGAGCACTGCCAGGAAGATACCCCATCCTCATAGCTGGCAGCACAGGACACATGGAAGGATAGCCAGGAATCCTACTGATGCTCAGCAGTCACAAGGTTAGACTGATAGCTGCTGTTTTGAAGTGTGATACAACTTTTTAAAGAGTAGCACTCTTATTTGCTTGCTTTATCTGTAAGGCTCCTTAATATACCTGTGTGGCTATAGAAAGTTTGTCACATTTATCCACAAGCCAAAAGGAAGTAGAGACTGATCTTTATTGTCACAGAATCTGAAGCATTGCCTAAACCAACATAAAATATCTACTCAATAATCTCTCAGTAAATTAGTTTTACCTTTTCATGGCATGAGGAAATGCTAATAAGCTAAGAAACAGGAAGCTGAAAATAAGGCACCAGCAAAATTGTATCATTTGTTTAACATATTAGGAGGTAAAATTCAAGAAATACTGGTAGCCATAATGTAATAATTTTTCCTTCACTTTCTTCCATAATTTGGATTTAAGAAATACTTGAATGAATGCATGCCACCTGCAGGCATTCATTGCTAAAAAGCAGTGTTCATCAGATTATCTCTGACCTTAAGTGACTTTATCCAGACTGTCTTCCCCCACCCACCCCCAACACTTTGACCAACCATTTCCCTCTTCCAGTATCCTTCAGAAATACCTCGGCAAAAGTCTGCTCCAGGAAAGGTCTGGATGCTTCCTGCTATGGTAGCAATCATGCTATGGTTAATATTATTCTTTTGAAATGGCTTATTTTAGAACTTAACTTTCAGAAAACACACATTACAAAAAAAATAAATAAATTCTATTGACCTGGGATATTTTCTCCTTAAAACCAATAAACTGGTTTTGCTCCTTGAGAAACTGCTGCTATTGTTTGCTTCCTTACCTTGACCAGTGCAGCTATGGTCCCTCCCAAATCTCCATTGCTTTGCCTCTTCCCCTAGTTTGACTCTCCTCCCTGCTCCTCTTCTCTTCTTTTGTCTTCTCAGAGCCCCTGTTCTTTGAGCTGTTTTTTTACTCCTTGGCCAGCTGGGCTGGTCCCACCCCAGCCACCACCACTGTACCAGTGCCATTACCCACTCCTGCAGATGGCTGTCATGTCCCGCCAGCTCCCTAGGTGACCCCTCCCTCCCCTTGACCTTCATTCCTTCTTCTCATCCATCCATTAAGTTCTAGCAGGAAGATCAATGTAAGCATAAAACAGACAACCTCTGTGCTGGGGCCAGAGCAGCTTTGATGGGAAAACTCTTACTCTACTTGCATTCATGGGCTGAATCAGGCTTAGTTACTCTTTAGAGTTCATGCACAAACAGCTTGATCAGAAAAAAGAAAAATTAATTTTATCAAGCATGCACAAAACAGATAAGATATACCAAGATTTTAGCAACTAAGATTTAGGTCTGCACGGAGCATGTGAAAATTACAATTCATCGAAGCTTTCTAGCTTGCATGAGGGCATCAAGAGGTCTATCCCTGCTGCAAGAGCCATGCCAATGCTGTATTTGAATCACTTTACCAAGTCTTTGGAGACAAGAATTAAAAAACAAAATCTCATTCCTAAACTCAAAGCTTAGAGAAGGCTGTGCCTTTTGATCAATGTTTCTCACTAAAATGCAGCCTGAGGCTAACATTGAGGCTAGAAAACATGAGGCCAAACACTTATAATTTGACAAAGTTATAAATTATGAAATCCAGCTACAATGACAAGAAGCGTCAAGCAACCTGAATAACCAGCATTATGAGCTACAGTTTTAATCAGCTTCCTAATGTTTCTGGTATCTGTGCATTACCTGTACAGCTCTGGAGCCATTTTTCAAGAAAAATTATAAAAAGAATCTCTTTTCATAGGCTATTTTTACACAGCTGTTTAGAGCATTATACGTTTACTTGGTGAAAGGACATTAAATCAGCTTCACAAATATTTAATCAAGCTGGAGCATGACTTAACTTTACTTCTCTCTTTCTGTAGAGAGCTAATAGCTGTGCCTGGTGGTTGCTGTAGTTACCCCTTACTGGAAAAGCAACCAGGCTGTTCATCCCTTTGGCTCTAAGACTTCCTTCCTGGCGCTCCGTGTCAACTAAAATGCTAACTATAGCTTTTTAGAGAGTAAATCTACTATAGCCAGCCTATTTCACTGGCTCTCTGAAAGGGTGGGTTTGGTTTTTTGGTGGTTTGCGGGGGGGTGGGGTATTGTGTTTGGGTTAGGGTTTTGGGTAGGGATTTTTGGTTGCTTGCTTGCTTTTGGTTTGTTGGGGGGTTTGGTTTTGTTGGTTTTTTTTCCAAAGAATACTATTCTAGAGTGCTGCAATAATAACTCTGTAAAGTTCATATTTATTATAGTGTATTCACTGAAATGAAAGCTCACAGACTTTATGTAATGGGAGATATAGTTATCCTTTTTATTCTTGCTGCGTAAATTCTGTTAAAGCTAGTCAGAAACAAATCAGAAGAAATTTAAGCACTGTATGTTGTTCCTGAAAGTACTTTCCTAAGGCTTTCCCAGAAATGCTGTGGGTTTATTTTAATTCCAGCAATGACCACTAAAAGAGGGATGATTAGTTGTTTTTTTAGGTAGGTATCAGGTTTCTCCTCTTGTTCAAGCTTAATTAGATTGTTGAATATGGCTGTCTGGGTATTTGCTTTAGCATGACTGAAAATCAGCTCTCTTTTCCAACAGATGGTGGTGTTTCAGCACGGAGGCAGTGCTTCACTGCATACAGTGCCAGCCCTGTAACGCTGAAGATGTGCCAGACTTGGAAATAAAAGGGACCTTGTTCTGCTTCAGCCTCAGTCTTGTCCAGCATCACACAGTGACACTTGGGGATCTTCCAAGAATGTGTGTCACAGGCCCTGCTAGAGCAGATTCCAAAGTAGTGTAACTACTACACAGCTTTGTGCTGTAACAAAGTTACTCCCATGCATGCATGTTTAGAAAGTTACTACTGAAAAATGAAAAGACATTTGAAAACATCTCTATCCAAAGACTTATGCGAAAT
This sequence comes from Egretta garzetta, assembly GCF_000687185.1. Lineage (NCBI taxonomy): Eukaryota > Metazoa > Chordata > Aves > Pelecaniformes > Ardeidae > Egretta > Egretta garzetta. The sequence goes on along the minus strand of NW_009260435.1, from coordinate 4,900,157 downwards.
GCATGTTGTGGTGGGGTTTTTTCCACTACTAATAAGAATATAATAGAATAAGTAGCAGAAGATGATTTGCTTTAGGAGAGAACCAAAGAAGGAGGAAAAGGTAAGCAGTATCTAATAGACATGACATGCTTGTTAAGCTGCTTTAAACAGCTACTCTACTTCACTAAGCCTAACCATGCCTGTTCTTCTATGTCATTCCAGAAACTACAATCAACATCTAAATGGGTCACAGGGGGCTGGAGACCCACTTTGCTGAAATGCAGCCATAAGACTCCAGCTTCAGGGCCAACGTATTACCTGATGCAGAAGTTTATCTGGAAATGACTAAGATAAGTAAGTAAAATACTGATGGGGTAATACAGTAAAAAGTGATAGGTACAGAAACTCCTTCCATATCAGAAATAGCATAGAACTCCCTAGGCTGTAATGCACATCAGATGATAAAAAGAAACTTAGAAAATCATGGGTGACACAAAGACAGTGAATAGGGAAAAACCGTTCAGTGTTTCTTCCAATGCAAGACCTACAAATCATCAAATGAAGCTAATAGCAAGTTCAAAAGAAGGGGACACACTTTTCCACATAACACACAGCTAAGGTATGAGACACTTTGCTACAGGAATGAATGTTTACCCCAATTCCAAAAGCTCTGCAGCCAATTTTTGAGGAGTAACCTGTCAGGCACTATTAAACACAACAAAATGGGCTGCAGGTCAGGAACCCCCAAAGCAGTCTCAGCTCTGTAGTCTGGGCTGTGTCACCTGAGCTGCTCTCACACTCCTCCTTTGCCAGTCACTATTGCGATATCCTGCATCAACACAACACTGCGCTAGAGCAGCTTTGGGTTTCACCAGGTATATGGCCATTCCTGTTTTCTGGCACAGCGGCCTTGCCTGCAGGACCATAACCTGACAGCAGCATTTGTGGGCCCTGCAGCTGCTTCAGTGGGCAGTACGATGAGCAGAACACAGCACCACCATGCATTTGGGTTCCCTGTGTGATGGAAGTTAGCTTGCCTGTGCTTTGAGCCCACCACATCTATAGAGACAGAGTGCCAAGTTTCACCCCACTGCTATGTTTATTTGTAGTAATTTGCTCAAACAGCATGAATATGCAAATAGTAAATCCCAGTAAAAAAGTAAATTAGCAAGATGCCAGGTACCTTATCTCTCCTCTTCAGTTACATTGTGACTTATCACAGTTGACATTTCAGTAAGGCTGTAGTAGCAGATCTGAATTTGAACATTCATAAGGAGAAGATGCAATACACCAGCTTTGATGTCAGTAGAATGTCAGTCTCTTGTCTACTTTGTTCAGACTGAACTGAATTGCAGGAACTGCATTAATAGTCAACATAAGCCATCTGTTTAAACATGTGTGTTTTGAAAAGAACTGCCATGTACAATAAACATACTCAACTGTAATGACTCACATATCTGTTTATGTAAAATGAGGATTCGGCAATTTCCCCCACAAAAACATTTAATTACAGGTTAAAAGCAGTTTTATATCAAGTTCCTTTATTTACGTTGGCAGGTCCAATGGCCCAACAGTTTTGATGCACTCTGGGAAGTATGTTTACTGCAGAGCAGCTGAACCAAACTGTTATGTCAACCTTCCCTCAAGAACACAGTTTGGTAAGTCAAAGCTGCACCAAGAAACAGCAGCAGTTTATGGAATTAAGTGACTGACAGGCACCTAGTTACAGTTGCAATGCATTCTTCGATATATTTTACCAGGGTGCACGTGGAGGCAGGATACTGCATCCCAGGTGTGATGCAATGGCTAATTTCAAAATATCCCAAGTAAGCCTGGTGGTGCTGGCAGTCTGGCTAAGTGATCTGTAACCGCCATGGGCTCATGAATGAGAGCATTCATCCTGATTATACATTAGACTAATCTTCAATCCCTGATCTTGCATGGGGGGAAGTTGTTACCCTCTCCTTTGCAGGGCAAAGCTGCTTCAAGCAGCTGACACAACACCCAAGCAATTATGTTCCAATGTGGGAAAAGTCAGAAATATGCAACCTCCCATTTTATCTGTCAGACTGACTCAGAAAAACAGGCTTTCACTCCTTTGTTCTTAAAAGTAACATCTAATATGCACTTATAAGAGTGAAACAGCATGCCATTAGCTAGCACTTGTGTCATTTCTAAGTAAGCTTTGTTAAATTAATCATGAAAATGCACTGGTGCCTGAACTTAGGCAGCAGCATAAATTATGAATCTGCTTCCACACACACTGAGCAGGGTTGCAGAGCCTAGCCGCGTGCTTCCTACTCCTATGTACAGAGTAGAATTCTGTCATTATCAGTCATTAGTATGCAAAACACTTATGGGTGCCAGTATAGAGAGGCTCAAAAACTAGAGGGGGCAAGGGGGGGGAAGAAGAAAAAAAAAAAAAATGGTAAAGGCACATTGTGAATCAGCAACCCCACCACCTTTCTTCACGTGGAAGCTTGACATCAGTATGGCCTTGGTATTTTTTCTTTTTTTTTTTTGTTCTTCTTTCTTTCTAGAACCATTTTAAATTCATGGGAGATAAAAGGAGGCCACATTTTATTTCCTAAACTTTTCTATTGCACAGGCTGCTTGTTCCAATGAGGTACAATGCTTTATTAAATTAGGAGGTCAAGAACTGTGTTTTAAGATGTACTTTAATATCACCAGTTTCCTCCTTAAATGTTTTCTGCTTCATATATCTGAGCAAGTCCTACTTGGTCAGTGGATTTTGTTAATGTTTATATTTCTGTGACTTTGAAGTGGACAAGAAACCTGCAGGACTAGAGTTTTGTATGATGTCCTGGATCTCTCTCCTTCCCATTTACATCTTACTCTCTCTCTCCTTCTTTTGTAGTTTACAGAAATTCTGATAGCACAGGCCTTTGTAAGTTGAACCGCATTTTATGGAGCTAACAAGTTTCCTAGCACCTACTGCTACTCAGTGGATAAGAGCACCACTAACAAGCCAAGATGCACTGGTGCTAGCTCTTTCCAAAGCAGACAATTGTTACCCACATTTTCAGAATCAGTCACCAGGGCAATGTGAGGCACTTATGTGACAGTTGAGTAGTTTTGCAGAGCCCAAAATGCTCATATCATTAAATTTAAAGCAAACTGGGGTTGATTCCCAGTTTTCCTTATGATGTATCCACCAGAAAATGATCTTTATCTCATTAGCCATATTATAAAATTGTTCCCAAGTATTTTATTTGGAGATATTTCATGTTTTGTTTCAAGGCTTAAGCCTCCCTTCAATAGACCTAGATGTCTGTTGTGGCTGCTACTATACCTACATTTCGCCTTGTATAACTGCCCGAAAGGAGGTTGTAGTGAGGTGGGTGTCAGTCTGTTCTCCCAGGTAATAAATGGTATGACAAGAGGAAATGACCTCAAGTTGCACCAGGGGAGGTTTAGATTGGACATCAGGAAAAATTTTTTCCACCAAAAGGGTTGTCAAGCATTGGAATGGGCTGCCCAGGGAAGTGGTTGAGTCCTCATCCCCAGAGGTATTTAAAAGATGGGTAGACGAGGTGCTTAGGGACATGGTTTAGTGGTGGGATGGCAAGGTTAGGTTAATGGTTGATGATCTTAAAGGTCTTTTCCAACCTAAACAATTCGATGATTTTCTTGGGAGACCTATGGCACATAGGCGCTACTTTCCCTTTTTCTAATGTCTCACAACCTGTACAACATGATAGATGAAAATGGCATACCATGGGTCCTGATGGAATGCACCTGCAAGTGCTGAAGGAACTGGCAGACAACATTGCTGAGGCACTCTCCATCATCTGTGAAAGGTCCTGGAGAACAGGAGAGGTGCCTGAGGACTGGAGGATAGCCAATGTCACTCCAGTCTTCAAAAAGGGTAAGAAGGAGGACCCAGGGAACTACAGGCCGGTTAGTGTCACCTCCATCCCTGGAAAGGTGATGGAACAACTCATTCTGGGTGTCCTCTCCAAGCAAGTGGAGGAAAAGAAGATGAT
>NW_009260435.1:4887966-4895430 GCF_000687185.1 Egretta garzetta | reverse complement strand
CAGGGTGAACAACCCCAACTCCCTCAGCCTGTCCTCATAGGAGAGGTGCTCCAGCCCTCGGATCATTTTTGTGGCCCTCCTCTGGACCAGCTCCAACACTTCCATGTCCTTCTTGTGCTGAGGGCTCCAGAGCTGGACGCAGTACTCCAGGTGAGGTCTCACCAGAGCAGAGTAGAGGGTCAGAATCACCTCCCTTGACCTGCTGGCCACGCTTCTCTTGATGCAGCCCAGAGTACGGTTGGCTTTCTGGGCTGCCAGCGCGCATTGCTGGCTCATGTCCAGCTTTTCATCCACCAGCACCCCCAAGTCCCTCTCGGCAGGGCTGCTCTCGATCCTTTCTTCCCCCAGCTTGTATTGATACTGGGGGTTACCCCAACCCAGATGCAGGACCTTGCACTTGGCCTTGTTAAAGCTCATGAGGTTCACCCATTGCATGCAATGTAAGTAGGATCAGACCACAGATATTCGTAATACTTTAGAAAAGCCAGGATGGGTGAGACAGCTTATATTACATTTCAGGTATAAGGAAAATACTTCCAGGAAAGTTGTCTCCTGTATTTGGAAGGCAAAACTGAATAAAAGGAACAAGGGAAGTGTGATTTGAGGAAGGAAAGAAGATGGAGCTAGACTCTTCTCAGTGCTATCAGAACAGACAAGAGGAAACAGGCACAGACTGAAACACAGGAAATTCCATTTGAGAATAAGATGATACAAAAGGAGGAAGAGGAGAAAAAAAACCCACAATTTTTTTACTCTAAGGGTGGTCAAGCACTAGGGCAGGTTGCCCAGAGAGGTTGTGGAGTCTCCAGCCTTTGGAGATACTCAAAGTCTGACTGGACGTGGTCCTGAGCAACCTGCTGTAGCTCACTCTGTTTGGAGCAAAGCGTTGGACTAGGTGATCTCTGGGTCCCTGCCAGCCTCAACTGTTCTGTGATTCTGAAGTTGACAAAAAGTCACGGGCCAATGCCGTAACAAGGACTGTTTTCCTTTAGGAAAGAAAAAAAAAAAGTGTTCTTATCAAGAAAAAGTGAACTATGAGTGGTACCCAGTCTTCAAACAGTATTTGTTTACAACACACAGAGTGGAAATATAAATAAGTGGAGTAGATTAGCTCCATACTGATACTCCTAGTCCCATATTTTGGTTTTCTACTTTATCAGTTTTTCTCCCAGTAACTTCCCTGAGAGTGTCCTGCATTTTGACCTTTAAAAAGGTCCCACAGATTAAATATCCCTTTGTTTGCTTTTGTATTCATGCAGTTCTTAAGCATTCTCCTATGGGCCCTTCAACATTCAAGCCTCATCTTCTCCTGTGCCCATGTAGTAACTCCCTAGGGTAACAAATCATTCCTGCCAGCTGGACATGTCTGTTGTCCCCTAACTTCCATCCAGTCCCATCCCTGAGGCAACCTTAACCTATTTGTTCCTAGTAAGCTATCTTTAAAGCAGATGGCAAAAGGAAGTCATATGCATTGTTAGAAGTCAGAAACATTCCAGATGCTTCACACACCTCTTAATCTACATTTACTTGGTATGCCTATTCTTTTCTAATAGAAATATTTAGGACAAGTCTTCGGAAACTCAGTATTAATCAGATTTGTGCTTAAGTTTTATGCAGACTTGGATAATATCCAATACTCCCAATGGGTTAGGAATAGCTCTCAGTTTTACCAGCTTTTTCATACCAACAGTTTTGTTTCAGATTCCTCTGGATGAAGTACATACCCCACCAGAGCATCCTGCTACAAAGACAGCTGGGTTAATGAGCAAAGCTGTAGAATAGTTTAGGAACTTTTCTGAACAGAAATCAGTTTTATCTTAAAAATAAAAATACAAAAGGATTTCTCAGGTGCATTGCATCCTCTGTCAGGGCACAGGAATAATCACCCTATCTGAGGGGATGTTTCTGGAGCCATTTGTACCTACTTGGATATTCTCCTTTACAGCACCCCACTTGACAACACCTCCATTCCTACCCCAGCTGTCCTCCATCACTGATGGAGCACATGTGGCAGATAAACAACATTTACCCCTGGTTGTGCCAAGGACTTTGTTGTCTTAGTTGACAATAAGAACAGCTATTGCTCCACAGCTCTTTCACAGGTACTAGATGACTGGCTACCTCTGGGCAAGGGGAGAGGGAAGAGGTGTTTACGTGGAAACCTGGTAATTAGGAATGACAGTTTAAGTTCTGGTGTATATACACCCCTTTCTCAGTAATCCCACTGCATGCAGCTTCTCATAAATTCATGCTGTTTCCTAAAAATGTTTCTAACCTTAGCCAGACTTTGACTTGTACTGTTAAATAAAATTAATTTCAAAAAGTCAGTTACACAATTCACACTAGTTCAGGAAATCACATCATTTGCCAGCTACAAACAGGACAAACACAGCCACTGGGCAAACTTGCAGTATATCAGAGCCCTGTAAGCACACCTTGCAGCTAGGTTATATTTTGCTCTAACCTTGCTTTGAGAACATGGTTAGTCAGGTCTTGTGTTTGGGAAAATTCAGGACACAAGTCTTGCAGGTGGCACCTTCTGAACCCCTCAGAAAGGGACACTCCCTGCTGGAGGTGGCATTCACTTCTACCAGCCCTATGCCCCAAAAGCACACAAGAGGCGCGAGTCCCAAGGACCACTCGTGGCATCAAATGAGGCAATCTTGCACTGCTGAGCTACTCATGCAAAAGCAACTCTCCTTACACACAGCAATAAGCCAAGAGACCATTTGACACTGACCAAGTATAATTACCACAGGTCTGAGGCTACAGTCCATTGAGGGGCAGGGTGTATCACCATGCACATTGCTGTTTTGTGCTTTCTGCCTATTCAGATCTCCGCAAAGGTTGAGCTCAAAGCCTGTGTCGAGGTCTGAGGCAGTGAGTATCAAGTACAGAGCTGGCCTAACCAAGCTTAGATTGTATCTCTGAAAAGCCTCAGCTATGATTTGAGACAGCTTTTCTTATCCATTAAAAATCATCTGTAGAGGCTTGACTCTCCTCCTTCCCCCCCAGACCAACTGATCCAAGACTGCACAGCTGAATTGCTGGCTTGAATCAGCTTTGACAGCAAGCTGATTAGGGGTGTGAAAGTCAGCATTTACCACAGTTGTTTTTTCATCATTGGTGATACTGCTTTTGCCAACACTCAGCATGAGCTATTTGCCTTAGCAGTCCCTACAGGCTGGGCAGCAGGGCCTGCTGAGCTTGTCTTAACCCCAAAGCTTTGTCATGCTGTTTAAGTACACAGAGGAGCAGTGCTGGGGCCTCCAGCTCAGCTATAGCTCCTCTGGCATCCAGACTGCAAAAGCCAGCTGTGCCCAGTGTCCAATTCCTTCTGCAAAATTTAATGGTTGGGATCTCAGCAGAAAGCAATTCTGGCAGGTACAGTTCTGCTATGGGCACTGGGCTGCCAGAAGGGGTCAAGTAACACATGCTTACAACCAGGGTATCTTCTAGAATCACAATTACATGAATTAAATAATCTGGTAAAATCAGAAAAACCTCAGACAAACTTAAGTTGACTTTAGCATTTCAAGACAGCGTCTGTTACTGCAATTATATTTACTGCTATGCTAAATTCAGGTTTATTGCTTCCTGGAAACAGCTCATGGTTAGCACAGGAAGGTTTGACACACACCAAAAAAAACCCCCCACACCACTAAAACCACAGCAAAGATTGAAGTGAAATGGTTTCAGCTTCTGGAACTATGCACTTTTGTAAAGGGATGATAGAAATAATCATGAGAATTCATGCAGTGCCATTCTAAGCTACCTCATCTCCTCCTTTTCCTCTGCATGCAAGGAAATGAGCACTTCTAATGTAAGCCTCTTACCTGAGTGCTTTTCTCAATGTCTTTCTCACCTATTATGTCAAGACAGGGAAGAGGTCTTCCGTACAGGCAAATGAAGAAAATGGTGAGACATAGCCATATGAAATCCACAGCACTTAGGGATGCAAGCATTGGAAAACTAAACTTGTGTGACCTCCTGTAGTTCTAAACAGATGGGCTGCAACTTACTTCCCTGTATGTGCCTCTTCAACATAGCAATGAAGACCCAGCACTTTGGCTGGACCTCTCACTAAGAAGAAGCAACTCTAAGGTTTTTCAGCCAACTTTTCTCCCACCTTGTGCTCCTTCAAATACTTCCTGATTTTGCACTGAAGAGGCCGAGAAATACAAGTAGAAAAATCACTAAGATTTAACAGAAAGGAAGCAAGCTGGAAGATCTTGTTCAGTGCTTTCCTGTCTAGTACATGCAATGCTTGACAAGGTCAGGTTCTCACTGTACCACTCAGGATAGCTAATTTTGCAGCATTAGAACATTTATAGCCAGAAATATAAAAGTAATAGCAGAAGGAATAACAAAATCAGAAGACAGAGTTGTCTGGTCACCTGTGGTGGTATCTAGGCAAAAGAGGCTGTTAAATTCTTTTCACCCCTGTTTGTTGGACCCTTCCTCTCATCTCTGGGATGTGCTTAATTCCTGAAACCTCACCCCAATTGCCATATACCACCAGCAACTTGGGCTGTAGCCATTTCTCTTCCTGACACGAGCAAAAAAACCTACTGGAAGCTCTTTTCCTTTCATAAGGATCCCTTAAATACAGAGAACCAGCAGCATAAAACACATGACTGGCTTAGCAGTCCTGACAGAGGCACAAGAAGAAGAATGTAGCCCCTTTTCCCCACTCTGCAGGCGGCATGGTGCCATGCACAGACCAGGCTGAGGTCTGGTTTTGGTCATCTGCAGCTCTGGCCACCTGTGTTTTGTATCACCTTCATGCAAAGTAGGTTAGTTCACAGACACACTGCAACATTGAACTTCATTTTACCTCTGCTATGAGGACAGATTGTTCAGCATAATTTTAATCTTTTCTTCTAAGACACTATTAATAAGGATATTAGAGTACATTTCAGTGACAGTCATCAGCATTAAGTCTGTATTGAAATGCCATCTCATTTAAATGAGCAGATTAATCCTACATGCATTTTTTTGTTCAGAACACATAGTAACGGAAAACAGATAGCATCTAATTATGCCATTCATTTTGTGAGCTTAAGGCTACTGTTTGTTTTAATCAAACATCCTGCTGCAAAAAGCTGTCAATAGATGTGACTCATTACCTGTCCTACCTTGGCCAAATATCATGCCCAACAATTCAGCCACCTATGCAAGCTGGAAGATCTCTAACCTAGATGTAGGACAACTGCCCATTTCTGAAGCAGGCAGCTGTTGCTGGAGAGCATGGGGATGGCCCAGCAAGCACACAACCCATGGCATGCCCTCCCCACTGCAGAGAGGGTCTTACGTTGAGCAATGCAATTTACACAGATTTCTCCAGGACAGCTTCCCCAGCCTGAGGGGAGTAGCTTGGCAACCCAAAAATAGGTTTTTCAGAGATTTATACATTTGTCTAGCTGTTCTTTCCTCAGTTCTCTGAGGGAGCTAAAAGTTACCCACAGCAATTAGTAGTTCGGCTAAAAACTAGAAGAATTTTTGCCCATTAGGTCACATCATATGTTGGCTGAAAAGCCAAGCTGTAGGAACAGAAGTACCAGCCTCCTCAAAAAGCCCCCTCAGAGGTGGCATAGGTGCTGTTTTCAGCAATGCCTCTCCAGAGCCAGTCTGAGAACTGGGAGCAGCTTAAAAGAAGTGGTGCAATAAATGGAATTTGATACTGCAGACACTGTGCTGCCTAATCCCCAGTCTACACGTCTGTCTTGTTAGACTTTTTAGGTCATAGATATTTGCTTCCCTTTGCTGAACTTTACCTGAAAAGTGGCACAGCTACAGGAATTGCATTTTACCCTACCATACTTAGTACATTGCACCACAAACTGTATTTGAGTATAACCTGCATGGATTTCTGGGAAGAAAAATGTAAGACTGGCTTTACATTTAACCAGAATTCAAAAGGCATGCTTAAAATAACTGGGTTTGAAAAGGCCAGCACAAGTAGTACTTCCAGTGCAGCTGAAACAAATAATATTTGCTTAGCAAAACCCAAGTCCAGGATCTTGGCAGAAAGACCTTCTTTTCCTCAAACAATTGTCAGTTTTTATTTTTTTTTTTTAAATGAAATTTAGAGGTCATCTTCCAACCAGTGAGCACCACTGAACACAGCTGACCAGACTACCCCAAACCAAGAGTTTGGCTTGAGAGAGTAATTTATGCTACAGTATTTCCATAGTATTTTAGAAGTTCAGAAAACTTTTGCAGAGAGTATTTCTTAAGTCTGAGTAGCTGTTTGCTAATGCCAGGAGGTGGATTTTCTTCTTGTTGTTGACTCTCATATAAGCACTGAGGCATCATGAGATTTTCCAGGCTGAAGTATCCAGTTGCCTTCTTGTTTGCTTATGCAGGTGTTTTACGTAATAGCCCCAATAAGGCTGACGCTTTTGGAAAGCAGCTGCAGCATAGGCAGCATTGTAGGAGTTCACCACTTACAGCTTAGTTGACCTCTAAGAGCACAAGAAAACAAGTCCTACGCCCTCTAACATTCAAGCAAATTGAAGTGTTCAAATTGTATTATGGCTTTACATTGCTAACAAGAACAACACCCTGATAAGCAACACTCCAAAGCTCAAAAGGGATCAAATACCCAAAAATGTAAAAAGACACACTAAAACAGGGGGGAAGCACCAAAACCATTTTCCATCTAGCAGTACAGCCATACTTAGTCCCAAGTCTGAATAATGTAACCAAGTAGGTACTTAATTCAATGTTCTTATATTAAAGAAGAAAATGATCAAGAAAAACCTGAAGTTAGATTATTTACCAGAGAAATACAGGCAAAGTCCAGCTGTCCTGCCCAGGCTTAAACTCTGCCTTTGAATCAGGTCTGCAGGTCTCCTGCTGCTTTCAGCTGAAGGAGCAAGTCACTCTCTAGCATGCAGACCTATCATCAAACCTCTGTAAGGAGACTTTCTCAGGGGGAAAAAAAAAAAAATCATTGTTTAAAGAGCCTTAAAACCATCACAGTTTTCTTTCAACCAACCAAAGATGCAGCCTTTACCTCTTTAAATAGGTGACTAGATAAGCCCAGCTGGAAACATTTTCCTATGATAGGAAGTGAGGACTTTCTCCAAGGACTTAACTCCTTCCTTGCCTGATGAAGGGTAAGTCTTTACAAGCACTTCTTTTTTTATGCCACTAACTATACTATGCCCGTTAGCCTGCAGAAGAGAAGGCTCAGGGAAGATCTCACTACTGCGTATGAATATCTGATGTGTGGGGCTTAGTTTCCATCCAAGGTTAAACCATAACAGAGGGAGTGAAGCCAGGCTCTTCTCAGGGCTATCCAGTGACAGGACAAGAGGCAATGAGTGCAAACTGAAACGCAGGAAATTCCACTTACTCAGAAAGAAAAACTTTTTCACTGTTAGGGTGGTAAAACACTGGAGTAGGTTTCTCAAGCAGATTGTGGAGTCTCCGTCCTCGGAGAGACTCTAAACCCAA